>NW_027526214.1:128652489-128967489 GCF_048455015.1 Haemaphysalis longicornis | reverse complement strand
AAAGGGCTACTGAGGAGAGGCGACGGCCGCCCGGGAGTCCTGACTGGCCCGACACATCCGGAAGTTCGCCGCAGTGGCGACAAGTTGTGGAAACACTCCGCTAGGTACTGCGTCGGCTGAAGTGGCGTGTTTTCGAACGGTTTTAATAAAAAAAACTGCGTGTTTGTGGAGTTTAAAATTGGGTCACAAGATACTTTAGTGGTTCATACCACACGTTGAAGCAGAATTTGGGGCAGGTAAATTTTTGTTGCAGTTGGCCTTTAAGAACGGCAGTAGCTCACATACGGTATCACTCCGCCCAAGCGACGGACCCGGATGTCAACGGGTGCGCGCATTTTGAACGGAGATACTATGAGTGAGTGATATCGTCTTCCTTACCTCGCGTAGTTTGTCTGCCGCCGCTGCAGTACTTTATAAGCATATTAAGTACAGAAAATTACGGAAACGGCTCGTGCCATGTTCAAAATATTCCCAGTGACGCACTACTTGCGGCGCGTGGAGTAACATCCGGCTGCAGTGACGAGGTACAGCGCAACTTCCGTTGCCGTTCTTAAAACGGAAGACTGGGCGAGTTGGTATTTGGTTATATTAACAGTGCTACCGACACAGACCGAAAGAAGAGGGCACAAACACGGCGCTGACTAACAACTGAGTTTTATTGCTTAGGCCAGTGGTTTTTATACACACATGGGCAAAAACAACAAAAAGGAAAAAATAGAAGGAAACACTAAATTAAGACGTGAATGATAGGCTGAGGGAAAACCACTACAATGTTTCAAAATCGTTCAGTGGTCACCTCGCCCAGCATTGTCGTGATTGCGTTAGCAAATGCCAGCCCCTTTTTGACCAGAGCGTAGTGATAGGCGAGCATGGCAGCCAATTCGTGCGAGAAATCTTAGAGGCCACAGAAATTAACAAGTTAGGTGATAAATGCATAAACACCCCATCTATCGCCCTCACAGAAAAAGAGTGTAGATTCCTAACGCAGTAAGCCCACCCTGGTAATCTTTGTCTTGTTTCCAAACTGATTACAAAATGGACTTGTGTTTTGTGTTGATCGTACTTCTTGGCCCGTAAGTAGATTAACGTGTGAATAAACGTAAAGTCAGCATGATGCCACGCTCACGCTCTCATATGGTCACGTGTTAATTTAGTGTTTCCTTCTCTTTTTTCCTTTTTGTTGTTTTTGCCCATGTGTGTATAAAAACCACTGACCTAAGCAATAAAACTCCGTTGTTAGTCAGCGCCGTGTTTGTGCCCTCTCTTTCTGTCTGTGTCGGTAGCGCTGTTAATATGAGCCGTTCTTAAGTTGTAACCGAGTATAGAATTGACGCAGCCTAAACAGCGCACAACGTTGTAGCGAATCGTTCATGTCAGTTATGTGTCAGAAGATGCATTTTATTTACATTAGCACAGAGTTCCCGCCTATTTCCCAGAATTTCCTGTTCATTCGGGTGTACCGCAAGGCTGCATCCTGGGCTCCATTTTATTATTAGTTTGCATCAACGGCCTCACAAATTGCGTGTCATCAAATATACGCCAATTAGCTGATTGTATGATCTTTTTAGAAATTAACGGCTCGAGTAATGTTGATTTATTGATTTTAGGGTTCAACGCGCCAACGCAACGCCGGCGATGTGGCGCATCGTAGTGGATGGGTCCGGATAAATTTTGACCCCCTGGGCATGTTTAACGTGCGCCGAAATCTTGTACACACGGGCATTTTTGCTTTTCGCCTCCATCAGAAAACCAGCTGCCGCGGCCGGGAATCGAACCCGAGCCCTCATGCTCAGAAGACTCAAGTGATGTTAGTACTTACAAAATGACGTTAATGCTATTTCACACTGGTATAGAATTTGGCTATATGAGCCTTAAGTGTTATATATTCGCGACTGTCGAACGTTGCCCTCTTTCACCTCGTGCTATCTTAAAAATGTTTTACTCGATTGTGTTTCATCCTACCGCTACTTAGCTATGCACAATTTCTCTTTCTATTTTACAATAGCCGGAAAAAAGCCCCAAACAAATGGCGGGTGAGTAGTTAAAGCATGAAAAAATTTATTCGCGTTGAGCTAACTTTGTTTGCATTGATTACACTCTAAGAAATCGGGGGATAATCTGAAGTGTCGAACACTCATCGCACTTTTGTAAGCGTTGATGCTGCGCGGAGTTGGATGCATGTTCGCTCCGCATGAGGAAGAAGAGCAAAACTGACCGCGTACTCTTCTCGTGTGGGGCGGAGTGCATCGCCAGTTCCACTCCCGCACCAGTGAAGAGTAAACCTGCGCATCGTTTCCCTCCCTCCAGTAGGAAGAGCAAAATTGCAATTTCATTCTTGTCCAGTGCGGGAGTAAGCATCGAGATGCACTCCTGTCATTTACACACGCCAATTGATCAGCGATGTTGTATTTGCATGCGTATATATTATATAATGCAATTCTGAAAAAGCGTCCGATTACTTCCCCCGCGCATTCTAAACGTGCAGGAATATGAATTCGTGTAACGATTGCTAGCAGCGTTCAGTGACACGAACGGAGCAAGCTTACCGAAACTAAAAAGAACGCGTTTCGATTTCTTTTTTTTTTTCTCTGTCATGGTTTCGTTATCGACATTTAAAAAGTTGGCCGACCATGCATCATAATGGATGCGCACCACGGAGGAAGGAATACCGCGCACCGATTTCAGCGGACCTGTTGGAAATTTCGGCTCACGTTGCCGGCGGCACCGAGCATGCCAAACGTGCATGCGTGTGCAAGACGTCGGCGGCGATCGCCACGATCTCTCGCGTCTACGGTGGAAACGGACACAGGCGGTGTACACGCCAAGACTGGGCGGGCGACTGACTGACCGCGCCAAACCGTGATGCGGTAATGTCCCGCCAGCGCGGAATACAGGGCTGCGCTTTGTAAACAGTGTGGTACGTACGAGGTGGGCTTTCAAACAGTCGCTTCATGCAACATGGGAATTTGGACCTGGCCTTATCGTAAATGATTCGTCATTCTTGCTTCCCACAAGCGTGACGCGTGCTCGCTAACTGTTTGGATGCATGTGGGTTAGCGCTATATAACGAACACGCGAGCAAACCGTATATTCGTTCGTTCTTTCCTGCGTGCGTGCGTGCGTGCGTGGAACTAGCTTTTCTTTCGGACGAACATCACAGCCGCGGCGGCAAGCAGGCCGATAGCGGCACTACACGCACTGTGCAGCGATGCGCGCGCAAGTGGCCCGTGTGCATTTGCGGCGTTCGCGCCTTAAACTTGGGATCGATCTTTCGCTGCTATGACGATCTTGGATTTATCTACCGGACGAAAAAACACTGCCGGAAGTAGAGGTAAGCCATTAGTTAACCTCGTATTCTTGTCTTGTGTATTTAACGAAGCAGAGTTGCTCTCTAACTTCGCCCCGCCGAAGCGGTTAGCCCTAACTTTTTCGTGACTCATTTTGCCCGTTGCGGAGATTTGAAGGGCGGCATTTGTACCCGTGTGCAAACCCGCACCAATTCCTGAAATATTTCAGTCGCTTTGTTTCGTGTAGTGTTGGTATCCTAGCATGATGTAGTGTTGGTGTCCTACCTAGCCAAATGTTTTCGCAGGTACGGTCTCGCGAATAGTGGCAGCGCTCTTAGCTCGCGGCTAGGTTTAGAGTGGCTGCCGTGCCGTGGCAGTGGCTACCTGCACGACTCAAAGAATTGTGTACAATAGGCTGAGTGATAAGAGCGCATGGAGCGCGTGGCAGTCCCTAAAATTACAATAATTTTAGTGACCGCCGCGTGCACGGCGTCAGATTGAAATGCTTTCAAGACAGGTTTTTTACGTTTCGATTGAAGGCACGATGGACGGAAACGGGACTTTTTGAGGCGTGCGCCCCGCACTGTTAAGGGGTGACTACGTGCGTATACGGCGATGAGTGACGCGACAAACGTCATTCAATGGGTACAGCATACAGGTATTGTGAGCGACACACAAGCGAAAAAATTTTACACAGGCCGCAGCGGCGACGGCAGCAGTCGACGGGCTGTCGCGTCGCCGCCGCGTCGCCGTCGCGGGCTTTTTCCCAGCTAGAAGCAGCCCACAAGAGAGCGGCAGTGACGAAGTGCATGGGCGGCAATGCATTAATTAAAAAAATAAAAGGATTTAACGATTAAAAGATTAAACGGATTAAAAGAAATACGAACGGAGCGCACAGCCTCCGACGCATGCTGCACCGTCTGGCTGAGAAGTCAGTAAACTACGACTTCGCACGCTGTGTCGCCACTGAGCAGGATGATCGCTGGAGGGCATCAAGGTAGCTGCAATCAGCCTCCTGCGCGCTTGACTTCCGAATGTAGTAGATGCTCAGGATGCTCAGTGGCGACAGACCTTAAAAAGACGCCTCAAAATAAATGACCGGCGTCGCTTCTTTATCAAGCATTCCCCTTACAGTAGGCCACACCCTCAAATGCTCTGAAAGAACTACGCATGCGCGCAGTTTACTGACTGTGCAGCCGGACGGTGCGGCATACGTCAGAGGCTGTGTGATCCGTTGTTCGTATTTCTTTCATTCCTCCCTGTACTCTTTGATCTAAGTCCTTCGCGTCGCTTGTCGCCGTAACTGCATGTGGTTACCCCTTTAATGTTCGAGCGTTCGGATCGTTGAATAACGAGCCGACATGGTGTCATCAAATTTTGCGATCAGCGGCGTGTGTGCAACCGAAGCATGCTATAGAATTACGAAAATCGTAGCCATGCGACCAACTAGCAACTTTTCCACACTGAACTTGTGAACGTAATATGGACCGTACGTCGCTGTCGGCTGAGGCAGAGGATATTTAATGCAAAGTAATGAGGGATTATAACCTTACAAAAACAGTAGTTTGCACAGTGTTTTTATACCGGGAACGATAGTGGGGTAAACAGTGGAAGCTACCAACACGTATCACCCAAGAAGCTTCATTTACCGCGGTTCAAAGTCGTCATTTTTTTTCCTTGTGGAACTTATCTTTGCTGTCCCCCTCTTTCTGCCGATGTGGGAACCACAAAAAGACGCTACTTGCCCGAAGATTTTTTCTTTGACAGAAAGAGAGAGAGCCCCAAGGCGTCAGCAGGAGTGACCGTCGCATTCAGTGACAGTCATCCTCGCAGCCTTGGACATCGTTGATGGCTTCCCATTGCTGCTGTCTGTGTTTTGGCTGTTCAGTGTGTAATACGCTCCAACGGCGAAGCGCACCTTTTTGCTTCTGGGGACGTACTTCGGGTCAAGCCCAGTCCGTACATTTCTGGAGGCTGCAACCAATATTATGAAGCATGCAGCTCGAACGTGTTTGTTTCAAATACTAAGTTCTGCCTTCTTTAAATCTTACTAGCGCAACCTGCATTTTAGTACCAGCACTACCACACAACCCAGCGGGACTGTTTCATTCTGTTTCGTATTGTCCCACCAACACATATCTATTGCGGAGTTTTTGTGTCAATGCCTTTACCTTATTTGTATTGATGGCATCTTTTAATGAATTAATAGTATTACAAGCCGAATTGTTTTTAGGCCCAGATTTTTGTTTTGCAAAATTTGTGAATGTTTTTTAATGCATGTGTCCTAAACAGGATTTGGCTTTCCAGTGGGTGTGAGGCACTCACTAATGTACAACATACCATTGTTTTATTTAATACTGTTCACTATTCTCCAGGTGCCGCATTTCTTGGCGGCTTTTCGTGCTAATGTCTGTGCCATTTTATTTGTTGGTGTTAATGTCATTCTTATTCTCCAAATTTAATGTTTGTAGTTTAAGCGTTTTCAGATACTTTGCTGAATTTTGATTTGTGAATTTTTCTCGGATGCGTCCTAAATGGGTGCTTGGTCTTCTTCTGGGTGGAATAAGTAGGAACCGTTTTTAATGCTATTTTTATTCCGAATAAATTACTTTTTTGTATGAAAGTGCAGAACGAAACGATTGTTATGTGCTATGTTCTTGGAAAACAAAGTCTGGGTTAGTTTATCCTTATTTTCCATGTTTTAAAATTACTTGTCCTTTGCCGCTTGCTTGTAACAGCCTACGGTACCGTAATGTCGAGGGTGGGGGTGGTAGCAGACGGGGCGAAAACACGCTGCCTCGCGGGGAATAGCAGAACGCTCTTAGGGCATAACGGTTCGCTTTCCAAGAGAGTAGTAGTATCCTTCAGCAGTATCCGGTAACGCCGCAACCAATGGAGCTATTTTTACTCTCTTAAAAGGAGTGACGGAACACATGGTATTTTCATACAGGGTTTGGCTACTCTGCGTCGAAGGGCGCAAGTAACTCCGACGAGGAGTATTCCGCCTCTCGTTTTGGCGGCTACGCGCCACTCTCGGGAAGAGTAGCCCAATGGTTGAAAAGGGAGTGAAATATGGGGAAAATGTTTTTACTCCTAGCCAGAGTGCCCAGCACTCTTCGACTTAGTGTATAAGACAGAGAGAGAGAGAGAGGGGGGGGGGGGCGTAGGAGAACTGCGTAAGACGAGGGTGAGGAGAGGGGCTACCGGGCAGCAGCGGCTGTAGGGTATCGTCTTTCAACGGCATTTGCACCGCAGCAAGAATATACACAGCCATTTTTTTTTGTCTTTCAAAGACGTCTACTTACATAGTGACACCTCATTGAAGTGGGCACCCATTGAAGGGTGACTGTCGCTGGGCGCCCGTCACCCTTATATGAATCGCTTCGGTTAGCTCGCGTGTAGCACTGTCATGGTGTCTGAAAACAACATCCGAACCCGACAAACCCTCCACACGCCAGCCTCGCAATGCTTCAGCCACATGCGTAAAAGACCTTTCTTTTTGTGATGACTAGTGTTCTCTTAGGCGCACATCATTACAACGGCTGGTGTGGTCCATGTGAGAGGTCATAAACGACAAGAATACAATACGCAACTTTTTTCTTGCCCTAGAAGCACTGAGACCTGGGGGAGGTGGGTGGAATACCCATAGAACCACGTACGGGAACGTTTCCACCAGCGTAAAGCCTGTGGGTAAGCCCCGATTATAGACCGCCAGGCGAAATCCTCGGAGAAAAAAAGCGACATTCAGGCAGAACCTGCCAGCTGGTTTTTTCAAGGAATGCGAAAACGCGTGCACATACCAAACGACTTGCTCCTTTTTTCTTATTAGACAAATTTACGTGTTCACTAGTTCTTAGCATAAACGGAACCATGAAATTTTTTGACACCAAGAAGGTTTGGCTTCCGTATGTGAACCTTGTTCGCAACGTAAGACAGCCTGTAAAAGTAAGGGAGCCGATACGTCTTTGTTTATAAAATTTCATGGTTGGTGCCAATTAATTTTTGTCATGGGCTCCCCCAAACAGACGGGCTTCCGTCCAACTCTCGGTTTCCTAAACTTAACCAAAGCACCAATATCGACCAATGGTGCAATAATAGCCTGGTGCTTTGTTGTCGTTTTTAAAGCAAAGCTTTTTACCTCTGCCCCCCAAGGGTTCGTTCGCGACCGTTGGTGTCATCAGAAAACTCCCGCAAACAAATAGAAGAATTTACTAAACCACCAGGAATCCAACCTGGAACTAACAGAGTAACAAAGCAAGAGCCCGTAGTCTTACTGATTTAGCTACGAGCCCCCGCGGACACGGGGTAGACAAGTGGTGCACTGACCAAGCACATCTACGGGTTTAACCACTGCATTCTCGCTAAATGCCATGCAATAGCGAGTAAACGAAGCTCACACCAACCCATGGCATCTCACTTCTAGTACGCCAATGGGCCTGAGGCTTCCAGTGTTCGCGTAAAAAATCTCAGTTCCTTGCCGTCCGCCCTCACGCTAGACGATACCTCAAGAAACACATTCAAATACTCCTTGATGACCAGGCCATCACTCCAAGCTCCAGCATCAAAATCCTGGGCCTACATCTTCAGGCCAACACCAAGAGTAACGTATCCTTGCAGTGCCTCAAACACAGCATTGAGGCCTCAAGGAATTCGATACCTTTCGATTAGTTCAAGCTTTCGTCCTCTCCAGAATCCCTTAGGTCATCCTCCTGTCTTTTTCTCGGCAAGAAGGACATAAATATGTTTTATATAATGATTAAAAAGGCGGTTCCCATGAGTGCGCCACAGAGAGGGTGATTAGCACGGGGCTCTACAACATGGTGGAAAAGTGGAGAGAGAGTCATCTTTCTATCCAGAAGCTCCGAATGAGCAGAACTGCCGCGGGTCGCCGCATCTTTCACCAGATTGGCTGGGCAGCACAGAATGTCACTCCGCTTGATGTACTTCCTGGGCTTTTGGAGACAAGAAATAAATATGCTCCCTTTGCTTAGAAGAAATATGAACCCCTCAGACGACGAGGGTCGCCGACAAGCACGGGCTCAAGCGCTCAACACCACCGCCGGTGGGGATCATGGAGTTATCTACACAGACTCCTCCCAACATCGGGGGCAGCAGTACACCATCATTATTGTTGCTACCTCCAGAACCAGCCTCCCTGCTTGTGGCTTACTCAAGACCGAAGACACGATTGCAGCAGAAGAGGCAGTCATCGCCTTGGCTCTCAACCAGGGGTTCGTAAAGTAGTCACCAATTCCCAACAAGCCTACCGGAACTACCTGTCTGGTTTGGTGTACCGATCTTCCCTGCGTGTGCTAAAAAAATACTCCCCAAATGGTTCCATTCAGCTCATCTGGACACCCGCTCACGCTTCCATGGAGGGCAACGAATACCCCCACCAAGCCTGCACTTTCAGCCCCCGTGCTATAGAGCTGCACGAGGACAGTCACCCGCTTGTCTCGTTCAGGGACATAACCCAGAATTATCGCCTTCTGAGGCAGACCCTACCTTCGCCTTACCCTAACCTTTCCATAGAACAACAAACAACCGTACAGCTCATACAATCCGACTCCTTCCGACACCGGACGCGTCTTCACTTAACGCACCCGAATCGCTATGACTCGGCATGTAAATTTTGCTCATGAGTAGTAACACTCTGCCACATAATCGGGCTGTGCTACTTTGCCCTGAGCAGCCTCCTCTCCTTCTGTCAACTAAGTAACAAGAGCAATGGGAGATGCTGCTGTCCAGCCCCTGTCTGCCTACCCAGCTTAAGCTGGTGGACAGGGCACAGGCGGCGCGGACTGAATATGGCCTACAGTGAAGAAGGAACCACTCCCTTGGGCCGCACTTGGGCCGCACTCCCTTGGGCCGTTCAGAAATCTTAATAGAAGTATTACCTCCTTCTCCTCCTCCACCGTGTCTGCTAGAGCACTGCACGGGCCCGGGCCGGCCCGAAAGCCCGGGCCCGACCCGGCTCGTGGGCCGGGCCAGGCCGCCCGAAGTCGATAACCGGCGGGCCCGGGCCGGGTTCGGGCTTGAATTCATAGGCACGGCCGTTGATAGATCGGACGTGAAGTGTATTAAAGAGCATGAAAATGAATATTCTTGGTTTATTGTTGCGCGCTTCTTGCTATTATTTGTTCGCATTGTTTTAAAAACGTGTTTTGCTAGGTTTGATGGTCAGTATACTGCAATTTTACTGGCATTTCTTGTACTGCATCAAGATTTTATATTTTCGTGTTAACATACCAAAGATACGATTACAAGGAATGCCCAAGAGGGGAATGAATTAATTCAAATATCCTGGAGCTTTGCACCTATGTCTATGTATGTACAGCCGGTACAACGCTTGTCTATAATAGCGATTTCAACTTCAACCAGCTACATCCGAAAACTGCCGAAACATACTCGTTCCAAACATGTCGGAGGCAAAAGCGAAGGGCTAAGACTTCATAATTCCGCAGTAGTTTTATTTAAATCCCGCTCCAGCGAGGCAGGATAGGGCTGAGAGTACGAACGCTGTGTTATAGACAAGCCTTTTACTAGTTGTACATGTGTGCTTTAGATGTCACACCAATCAAAATGCCGCTGCCGTGGTCGGGAATCAAACTCGCGTGCCCGAGAAACACCACCGCTTAACAACCACTGCAAGTGAAGTATTTCAACGCGCGTACATACTCGCTGATTCAAATGCGGATCAAAAAATTTCAGCAACACCAACTTGTCGCCTAGACAACCACTTGAAGTTGCCAAGAGTGTGGTAATCAAAGGTGAGGATGTCTTTCCTGCAAGAATACGAGCTATTATTACGCCGATGTGGCGTGGACTGCAGACGGTGAAAGCTAAACTACGTGCACTTTTAAACCCTTATTTGTTGCGTTTCAGTTTATGACGTGCTTGTACAGACCAGATGCTCCGTCTGATCGCCTGGAATATAATAAACAAACATGCTTCAGCGTCAAAGACCGGGCCTGGTCACACACTCGCGGGCCATCCCTAGGCCAAAAAATAAATTACCGGGCCGGGCCGGGCTCGGGACAGGCTCACTTATGAATGCCCGGGCCCGGACCGGGCTCGGGCTATGTGTTACGGGCCCGGGATGGGCTCGGGCCTTAAAATCAGGCCCGTGCAGTGCTCTAGACTCTCTGCCACCGGTCTGATCCCCTCCGTCCGTGACGGCCGAGACGGAGGAGTGAGATCGTCTGACACCGGGTTTGAATTTCAATTTTATAAAAAAAAGTTTGCACTCGTGCTACACCAATACAACTCCAACTAACCACCGATCATGCACCATGCAATTATTTAACCTGAGGAAGAATATCTGTTTCAAGTAATACAGGGTGTGGTTAAGTATATTTCACTTCTCCCTGGTTTCACAATTTGTAGAGCGACATGAGTGAATTGATGTGATGTCGCATGGGCAATCATTGTGGGTGCCGTTTACAGCTTTGCTTTCCAACCACATTCACCGAGTGGATTGGCGCGATTTTTTTTTTTTTTTTTGCCTACGCAGATTTTTATTGTTTTGGTAAGCTGTTGCTGCTTTTCGTTCTTCACAACAATACTTCCAATGTTTTATCACCAGCAAACAGTCCCTTCCATTTTGTTTGCTCATGTATTTTGTCTGTGGCGTCTGGCGTCTGTGCGGCGCCTGGAGGCGCGCAGACTGTAGTACCTGTTTTCGGAGCGGAGCGCGCGTTCTTTCGCTTTCTTTTCTATGCCGCACGGGCTATCTGTTTCGCCCTGCCGTCACTAGACTATAATAATTTTCTTTGATCTCCAGTGTTTTGTACAGTGAGCTACGCTTGCCGAGGTTGAACAGTTTCACGTGGCTCCTAGAGAGCCATGCTGCTCATGCTCGAGGAGCAGGAACGTCTCACGGCGCACAGCTGGCGCCGTGAGACGTGAGCTGACTGGATTGGATTGGATTGTATTGAATTAAATTGGGTTGGATTGGATTGGAAATCGTTTTATCAGTAGTAAGCATGATAATCAGCTGATTCTAGACAACCAGAAAACCTAAGAATAACCATAGACCTTAGCTCACGCTACGTATATCCTGGCATAGCCGAGCTAAGCCACTGCTAATTTTTTGGTGCAATTCGACTGTTTCAGAAACAATCACGCCGAATGATAAATTCTCGCAGCGCAGACACCGCGGCATTCGATTCGCCGACACTCGTGTGTGCACGTCATTTTATTGGCGGCTTCGTTACCGTTTGTCTATTCTTTCACTTCTTAGCGGAGCACAAGTTCGCTCCAAATCAACTTTTCTTTGTTTATGAAACCTGCGTTGCCCTTGGCTGCGTAACGGTAATACAGATTTTGCCCCCTAATCCTTATGTAGTACCTCCAAGTGGCACTCAAGGGGATATTATTATTATGATGATCGTCATAATGATGATGACATAGCGATCATTATGTATATGCATGCGCTGAAGAAACTTTAGGATTTAGAACATTACGACGTCTCCAGGTGGGTGAGGTTCTTCAATGCGGTCTGGCAGGGGCAGTCTGCTGAGCGTGTCCGCGTTCTCGCGGCGACTACTGGCGCGATACCGTACGCTGTACAAAAGTTCCGCATTTTTACGGACAATGCCCACGGAAAAAACGTATACAGTTCCCGTGTTTGATGAAACGAATGGAGTTTCCGTAATTCGACGAAAAGAATGAGGAAAACAAAATTGAGTCCTGCTTAAGTGATCATCAAATAATTCACTGCAAACATGACATCCATCCGACATATCGCCAAGGCTTGCTAAGCAGCAGTGACAACCAATCTTCAATGGCAGAAACCAACCTGCAACATAAAGAGCGATGCTTAGGGTTCCAGCATGGCCATGCGTTGCCACTGCCTCTGAGCGAGTGTGATTCCACAGAGAAAAGTTACGATTCCAAAGGGAATACGGCAAACAACGTGAACTATAGCAGGCAAACTGGCTACAAATCGCTCAAACTGCCAGTAGATCTGAGTTCTGCTGCAATGGTTGCCAGACAAATGGTCACGTCGATAGAAAACTGTTTCTGGCAACGAATTATTTTTATAAAATATCGGGTTTGCACTTAGTCAGAGCAATATATACAGATTGTTTACCTTTTGAATGTTCTTACTGCGATGTCACAGCTAGTTGCGCGGCCAATTGACGATGTGCGCGTTGTCGCTTGCGATGCGCCTCAAAACGAGAATTTCAAATACGTCTCTTAAATTTCAGAAGCAAAGAATTGGGAAGATATTTAGAATTGATGTTCTTAATAGGTCTTTCAAGCGCACAAAATTTAGCAGACATGCATTTTCACTTTGCCGCCACTTTAAGACCAAACTTTGATTCTCCTGCGGAATCCTGTTTCGTGACGTCTGAGATTCCGTCCAGGGCAAGTCTCTAAGCGAATATTAGTAGGCCGAGTAGGGCTGCAGTGTACGGCGGAAAGCCTTGTTTACCGCCAGTCCTTGTATGCTGCACCACAATACCACTCAGGAGTCGCAGAGGTAGGCGGACTCACTCATGAGTCCACTCACTCAGACTCATTTGGACTCAAAATCACGCGTGAGTTTGAGTTTGAGTGAGCGCGAGGCTAGTGTGGCATGGTGAGTTTGGGCTTGAGTGAGTTTGAGGTTGAGTGAGTTTGAGCCCGACTGAGTTTGAGTACGCCTGAGACCGAGTGAAGTCTGAGTCCATTTTGAGTTTGAGAACACTTTGAGTTCTAAGTACATTTTGAGTTTTGAGTACATTGAGTTTGAGTACATTTTGAGTAGTGAGTGCATTTTGAGTTTGAGTCCATTTTGAGTTCTGAGTCCATTTTGAGTTCTGAGTACATTTTGAGTATGAGTACATTTGGATTTTGAGTACATTTTGAGTTCTGAGTACACTTTGAGTACTGAGTACCATTTGAGTTTGAGTACATTTTGAGTTTTAAGTCCATTTTGAGTTTTCAGTCCATTTTGAGTTCTGAGTACATATGAGTAGCTAGGAGGCAGCTATGGTTGGCTGTTAAGTTTTGTGTCACTTTGGGCTCGCACTTCAGGTTACCTTCGGGTACGGCAGCATTCGCGATGCGCATGGTTCGGGGAGGGTGATGTGGGGGGGGGGGGGGGGGGTGCTGATTTAGTGGCTGTGCGTGTTAATGACAATCGACTGGTGTGGTCATGAAAAAGGGTGATGTCACCTTTTCCTCTTGATTGATCCTCTAATAGCGTGGGAGAGGATGGTTTAAAGCACACGGCGGCGCTTGCTTGCTAGCTGTTCGCCTGCTTCTGTTAACGGTTTGATTGGCTAGGGTCATAAAGGAAGAGGTGAGCGCTGGGAGAAGAAGGGGCGGTGGCTGTCCCCTCCGCTGTTGCAAATGAGTTGTCAACTGAATTGATTGGGCGACGCCTGTTTAGATAGAATAATGACTGCATTATGAGACAGATTGTGTGAAAATTCAAACTGATGTCGCTGAGGCGTGTAAGGTATCAAATAAAGTTAAAGGTCCCAATTAACGGAATCACGCGAGGTAAATTTTAAAAAAATTCTTCCTGTGTATAGTCATCAGACAGTCTATATAAGTCATAGATTGGGTTAAATGTCAGACTTATGCCATGAGGGCGTATGGGGAATCATATTCAAGGTATAGATATTCTTTAATGCGAAGCAGTATATGGAAATAAGCTTACCACAGTGGGCTTTCGCAACGCTTCATTTTTAGCCACCCCCATTGGTCCGGCAATGCGATGTGATCAAGGAAAGCGAGGCGCAGTCTGTCGATTTCCGTGAAGGGAACGGCGTTAAATCTTCGTGTATTTTTAAATTGAGAATATTTAATAACCTTAATTTTACGAGCTTTTACGAGATTGCATTTATTTACTTTCACGAGCCTGAGGCCCGAGTCTCTGAGGGTTCGGACTACGATGACCTTTTGGGAAAGCACAACTCGAAGAAAAAAAGTCCAGTTGGCAAAACAAAGTAGGGTGGGAGAAGTGGACTACGCTTTACGCGACTCCCTTCCCTCCGTACATCCGTGTTTCTTAGTGTCAGCTATCTGGCCCTAACAGAGTAACGGAATTGCCCCGCGTCTGTTGGCTTTTCTCCGTACGTTGTCGAAAGACGGCAGTTTTCACCCGCCCACCTCTTGCGCCCTTTCGCTCCCGCAACGACAATCACGGTGCACGTTTGGTCAAGTCGATTCAGTTTTCGCTTGCGATTTCGATTGGAATCTGTCGTTCGGGTTCAACTAGGAATGCTGCCTCGAGGTCTGCGTACGGGCGCGTCGAACGTAGAGTCGAAACATTGTTTTCTTCATTTGCTCACCCAAATATCAAGCGCACATCTGTTGTCAGTTAAAACAAAGCTACATAGAAACAGTTAAGCATTTATGTTTTAACTTATATATGTCAAATATGGCTCATGATATCTTTTTGCTCAACAATGTTGACGAGTATGATGTATGACACCAGATGTAGTAAGGGTTTTGCTATACGAGTTTGAAAATTATTTTATATTTTGTCCGGGTCGCTGATCGGAGGGACAGAGAGACAGACAGACATGCACACAAAGCAAAACATTTGTGTTCCAGTAGGCCGAGAAGTACTGCACAACACAGAGAGAATGCAAACTGCGTTGCTGCGACGCTGTAATGATAAGTGAGCGCGCGCCGCCCAGGAGCGAGAAGGGACGGGACCTGGCGTCCAAATCAATACGGGGAAATAATAAGCAGTGCCGATGGCGCCGCAGATGATTCATGTCTGGCCACTGACAAGACGGGCCGCTGGGATAAGAAGCTGCGCCACGTGGAACCTCCTGATTAGCGGAGCCATAAACTACGCCCCTCGCTCGGCGGCCTCGCGGTGCAACCCGCCAGCTGAGTTACGGCCGCCCGGGGCTGACCCATTCGCGAGGACGGGAAAGGGGTGCGCGCTGAGGCCTGTCAGACCCGTGCTAATAAAATTGCTATGCCCTTCCTTGCTTTAAGTTACGCGCAGGAGTCAGGAATTGGGCTCAGAACGCTTTTTGCGCTGGTGGCTTCAGACGTGTCCTTTGATTACCCTTCGGTGCCCTGCGCTTAAAGAGCGCCTGCCTGTAAGGTGCTATGGAAGGCATCGCCGGCATGCCCTTGCGAGAAAACTTGACTAATTGGATTTACAGATATTCTAAAGCAACAACTGCGCTTACGGAACTGTACTTACGTCTGGAGCTAAAAACTGTGAAATTAATTGCCGACTTAAACCCAGCATTACTATATCTAGACTACCTCGGTGTTGTTACCCCTGCGTAGAAAGCTCTGAAGTCTTTAGTGCTAACTATATCCTATTAAGGCGGGTATTATATTTCACTGTGCATTCAAAAACATTCTCCAACATTTATATATCCTTGATCAGCTGATCTCAGCTGTGTCGAAAGAAACGGTTAAGCACCGGAATGCCTCGTTTCCGGTATGCCAGCAGAATGCCAAAGCGAAAAATAAAGATCCAGTTTGGACAGCGATTAATGTGCTTTTAACATCGACACGCGGTACACTGCACGATGGTAGACCGTCGACGACAACGACGGTGTGGCTGGAGTGCATCTTTCTATGGCGCTCTTACGGGCGCTTTGTAAATTTCTTGGTGTTTGGTTTTCTGAGGACCATTCATGGTCGTTTCACGTCAACAAACTTAAAACTGAGTTGTCGCGAGTAACAGGAAGCATATACCGAATTCAACATCTGATAACCCCCTCGCTGAAACAGACACTCTACTCTTCTCTTTTCTATTCGAGACTGAGTTATGGCATATTAATTTGGGGAACCACGACGGCCTATAACTACAATAGCTTGATTATTTTGCAGAAAAAAAATTCTTCGCACATGTGAGAACTACCAGGGAAACAAACAAAATTTAAGGACAGACCCACTCTTTATTAAGTATAACACGCTTAAAGCTGATCAAATCTATTACTTCAAACAACACGTTCATAAAAACCGCCTACATAACGTACTAACCGCGAAACCTAGCACATACCCAATACGCAAGCCCTTAATTCCACCACCTACAATCCGCACTAATTACGGTAAACACACTATTTCTTATCAAGCTACGAAAATATTAAATAGCAGTGATATGACAATGAATTTCCTAAGACCATTTGTCCCACTCAAAAGAGAATGCAGAAAATGTCTAGTCCGGAATGGCACATCATTCTCTACACTTTGAAGTGTTGTTGTGAAATATTGTTTCTTTAATATTTGTTGAACCCCAACAACGTTGCATTGTGTGTTTGAATATGCAGCTTATATTTATGATATACTATACTTATGCTGTAAATAAATTCACTGGACCCATTGTTAGAAATACATGTCTATTCCCTTCTGTACACTGTACGCCCCATTACCATTTTTTAAGATGTATGCTTACCTAATGTGTGTTATTATATGTTACATGGATAGGTACACCCCTGAAACGCTTCATCTATGCACGTGGATATATTGTAGTAGTATTGTGCTTCATTTTTTTTATATATATGAACCTGTGTTATGTGTTTTACTGTTTTGTTACGTTGAATTTCTGTTGTTGTATTTCCTATTTCGTTTTGCCGAGAGCCAGCTGTTTGAATCTAGACCCTTTGTGTGAAACTGTGAAGCCTGTAAGGGGGCCAGGGCCCCGTCAGGCGATGCCCGCCTATAGCCTAGGCTCCCTCTTAGAGCTGTTTAAGAAAAAAAATAAAAAAAAATAAAAAATTATGTAAACCCAGCACTCATCATTTTCAACCACGGATCACGTCGCCTTGTTTCTTGATCCCCGCCCGTGCGATCAATTTAGCATGGGCGTGCTGGATTTTGAATGTTTCTTTTTCTGGGATCGAATGCAGACAGCTATTGGAATGTTCAAGATAGTGCATTCCTCAACATGCCAAGGGGCCTTTCATAGCTGAGCAGGTAGATCGACCTATCACCATCTCAAAGCGAAATGTTGTCGTTTTTTTTTAATTTCAGGACAATGCGGCAGGCTGGCAAGAGTCGTGCTACTGACATTGCGTGAGACGTTGCCTCTGTCTGTTTTCAGTAGCATATGAGGACCGTGGTCGCCCTCACGGTAATGGCACGAGCTTACGGCTTTCCGGTAGCACCGTTTTGCTAGGCAAATCGTATTCCGCGTAACTAACTACTTTCACTTTCATCAGGCTGGTTATTCATGTTATGATTCAGGTGATCGATAATATACGGTGATATTACTATAGCCGGTATTCATTGAAAAGTTTAGCTGTCAATTTCTTCATTTGGCAACACTGAAATGGCCACGGACATGGCCGAAGTGCCACAAACATGGCGCGGCTTATGCCACTGCGGCCGCACGCCGAAGAACAAAAATAACACCGGCGTGCGTCGTCTGCTCCGTTTCAACCCGATTCTCAACGGTGGTGCCAACAGTTATTTATCGCACTCACATTTGAGTCGAGGCATTAATTTGCGTTCAGTGGGCTAGAGGTTGGAATGTCCAACCCATATCATGCGCTTAGCACGGACACAGACAAGTACCGCCATCTCGCGGAGCCCGACGTAACCAGCGAAGGCGCATTCACATGGTCGCTTGCATGCGCACCTCGCTATTGAATACCGGCAATACGGTGCTATTCCTTCCATTACAGTTCGAAAATCACAAGAAGCTTAAGTCCCCTGTTAACCAATTTGATTGGTCGACTACCATGCCTGAGAGAGAGAGAGAGAGAGAGAGAGAGAGAGAAACAACTTTTATTGAACCGTCGATGGAAGTCCTTCCATCTTCAGGTGACCCATGTGCATCTCCATCCCCCTGGCCCCAGGAGATCAGAACGAGCTGGTCTTCCAGTGCGGGGCTGGTTAACAAGGTCTCCCATCGCTCGGTGAGGGAGGATGATAGATGGGGTGGGGTAGTGGGAAAGGTAAGAGGGGGGGGGGGCGGATTGGCTTGAAGAAATGGCATACTCCAACGACGTGTTGGAGCGTGCTTAACTGAGTCTTGCAGAAATTGCATTCCTTTTCGTACCTTTCCGGGTGCATCTTGTTTTGAAGGTAAGGGTGCGGGAAGGATGCTGCTTGCATCTGCCTGTAAATCGCTTGCTGTTCTCTACTAGGCGATTTGTGAGGATTGCGGTAACGTCGCCCCTCCGTCCTGTACTGGTTCGTAATGTCCTTACAACTAATTACGGACTGTGGCTCACCTTCCTCTACCCGGTGTTGCATCTCTCGGGCGACCTGGTGGGCAAGTTCGTTGCCTTCCATCCCAGAGTGAGCCGGCGTCCATATCAATTCAACCATGCCTGCTCGTATTAACAACCAAGTCCAGAAAAGCAGTTCGGCTAGCAAGCGGCTAGCAAGCGTTAAGGGTAGCAGCCCTTCACGCTTGCCATGACGTTACCATGACGTGTCTCCCACCGTGTCTGAGGACGTAGAACAAGTTGACAAAATAAAAAAGCGCAGACTACTCAGAAAATGCTTGCAATGCTTGCGAAAAGCAAATGCAAAAGCTAGCATCTGATGGAATCTGCCCGAGCTAACAAAAAAAAACCTCACCTGTGTATCAGACCCAGATAACCGTGTGTGGGTCTTCCGACGTGCGGAATTACGACTCCGCTAGGGACCAAAGGCTCCTGACTACCATTAGGCTGGAACACCAGCTTAGTGACATTTTTCAAAGTGCAGAGCACTTTAGGCACTAGCTTTGCCGTCCTAGCTCTCTCGCTCGACCGAAGTATATAGAGCACGAAGGAGGCGTCCCGGGGTAACGCTGTTGTTCGCGGCGTATCCCGGAGGCTTCGAAAGCCAAGTGGTTTATATAGTCATAATCGTTCGAAACTCGTAAAACGCTGGCGCTTGTCATACATCTTCCCGTTGTTTAGCGCAAAGATAACTATAGGAACATTTGAGGAAAAATATACGTAATTAACCGGCAGCGCCCGCGTTCGTTTAGTTAAGGACGCCCGTTGGGTTGGTTTTTACACGATAGTAAACGCAAAATGTGGCAGTGCAACGCCGGCACGGGGGGTGGGCACAAAGAGAACAGAACTCTCGGTGGCGCCGTTTCAGGCAGGGGAGCGCGAGCACTGCGAAAGCGGGAAATTTGAAATGCATGGGAAAACGGAAAACGGCGGTACAGCCCATTATGGCGAGTCACTGCTCTGCACTTCTGAGAGCTCTCACATTGAGTGTAACGGACTTACTTTTTTTCTCCCTCACATCAACGCTACTGTGCCTCACTTTTGCTTCACTATGCTTCAGAGAAAGCTGCCTCAATAAAGAATTTCTGCGACGGATTGATGGTTTAATGGCTACTGTGCAATGACTCCCGCTCATTTAAAACAGAACGTGCATTAAAAAAGAGTGTTGACTGGTGGACTAATCGGTATTTAGACATTCCTCATGCACAGCGCACAGCATCGGGATGCAAAGAAGGCACGCATAGACAGCTAGTCAGGTAGTGAGACAGCACTGTGTCTGCGTCCCTTCTTTGAATCCTAATGCTGTCAGCTGCGCATGAAAAACTTTACGTATGGCAACAGTAAAATACTTCGCTTTTTAAGGTTGAAGCCACTCGTGAAGCAATTTTTAATGTTTCTTTAAAATTGAGTTCGACCTTGCTTCCACAGCAAAAGAGTGGAAGCCGAAGCAGTGTTTCAACCAAACAGGGGTTCATTTGCTGCTTACAGTTGTTGAGGCCTGACGGTCGTAGCGTTGCGCCGGGGTCGATTTAAGACGGGGCGGGCCTCCGACAAGCACTGGCTGTGGCGGGTTCACAGCGGTTGCGTGCGCTTTTGCCACGAAGTGTGCCTGAGGAGAGGAAATGTTCACCACGAGTCCCATTGTCAGACAGCGCGACGCTAGCCCGGTGCCACAAGACCAAGTTCTACGACCATGATGTCATTGCAGAAGAGTAGCAGGGCCCCGTCCTGTAGCTCGTAGTGGTGTCCAGAGCAATGCTCGGAGGCTGTACACGGGATACACGGGACCGGATGCATTTTGTTCAGTTTTTCTGCAAAGTTTTGCGTCTTCTGTTCCAATAGCCCCCAGCCATAATTTTTCCCCTATGGACTATATTGTAATATATTGGGTAGGAGTTAGAAAACTGATAAGCAACTTGAATATGCCTTCTTCAGCGGGTCCTGATGCCATAAATTCTAAAATATTGAAATGTACAAAGTTGTACTCATCACTAATTCTTTCCAAGATCTTCCATCAGTCTTCGCAGTGTTCATGCCTAGCTGGTGACTGGAAAAAGGGCATTGTGGTTCCGGTTCATAAATCAGGCAACACTAATTCACCGGAGAATTACCGTCCCATGTCATTGACGAACATTCCATGTACAATGTTAGAGCACATAATATATTCACATTAGTTTTCTCGAAGAAAATTCCTTTTTCAACAACTGTCAGCACGGGTTCAGGAATACGGTGTCATGCGAAACCCAGCTTTTGTTCTTTACTAACGACCTGTTTGTTAACGCTGATCAAGGTTTCTATACTGACTTCATTTTTCTTGATTTCGCGAAAGCCTTTTACACTGTATCTCACGACTCACTAATTCTGAAGCTTAGCAAACCCAAAATTGACCCTAATGTTCTCTCTTGGATTCAAGACTTTCGTTCTAACCGAACCCAGTACGTAACGGCTAATGACTGTTCATCCCCCTCCTGTGCTGTACCGTCTGGCGTACCTCAAGGGTCAGTGCTCGGGCCATTGCTTTTTCTTATTTACATTAACGATCTTCCCAACCACATGACTTTTTCAACCATTAAACTCTTCGCTGATGATTGTGTATTGTATCTGAAAATTTCTACCCCAGCTGACATCTTGAAAATTCAAACCGATCTTAACAACCTATCCGATTGGTGCAATAAATGGGTCATGCGACTTAACGTAACGACATGCTAATACATGCGAATTTCGCGTCGTCATAATACTGCTAACACGTGCACGTATAGTCTTCATGGCGCTTCTTTATCACACGTCGATTCATACAAATACCTCGGTCTTCATATCACAAATAATCTATCTTGGCAGGTGCATGTTGACTATATAACTAACACATTTAATCGCATGCTCGGATATTTACGTCGTAATTTTTCATCTGCACCTTCATCACTGAAACTCTTTGCAAAACGCTAGTACGTCCGAAACTAGAATACGCATGCGCCATCTGGGATCCCTCCAAACCACGATGTAAGAATATTCCTGCACCATGCTCCAAACATACTCTCATCCTCGCGCTCGAATCGATTCGAAACCGCGCAGCTCGTTCGGTATTTTCTAACTACTCTCGCCATTCTAGCGCAACTGCAATGAAGAAGTCGCTAAACTTGCCTGATCTGTCATTGCGTCGTAAGTGTTCACGGCTTTCACTTTTTCACAAAATCCTTCATCACAACCCCATTTTAAAAGAACAGCTTTTCACAAACCCCTCCTATATTTCGTCCCGTTTAGATTATGGTTGAAAAGTTCGTGCGCCATCTAGTAGAACTAATGTTTATCATGACTCTTTCATTCCACGAACCACCAGGGACTGGAACCACATTCCCGCCGCCATCGCCTCCATCACGGACTTAAATAACGTCAAGGTCATCACCCATGAAGAAGTGCTTTGAATGTATTGTTTGCACATTTTTAGTTCTCAAACCCCACTCCTTTCTGTAATGCCCTCGGGCCCTGAAAGTAAATAAATGAAATGAAATGAAATGGACAGAAAACTTTGTTTGGCCCCTTTGTTTGAATAACATGATTTGAATGACTTTATTTGGCCGTCGACTTCTTCACCATCGTCCGGGGGGCAGCAGGACGCCTGTCGGGAAGGGGCCCGGTGCCGTCGCTCAAGCGGGGGAAAATCGTAAGCCTGGGAGGGCGGATCCTAGTGGTCATAGTGGCGGCAACGAGGACGCTATGCTAAAACGATGCCTTTTTTTGACGCAGCTCCTTGTCAGCTTGGTCGGATACCCGCTCTGCGCCGTTCCTGGTTTGAGCGCTGCATCGCCTTCTGCCGTGCAATTCTGCCCGGAGGGTCATGTGGTCTTCGGTGGCGGCACGCACCTGGACTTTCCTATCGCCCCCGTGCGCGATAGTTGCGACGTGTCCACCCGTGTGCCTTACCGAAGTTTCCACTCCGCGCCCTCCTTCAACGCAGTCATCGATCATCCAATCATCGCCAACGCACGGCATGTGACGTCCCGCAGCGAAGCTATAAAGGAACCGGCCGTCAGCTTCAGCTTCAGTGGGCATAGTGGCAGCAACGAGGACACTCTGCTAAAACGATACCTTTTTTTGACGCAGGTATGTTACTTTCCTGGCGCGTACGTAGCCCGTAGCGATGACCGTTTTTTATTGCTGCTGCTCTGCCCACAAGTGTTTGTTTTGTCATGTTGTGATGCAGTGTTTTTCTTTAACAGTCTTTTACTGCGAGGTGACGTCGAACTTAATCCCGGCCCCCCCAAACCTGCGCCCGGAACTAAAAACCCGCAACCTAGCACTCGTCCCACTACTCGTTCTTTTGGCAATTCTATTCCGACCCCTGAGCTCGCTACACGTTCCCGAATAGCTGATTGTACTATATCAAACAAACCTGATGTCGCTGCTTTGCTTTCGCAACTGCTGGCTACTCAGCAGCAAATCGCAAGTGATATTGCTGAGATTAAGCTCCGTTTCGACAACCGATTTGATGCACTCGAGTCTCGGGTATGTGCTTTGGAAAAAGCTTCCACAGGTTCCAACTCCAATTCTGCTTCTGTCGGGTCGGCTAACGCATGCATTGCCGAATTCGCTTCCAAGATTGATGATCTGTAAAATTGGTCACGGCGGAACAATATTGTAAGTTATGGACTGACAGAGGAAGCCTTCGAAGACGGTGATTGTTTGGCAACTAAGATTGAGTCGTTTTTTACTGAAATGCTGCAGATTGAATGTCCTCAGATTGAACGTTGTCACACACTCGGAAGACAGCAACTAGATCGTTCCCGTCCTGTTATACTTACGCTCCTTGATTATCGGGGTAAAATGACCATATTTAAGAACGTTGCAAAGCTTAAAGGAGCTAAAATTTATATTAACGAAGATTTCTCTCCGCGAGTTCGTGCTCTGCGGAAAAAAATGTGTGACGCCGCAGCTGCTTTTTGTGATATAGGGTGTTCTACTAGTTTGAGGTTTGATTACATTCTAATAAACAAAGCTCGGTACTACTGGGATGAAACACTGAATTCCCTTGTCAAAGCACCTAGTTTGCCAAATAATTCCTATGCGATGCCCTCCCCGGCTGCATCCGCTTCGGAACTGCGTTCCTCTCCTGGTGAATCTTCCCCGGCAGCAGCGCCTGTTGTCTCCGGTTGACGTCGTCCCGGCAGGAATGAAAATTTCGTCCTTCTAAATTTAAATGCTAGGAGCGTAATAAAAAAATTGCCAGCCTTCTCTCCCTTGTCTCAGCGCATTCGCCTCACGTCATCGGCATAACCGAAACGTGGCTTCATGGTGGTATCCTCGATTCCGAGTTCACCCCCCCAGGGTACACAGCAGGTCGCACCGATCGACTCATGGGGAAAGGGGGTGGGGTTGCTCTTCTCATCCGGTCGGACTTAAAATTTGCTGTGATTCAGGCCCAGCCGACACCGAGTCTGTTTGGTGCAAGATTTGCCTCGAAAAATGTGCAATTGTCGTTAGCGTTTTCTATTGGCCTCCTGCCTCGAGTATTGAAGCATTACAGATTCTTAAAGGGGTCCTGAAATACCTTCCGCCGATGCATGGATGAACATGTAAACAAATAAAGCAATGTATTAGCAATCTCCTCCCGCAAGAATTTTGTTAAAGCGATGAGTATTAGATGAAAAATCATAAATCAAACCCCGCGCAGTATCGTCGCGCCGCGTTTCCTCCTCCTTTCAACTTGCTCTCCGCTGTTGACGGCGGTGAGCCTTCCCTCCCATGATGCTGCGCTCCGCGGCGGTGACGTACTTCCGCTATTACGCTGCTCAGACGGCCGTCTGCTATGGGCCAGCTTTGTTGACACCATGAATCCACACTCCGCTCAATGCTGGAAAAGCGAACGCAAAATCTGGCCGCATGTGTGCGGCGGCCTGGCCTTTGCCCTTTCGCGGGGTACGTCGCTGCAGTTGCTATCGTTGGCACGTGACTTTTTATCGGGGGCGAACTCGCAGCCTCACGGGGAGGATCGTGCGCTCGTTCTCTTTGATGCACCGCGCACTCTTTATCCAAAAAGCGCCGTATCAGATGTGGCCCCGCTGTTGCCAGGTCTTGTTTTGCGGCGGTGGTAATTCCTGCCGGCGGCATGTGAAAAGGACATTTTAAACCGATACAGAACCCGTGCACAAAACGCTTCAATCATGTGACCAGTTAAGGTTGGGGAGACGCGTGGTGGAGAGCGGCAACGTTGGCAAAACATGCTCCGCCATGGCTCTGAGCTTTCTAGCGCTGGAGCGAGCGCCATTTCTTTGACAATCTCAAACATCGGTAGCCTTGGCAACAAGGCACAAACCGCTCTAGAAGTCAGTTACGGTTCCGTGATCCCGATTCAGCTCAGGGCCCCACCTCACGACATGTGGGCACTGCAGGCGTACCACTCACTCCCATTGGGAAGTGCGAGATGCGTTCGGCATTGCAGGAGGCGATGGTGTGTGTGTTGTGGACGCCTTTGTTTCGCGATGAAATGCGACGTTGTGCTTCTGCGGGTGGATAGTGTTTCCCATGGTCTGGATTATCTTTCTCGAGAGACGTACGACTCAACCTCGCATGGGGTATGTGCAGTGTGCGTGGCTAAAAGCCATCTCGGCTTGTGCGCCAGAGTTAAGTGACTTGCTGTTCGTCCCCGCAAACCGCGCGCGAGGCGAGAGCCGAATTTACGACGGGCAGGAGGAGGCAACCCATCGTCTGTCAATCGCGGTTCAAACTTGCAACGCATGTTGCGGCGTTGTGTTCGTTTGAAACGCATCTCTGGATTGTTTTGAAGTTGAATAAAGTGTGTGCGTCAAACATGGGAATTCGGCTCAGGGCGTTCTCTGCGATTGCACTAAAGAAGTGCCACGGGGCTTCAACGCTTTCTTTATGGAACTTACTCAGGTAAGAGAATATGCATGTCGTGTTATGGCCGTGTTGCATTCAATACAAACGGTTAAGCGTTTGTTTACACTTGTTTCGTTTGTCGTAAAATGTCGAGGCACTCCGGCACTACGCTGGCAGATCAGCCGGCGAGCCGACGCTGAGCAGACGACTCATCTATTTGCCGGAAGTGCGTGAGAAAGTCGCCCAATAGCAGGATGTCTAGCTCATGACGAACATCTGGGAATCGATGACGTAGACATGTGAAGATGGCAGCGTCCCAAAACACGAAGGCAAGGGTGTGAAAAAAGCAACAAACTTTGCAACAAAAGTGTGAGCTTTCCGCTGCGCGTGAAAGAGTAATACTTGGCACAGATGATTTTGACGACCCAATCTAATGATTGCGCTAGTTCATTTAGTGTGCTCAAAACGCCTTTCAGGGCCCCTTTAATAACTTCATGTACGAGCGCAATTTTAGTGTATCGAACTTTATTTGCATGGGTGATTTTAACGCCCCAGGAATCCAATGGCCTTCCCTTACGTGTGATGGTCGCGAAATTAATATTTGCAAAGAACTTATCAACTTTACAGTATCTTTCGGCTTAACTCAAATTGTTTATGGTGCCACCAGGTTGAATGCTGTTCTCGAACTCGTATTTTTAGGCTCCGCGCTTTCAGATAAAGGCTTTAACTACGAAATAATTGATGGGCTGTGTGACCATCAGGCTGTTCTCGTTTGCCTCGCATGCATAATCAATAAACTGCGATATGTTTGCCCACTGCAGGCCAAATCCCCCTACGTGGACATGCTGCGCCGGATGCCGCTCGAGGAAGAGGACGCGCTCGTTCACCGTCTGTCTCGCGTAAAGCTGGTCGTTTCGGCTCACCCCGTCTGCGTCGACGCCTCGTTCGTGAATAAACGAGCCCAGCCTTCTACCGGAACGCCGACTATCTCCTTTACAATTTTTGGCAGAGGTGCGGGGTATCGATCCCCGTACCTCACAAAACTTTGCCTCCATCACTGCGCCTCTCACACAACTTCTCGGCGGAAGTAGAGACATTTCCGAATGGTCCCCCGAGTGTGAGAGCGCTTTCTTAACGTTACGTCGGGTCCTTACGTCACCACCGATACTGCGGCACTTTGACCCGAATGCGCCCACTGAGATCCACACTGATGCCAGTGGTGTTGGCTTAGGTGCTGTACTCGCTCAACGAAAGGACGGATTTGACGAATACGTGGTGAGTTACGCGAGCCGTACACTCACGAAGGCCGAAGTCAACTACTCCGTAACAGAGAAAGAATGTTTGGCTATTGTATGGGTAATCAGCAAATTTCGTCCTTACCTGTACGGTCGCCCTTTCGACGTCGTAACGGACCACCATGCTCTGTGCTGGTTATCGTCGCTGAAGGATCCCGCCGGCCGTCGTGGCCGCTGGGCACTCCGCCTTCAAGAGTACGATATCCGTGTTGTGTACCGATCTGGACGGAAGCATACCGACGCTGACGCTCTTTCTCGATCCCCGCTTGCGTCGGATATAGATAGCTTGTTCGCATCATGGCCAGAGCCTGACCTCTCTGGCCATGACGGACATGGTTGCTGAGCAGCGCAAAGACCCTTGGGTTTCTTCGATCCTCGAATATTTGTCGCACTCACGGGCAGCTCCTGTGCCTCGATCACTGCGCCGTCAAGCTGCCCACTGCACTATTCGTGACCAGCTCCTATATCGCCGGAACTACTTCCCCGAAGGTCGAAAATGGCTACTCGTGATTCCTCGCCACTTGCGCAAGGACATTTGTACCACGTTTCACACCGATGCGCAAAGTGCTCACGCTGGAATCCTTTAAACCTACGAGCGCCTCCGACTCCGCTACTACTGGCGCGGGATGTACACCTTTGTCGCCAAGTTTGTTAGATCTTGCCCGGACTGCCAACGTCGCAAGTCTCCACCGCATCACGTCAGTGGCCCACTCCAGCCATTGCCCTGCCCAGCGCGGCCTTTCGACCGGGTAGGCATCGATTTCTACGGCCCACTCCCAAGCACAGCCGCCGGTAACCGCTGGATCATCGTCGCCGTTGATCACTTAACGCGGCATGCCGAAACAGCTGCGCTACCGGCCGCCTCGACTCGGGACGTTGCGTCTTTCCTTCTACGCCGTTTTGTTCTTCGGCACGGTGCTCCTCGCGAACTACTGAGCGACAGAGGCCGCGTCTTTCTATCTGGAGTCGTGGAGGCCCTTTTAGCCTAGTGCCACGTGGTCCACCGAAAGAGCACGTCCTACCACCCCCAGACAAATGGCCTGACCGAAAGGTTTAACTGCACACTCGGCAATATGATCGCCATGTACGTCTCCTCGGACCACTCTAACTGGGACCTCGTTCTTCCTTTCGTGACGTATGCTTATAATACGGCCACGCAGGCGACCACAGGATTCTCGCCGTTCTTTTTACTCTATGGTCGCCAGCCCTCCTGCATGCTAGATACAGTACTTCCGTACCGACCTGACGCCTCCGAGTACGCACCACTGTCTGACATCGCTCGACACGCCGAGAAATGTCGCCAGCTAGCCCGACGATTTACATCGGAAGAGCAGCAACGCCAAAAGGCGCGTCACGATGACTCCATTACAGCTCCAACATTTACGAATGGATCACTGGTCATGCTTTCAGTACCGTGCCCGGCTCCCAGGCTTTCGTCGAAATTTCTTGCGCAATACCAAGGGCCTTACCGAGTACTGGAACAAACGTCACCAGTGAACTATGTTGTTGAACCCGTAACGTCCACCTCGGACCGCCGACGTCGTGGTCGCGAGACGGTTGACGTCCAGAGGCTGAAGCCATACTATGACCCGCTCGTCTTGTGTTCCCCGTAGGTCACCAGGATGGCTCCCCTTTCCGCCGGGGGTATTGTAGTAAGCATGTTGCGCCCATGAGAACTGTGATGAGCATCAGCCACAACGGGCAAATCCCCCTACGTGGACATGCTGCGCCGGATGCCGCTCGATTCAGGACGCGCTCGTTCACCGTGTGTCTCGCGTAAAGCTGGTCGTTTCGGCTCACCCCGTCTGCGTCTACGCCTCGTTCGTGAATAAACGAGCCCAGCCTTCTACCGGAACGCCGACTATCTCCTTTACAAAATAAATAAATAAATAAATAAATAAATAAATAAATAAATAAATAAATAAATAAATAAATAAATAAATAAATAAATAAATAAATGACCGGCGGATCTTCTCAGCACACGACAATATAGTTCCCGAACTTGTCGAGCAATACCAAACGGGCAGGTCTGAAAGACGTGCACGATCAGCCGCGGGGACGCGCGTAATCCAGGAGTTATCCATCGGACGCCACACCAGCTTCACTCACTTCTGCCCTATGCCACCACCCACACATCCAGGCAAAGCTAACATCACGCAGCATGCACCCCGAACATCACATAACCAGGGGAAACAAATGGGCTGACCCACTCCACGAAATACGCAGCAATAGTCCAAACACCATCTGTGTGGACGACGCAGAATACAGGCGCCGCAGTGCATACGCAGTCGCTAAACATACCTCTCTAAAAGTCTTCTGAACTCAGCAACAGTACGAGCCACCCGCCCAGAAATGGTGGAAGAGGTGGACGTAGCCTTAGCCATATTACAAAATACCCCTCCTTCCCCCACAACAATCATTTGTTATTGAAAGACTGCAGTTCAAATTTCGCCGCTGACCGAATATGACGAGTGACACTCAAAATTCTAGAAAAATGTCCGTCCACCCACATCCCCAGGCCGGACAACACACTTTACCTGGGCACCCTCGCACTCCGGCGTCGGAGGAAACAGACGGCCCACGAACAAGCCCGAGGGCTCAAGATCAGCGAAAGGCCTAGTTTCTATCACGGTGCGCGGCCTGAGAGGGACCACCTGGTCACAATCAAGGACATCACCACACACTACCGCCTCTCCCGCCGTATCTATCCACCGGCGGACCAGCAATTCGATAACAAGAACGCTCTCATCTGGCGTTTACTACAAACAAATACGTTCCCCAACCGAGCCCGTCTGACCCACGTACACCCAAGCCTCTACCCAACCGCGGCCTGTCACCTGTGCAGAGAACATGCCACCCTATCCCATATAACATGGACATGCGCCCGGGATCCGTTCGCAATTACAACCTCTGCGGACGACTGGGAGGCCGCTTTCTGCACCTTCGATGCGAATCCTCAGGTCCGATTAATCGACAGGGCTGAGGAGGTCGCTGGTGAGTGGACGCCACAGGCTACGAGCGCAACCTGGATGGCATTAACGAAAATGAAGTTTTTTTTCTGTCTATCTGTATGCTGCACGGCCTCCACGAACGTAAGTCAACTAGGCTGAACTTCCGAGGCGGCACTAGGTTTTTTAGAGCGCAGCTCTTCATCGCCCTCCTGCGGTTTCGCGCCGCCGTCAGCCACGTCGTAACCGAGCGAACGAAGAGGCCACCCGAAAGCGGAGGAGGTAAGAATAGAGAAAGTGTGATGGAAAGGGCGGTATGCTGAGGCCGCGCGGGACATGCTCGGCGGTGGCGACGCGCTGCGAGGTTACGCCAGAATAGCGCCTGAATAGCGCGAAAGCGAAAGATTTCGCCTTTTACAGTGCCCCCAGCGCTTGTCCGGCAGCAAATGACACCGCATTCACTGAGAAATTTCTCAATTTAGGTTAAACTTTTGATTCTCCCGCCAAATCGTGGGTTTCATTATGTCAGCAATGGCGTCAGAAGCGCGTGTATTCAACCCAACTTTAACTGCGTCATTCGGGATTGCGGCCTTGCTGTCCGTCAGCCCTCCCAGATGGCGCTGCTATAGTCATCGACGAACTGTTGTCCGCCGTTGCTTTGTTTTTGAGCGTATTTCCACCCGGCTTGTTTTTTTTTTTTTTTTACTGTTAAAAGTGATCGTCTCGTGAAACCAGGGGTAACCCTGAAAAACAATGTCACGTAAGACAACGCCGCTTACGCCAATCGGCCGGTGTCTTGTAAAACAACTCAAAAGTGGCGGAGCGCTGTGCTGCTAAAACAAGCATTATTCGCCCAGTATCAACTTTGGTACTTCTTTGCTTCGTAAATTTCGTTGTTTATTTTCGTTGTTTGTTTTCGTAACTTTCATTGTTTACCGCACCATTATTACTGCTGCCAAATGAATATGCGTTACACTTACGCGCAAATAGTTCATTCGGAAAGCCTTTAAGCCTTGCCTAATTTGCGTTTGCTTTTTCCTTTCTAAGCGAATCGCATAGCTCAGATCATGTGACATCATAAGTTCTGTTGCGGGAAATGAGCTAGTGGGTCGCATGGCCATTCCGTTTTTTCCTAGTTATGTAGGTTATTTGAGCGAAGTGTGCGTTAACAGTGCTGTCAGTGTGATTCTATCGAGGCAATCTTTCGTATGAACCGAACATGTGTTTTGTCCTCATGGCTCCTTTTTAAGGTGTCGGCCCGAAAGGTTGCGGCTGCGCTGTGTTGGTCAAATGGAGGAAGAAGGTGACATTGCCTCACCGTATTTATTTTCTTGATTTGTGGGCTAACTGAATGTTTTGCTTTATTTATATCACCCACGCAGACGGAGAGAGAGAGAGAGAGAGAGAGAGAGAGAGAGAGAGAGAGAGAAAGGGAGAGTCAGAGCTTTATATAAAATTTATTAGAAGTTGTTTGCCCCTGAGCGTATCCTTGAATATGACCACATCGCGTAAAGAGCGTGGGCGTTAGCCTGTATGTAGCAGTTTAAGGTTTGTAGCACAGTTTAAGGTCCCACGTTTCCTACTTAACACGCCGATCTCCGATATCGGCTCTCCTGTCCTGTGTGTGGAGTGTAATGAAGTCAAAGCGATTAACACTGTGGTACACTGCGACAATTGTTGCCTTTGTCCTTTGAAACGTCCCGGCGTCGGCGTATACTCTGCTTTCATCGACACTTTCTCATTGACACTTCTATAATTATGACAGAAATTCTCGAGTTAGCTAATTAATTACAATTATTTACTTGTCTCATTGACACAAAAATGCTGCCCGCATCTCCACAGTACTGCAAACATTATGCACTAAGTTTTCTTAGAGTACCGCGGTTACTCTTTTTTAAATCTTGGTGCATGATAGCTGGCACACCATATATAAGTCACGGAAAAATAAGATTCGGGGATGTTATAACTTATAACCCAATACCTGGCAATAACTTGTGAATTTTATGTTTATATAAGCCATATGAAAGCTCTATAAATTCATACGTAAGCACTCACACCGTATAGCAAGAACCGAGGAAAGCTAATGATATTACGGAAAAATAAATTCTCTGGACGTCCAGAAGAAACAGAATACCTTGTACGGGAATGAAAACGCCCCGTGCGGAATTGCTACAGCGTTCGTCTTATAGGGCCCACCAGACCACCAGACTAGCGTTTCATACATCAAGTGCAACGCTGTCAAAGCTAGCGCTCTTGTTTGCGCTGTGTGCTTCCGCGACCAAAAGGAGCGGTTTGCTTGCGGTGAGCCAGAAACAATAAATGCTTCGGCGGCAACCTCAAAGCATCAATATTTATCATCAGCTTGACAAAAAAAAAGGGCCCATCTCCCCGCGAGGCGGACTCGAGTAAATGCGTCGCATAGGGGGTGGGTGTATTGCGTTACCATTTAGTGTTTGGGGAGTTGGTGGTAGTAAATGCATTGTATCAGCAGCTTCTTGACGTAGTTTGAATGAGTCAAGAATATAAGGCGCGTTCGTAGCCTTTCATTCTGTGTCGGTTTTGTGGCGCAGTGGGAAGAGCACCATGTACCTCGCGTTCCGCCCACAGGTAGTGAATGCGTTGTATCAGCAGCTTGACGTAGTTTGAATGAGTCAAGGATATAAGGTGCGTTCGTAGCCTTCCATTCTGTGTCGGCTTTGTGGCGCAGTGGGTAGAGCACCATGTACCTTGCGTTCCGCCCGCAGGGTCGTGGGATCGAAACGAAGCGCCGGTAAGTATTATTTTTTTATATAGTGTGCGGGGAGGGGTGCGGACCTGTTGTTGAGAGCGAGGAGGGTAGCATGACGCGGGAGAGGAGGAGTGGGGGAGAGGGCGCGCCTGCGCGCTGAGCTGTTGCGGACGCACGGTGGACGCTACATGTGAGTTAAAGAAATGCTCTGCATTTAAAACGTCCGTGTTGCCGGACAAACGATCGAAATATGCGAGTTTGTATTCTATGTTTGTCGCATTCGTATCAGGTTTTCGCTCTCCGGCCAACCTTGAACGGCGTTTTTTGTTTACTCCTTGAGGCAGCGTTGAAAAAATGGCGTCCAGCTCTAGGGCTTTTTTCGAGGGTTTGCACGTCAAAGTTGTGAAAGAACGCCAAGCAAGTAATTGCAAATGTGCAAGCCAGTACCAGGATGCGTTTCCCGGCGAAATCTGTGCAGGAAGTACTGAGTGTTGTCAGCGAGGACACCGGAGTATCTCCCCGTACCGAGGCGAAATTGAAGGCGGAGTATCTGCGTGGGAATTTGGTGTCCACAAAGAGAAGACCTCGCGACGTGACGATATTGTCACGAAGCCAAGGACGACGCAGTTGTCTTGCAGGAGAAACAAGTTTATTGGAGCGAACTTGTGCTCCCCTAACAACTCAAAAGAATACAGAGGCGGCGAAGCAGCGGTCAACAAAGTGACTTGCGTCAGCGAGCGTCGCAGAATCGAATGCCCCGGCGTCTGCTCTGCAGGCTTGTTATCTTTCGGCGCGCGTGGTTCTGGAGCCGTCGATTCGCATCGAGAACGGTGTAGATGCAAGAAGATTATTTCAGGGTGTTCACGTTAGATCGGAATGCTCTCCCTATCAGAACAGATAACACATGCGGCACAGAAAGAAAGAACGGAACACGCGCTTCCCTTGGCACGGAGATAACACAGACCGGCGCAGCCGGGCGGTAAAAGCAAAACACAAATAAACAAACCCAATGCATGGTTCGCGGCATTACCCCCCCTCTAAGAGTGCATCGACCCGATGCTAACATAAGCGACAGTCCGAAAATGAAAAGTTCGTCATCGTTCGTAGAAAGGTTTTAAGCGAACCACGTGGACGAGTTCTGGCCGCGTACATCGTCCTGATGTGCCGGAGTCACCATCGGGGATCACTTCGTAGGTAAGTTGGCCAACACGTCGCAGAATCTGGTAGGGTCCGAAATACCGTCGCAGAAGTTTCTCGCTCAGTCCGCGTCGTCGGATGGGAGTCCAAACCCACACACGATCCCCTGGTTGGTACTCGGCGTCTCGGCGTCGGAGGTTGTAGCGGCCGGCATCCACCAGCTGCTGGTCCCTTATACGAACTCGAGCGAGCTGGCGGGCCTCCTCCGCACGTTGAAGGTATCCTTGGACGTCGGCGTTGAGGTCGTCGTCTTCTACATGCGGAAGCATGGCGTCGAGCATCGTAGTCGGTCGTCTTCCGTAGACAAGCTCGAACGGTGTCATCTGCGTAGTTTCCTGCGTCGCTGTATTGTACGCAAAGGTGACATACGGGAGGACTTCGTCCCAAGTCTTATTTTCAACGTCGACGTACATGGACAGCATATCCGCAATTGTCTTGTTCAGACGTTCTGTTAGTCCGTTCGTTTGGGGGTGGTACGCCGTCGTTCTTCGGTGATCCGTGTTGCTGTAGCGTAAGATTCCTTGCATCAGCTCCGCGGTAAAGGCCGTTCCGCGGTCCGTGATTAGGACTTCAGGGGCTCCATGTCGCAGCACAACTTGGTTTATAAAGAATTTGGCGTCTTCTTGTGCAGTCCCCCGTGGAAGAGCGGCGGTCTCTGCGTAGCGCGTCATGTAGTCTGTTGCTAGGACAATCCACTTGTTCTCCGATCGTGACGTCGGGAACGGGCCTAGAAGGTCCATTCCAATCTGTTGAAAGGGCCTCGACGGGACGGTGATCGATTGTAGAAGTCCGGCGGGTCTTGTCGGCGGGGTTTTTCGTCGCTGGCAGTCCCGGCAACTCCGAACGTAGTGGGTGACGTCGGATGTAAGGCGGAGCCAGAAGTACTTCGCCTTAATTTTTGCAATAGTGCGAGCTGTGCCGAGATGTCCGGAAGACGGGTCGTCGTGGCACGCTTCCAAAATTTCGTCACGAAGGTCTGCGGGGATGGCAAGTAGATAATTCGTTCTTGTTCCGGGGCTGAAATTCTTCTTCACGAGGACGGAGTTTTTGAGGCTGAATGCTGGTAAGTTACGCTTGAACGGTCTAGGCACGGCGACGTTTCGTCCTTCGAGGTAGTCGATCATTACTCGCAGGTCGGGGTCGGCACGCTGCTGGGCGGCTAGGTCGCTCTCCGTAACAACCCCGAAGAACGCACTGTCTTCATCGGAGTCTTGTGGTGGTGGGTCGGCAGGGGCGCGGGACAGGCAGTCGGCGTCGGAGTGTTTCCTGCCGGATTTGTAGACGATTGTAACGTCGAACTCTTGCAGGCGCAAACTCCACCGCCCAAGACGGCCAGAGGGGTAGTAAATGTTGGTTCGTTGGTGAACGTGGTTGGTGTCGTCGTGGAGGGTGGTGAAGGACCCGATGACGAGGCGAGGCCAGCCGGTGATGGAGAAAAAAGTCTATTTACATGTATTTACAAGAGACGACGATGAAGCAAACATAGGGCAAGACGAAAACTGGGTTACAATTACGCGCCGCAGCGCACAAAGGGTGGTATCGCGGCGCGATCCCCTGATGGGGGCCCGGAGGCCAAAAATGTGCCGAACCGCCGCGCGGTTGGCTGTACCGTCGTGGAGCTCTGGCGCCCAGAGGCTACCACGGGAGCAGGTCTGTCAGCGTGCGCTCTCGGCGGCTGCTCCGGACGAACTCTTCGAAGCCTGCGCGAGTAGGGCGCACGCAAAGCCGCCCCCTCAAAGCCGCGCACATTCCAACTGGGGATTTGTCCTGCCCTCCCCGCCTGACCGTCCCCGAAGGTCAGGAGGGCAGGAAAGCCCCCACCGACGCCGCGTAAAAAGCCGCCGGGGAGACCCAACAAAGGGTTGCGACTCGCTGGCGTCGGCGGAGGCCGCCCCGACATCCCGCCAACGGATGGGGGGGACGCAACTAAGCCGCAAGCAGGGCGGAGAGTCATTGCCCTGACGAGGTGCGTCGGCGCTGGCATCATTACAGCCCCCCATCAAAAGCCTGTATCAGGACTGATTGGCCTACTACAGGCAACCCAACCAAGTGATTACAGCGCCGATACCCTCCCAAACAAAGAACACTCGCGAAGAATAACACTGAAAATTGGAGACATGCAAGGAAAGCTCCGCATGCCAAGCAAAGCGCAATGTATACTAGTATTAGTGTTAGTGTACTAAAGAAAGGCAGCAAAATAAAAAAAAAACCCGTCTGAGGGAGAACCCGCCAAAGGGGCTTCATGCACGCCGAGCGTACTGACACAACTCGAGTCAATACTAAAGTCACATCAAACGGGAACACTTGGCGGTGAGTCATGATGTCGCGCACCGAGCTCTTTCCCCCCTCAGCGCAATGAATCGCAGGGCTTCCGTTAGCCCGCGCAGTCAGTCGACAGTTTCTGCCCCCACAAAGCGTTCCCGTGCCGGCGTTCCTTGCGCTGGGTTTGCACTCCACTACCCCCACACACGCCCACACCCACACGGACCCCCGGGGCCCCCGTGAGGTGAGTAGCCAACTCCCACCGACGTTGAGGGGACCCTCGTGCCGGCGCAGCGTGGCCAAATCAACCCCCCCCCCAAAAAAAAAGAAAAGAAAAAAAAGGACTCGAAAGGGAGAAGCAACTCCCTGGCCGAGGAAGCGCTCGCAGCCCCATTAAGACCTGTCGTCCCACCTGCTGTTAGGCAGCCTGGAAAGGGCGTCGGCGTTACCGTGCGCCCTTCCCTCTCGGTGAGACAGGGAGACATCGTAGCGCTGAAGCGCTAGTGCCCACCTAATGAGCTTGGCACTATTCGGTGTACTCTTAGTCAGGTAGGCGAGCGGATTGTGGTCGGAGACTACATGTATCTTCGCCCCAAATACCCAATTGTCAAAACGCCTGAGCGCCCATACGACCGCGAATGCCTCCTTCTCTATCGTCGCCCACCGGGCCTGTACCGGAGTAAACTTGTGGCTGGCGAACGCGATCGGCATCTCCTTATCGGGATCAGTGATCTGTGCCAAGCAGGCCCCGGCCGCAATATCAGAAGCATCGGTGAAGAGCCAGTATGGTCTGTCGGTGCGGGGTGTGGCCAGAGCCGTTGCTCCACTCAAGGCGTCCTTTAAAGCTTGGAACGCTGCCTCCTCTTCCTCGCCCCAAGGAACGTTGTTAGGCATCCGTTTAGCCGTGAGTCGCGTCAACGGCAGCGCCATCGTCGCGAAGTTTGGGATGTATTCACGATAGTAGCCACACAGCCCCAGCATACTTCGCACCCCCCTCTTCGTAGTTGGGCGCATCAAGTCCCTGATCGCGTCTAGTTTCCTCGGATCAGGCGCATGAGTGCCTGAGCCTATGACGTGTCCCAGGTAAGTGATCGATGGCTGTGCGATCTGGCACTTAGCAGCGGCCACCGTCATGCCTGCCGCGTCCAGAAGCCCTAAAACCGTGCGCACGTGCTCGAGGTGGTCCTCCCACGTCATCGAAAACACGGCGATGTCGTCGAGGTAAGCGCACGCGTAGTCGCGGTGGCCGTGGAGGAGGGCATTCATCACGCGTTGGAAGGTGGCGGCTGCGTTTTTCAGGCCGAATGGCATTACCCTCCACGCATATTGCCCTCCATGGGTGACAAAAGCTGTGTATTTCTGGCAGTCCGCGGCCACCGGCACCTGCCAATAGCCGCGTTTCAAGTCAAACAGGCTGATAAAGTTCGCGCGACCCACCAGCAACACCAGCTCGTTGGGCAGCGCTGCGGGAAACGCATCGAAGGTGGTGATCTCGTTGAGACTGCGATAGTCGACGGCCATCCTTACACTACCGTCCTTCTTAGCCACGCAGACCACCGGGTGCGCATGATCGCTTTCCACGGAGTATATCAGCCCTAGGCCCAGTAGCTCCGTAACCTGTCTGCTCACCTCGGGTTTTAGCACCTCAGGGATCCGGTACCTATGCGGTGGTTTTATCGAACATCCCTCCTGAAGAGTGATGCGGTGTTCGCCTACTTTTGCTACTCGCATTTCCTCGCCGAAGAGCCGTGGGAATTCGGCGAGTAGACGCCTCATTGGTGTCGCTCTTTCAGGCCCTAGGTGGTCCAGGGTGTGTCCGAGAGGCTCGGGGAGCTCCGCGAAGGACTCGTCCCCCGGCAGGGGAGTGTAGCCCACTTCCCCAAACTCCTCGTCATCCTCGTATATCACCCCCACGAGATCTACGCGAGCCACTAACCTTTTCAGCCGGTTCGCGTGCACCAGTTTTCGCCTGCCGTGCTCGTCCTCCACGTGGTACGAGTGGTCGCGTTCCTTGCCCACCACCGTGAGTGGACCGGACCACCTTGCGTTCATCTTATTTGGGATTCCTGTCTCGAAGGCAGCCACCCGGTCTCCCACGTCAAACTGCTTGGCTTTTGCCTTGCGGTTGTAGAAAGCGGCGTACTTACTTTGCTGGTGGCTAGCCACCAGCTTAGCGTCTTCCGCCGCCTTGAGCAAGTTGGCTCGCAACTCTCGTAGGAATGCCGCTGGGCTTTCGCTCAGCGTGTCCGGCACGGCCACTTGCCCCGTCCAGCTATCCCCAAGGATTGCCAGGGGCCCGCAAGGCGTCCGCCCGTATAGGAGCTTAAAAGGAGGCACGCCAGTTGTCTCATGGGGGACCTCACGGTACGCCCATAGAAGGAACGGTACGAACCTATCCCACTGCTTCGACTCCCGCTGGATAACGTGGTGCAACATGTTTTTAAAAACCCGGTTCCACCTCTCCACGGACCCGTTGCTCTCTGGATGATCAGGCGTGGAGAAACGCGAGGAGCAGCCGAGCCGCTGCAGAAACTCTCGCGTTAAGGCTGCGGTGAAATTTGTGCCCTGGTCGCAACAAATGCGTTCCGGAACGCCTGTTCGGCTGAATATGACCAAAAGGGCCTCGCAGGTCGCCCTCGCCGTTATCGTTCGTAGGCACACCACCTCTGGCCAACGGGTGTGTAGGTCTATGACGCACAGAGCATACTTATGCCCTCGGGCGGATGCTGGCTCTATGGGCCCAATTATGTCCATGTTGACGCACTGAAACGGCCACTCCGGCCGCGTGAGCGGGGTGATGGGCACGCGATCTGTGGCGCGCTTGTCGGCTCGGAGCTGGCAACCTTGGCAAGATGCGCAGTGCCGTTTCACCTCGGCCTCCATGGCCGGCCAGTAGAAAGTATACTTAATTCTGGCCATCGTCTTTCGGACACCTAAATGTCCGCCCCATGGGGATTCATGCGCGAGCAGCAAAACTTCTCTCCGCCTGTCTTGAGGCAGCACGAGCTGTGTCACCCGATCCCCCCACAGCTGATCTCTATGGAAAAGGATGCCGTCCTCCAAGAACATTCCACCCTTCCCCGCTGCCGCATCCGCAAATGCCTTCTTCAACGTGGGGTCGTTACTCTGCGCCGCCGCGAGCTTCCTACGTTTTCCCAATCTGGTTTCGGGTGGGTTCTCGTCTCCGTCTACCGGATCGGCATTTTCTCCTGCGGTTGCCTGCTCCGACTCCGGGGTCTCGACCTCGGTGTCTCGGCTGCTCGAAACCGACGTGAGCGTGACGTTAGTTACCGCGGCGGCCGAGTCACCACTCGCTGCCGCCACCGTCTCTTCGTCCCCACCCCGCGTGTTTTCTCCCATCGCCTGCGCTTCGGCCGCGCCCCCGCTGTCCGCGGCGGGTGGCTCCACCGAGGCCGGCGGCCTCTGGGCTGCGGCCTGAAGCAGCTCCCAAGCCTCGGCAGACAGCAGCCCGTCGGTGTGTGCCGCCAGTTTGTCGGTCAAGGCGCATAAAACCTGGGCATTTTCCTTGATTCCGGCCGCTATCGGCGAGCAATTGCTGTCCGCTATCAACGCCAACGGAAGGGTGACCAGTCTGGCACTTACTCGGTTCCCGAATGCTGCCACGAGTGTAATCGATCCATCCGGTTTGACGAGCTTGGTGGGGACCCGGCTCTCCCTTATTACGGTGATTTCGCTTCCTGAATCTACCACCATGCGGAGCGTTTCGCTGCCACAAGCTACTTCCACCGCAGGAAGCTCTGGCCGGCTTTTCGACACGCTCGCCACCTTCGCCGCCAGCAGATGCGGTTGCGTACTTTCCGCCGTGGCGACTCGTTGCACCCGGCGCTCATCCGGAGGCCCATCACGATTTTTTGGGCACTCAGCCGGCGGGTGGGCGGCGCCGCCGCACTTGTGGCACTGGCTTGTTGCCTGGCTTCCCTGTTTTCCCAGCGGGAATCGACCTTCCCGCTTTCCTGCTCCTTGCGCCGCGCCCTGTGGGTGCAAGTACGGCCTTGAGTTTTTCCTATGAAGAGTCGCGTGGCTCTCTTCCGCGGAGTCATGCACAGCTAAAAGGTCCGCGATGGCGGTGGCTCTGAACCACTCATTGCCCTCTCGCAACGTCACGTAGCGCAACTCGTCTGGGCTCAGTGTTGACTTGAGCTGGTCCGCGACCAGCAGCCCCACCACGTCCTGAAATGAGCTAACCCGCCTGGCCTCCAAATAGTAATGGAGGTAGCTCGCAAGCCGTGTGGCGAACTGCTGCCAGCCCTCCTCTTTTCTCTTAGCCGCCCCTAGGAATTTCTTCCGGTATTCGCTCGGGGTGAGCCGGAGTTCCTTCAGGACAGCCTCCTTAATGTGAGTAAAGGTAAACTGCTCTTCCTTACTCATGCTCGCGCACAAATAGCTCATCCTACTTGCCACCAGTGGGTACACGAGGTGGGCTTGGATCTCCTGCGGGACGCCGTACCTTTGGAACAGGCACTCCACTGTGTCAAACCACACTGGCACCTCCGCGTCTGACGGAAATTTGGGTATTGCCCCCAGAGCATTTTTGAAAAGCTCCGGAGAGCATTTTCTTTCCGCGCGCTCGCGTCACCAGCCACGGCCCCCTCCGGCGCCCCGGCGTTCATCCTCGCGAGCTCAACCTGCAACTCAAGTTGACGCGTCTTTTCGCGCTCGCGCTTGAGCTCCCTAGCAGCGTCGCCATTTTTGGAACCTGCAGTTACCGACTTGGCCCTCGCTCCGCCAGCCTGACTTTTCCGGTTACCCTTTTTGCCCCCCTTTTTGCTAGCTGCGCTCGGACGGTCCATTATTTACGCCGGCAAAAGGGAGCCCCTCAAAGTATACGTCGGCGGAAGCCGCCACTCACCTTCGGGGCCGGTCGGTCTGGCGCACGATCCGGTGCGCGTTCTCCGCTCCGAATGGTGCTGGCGGTGGAAAGCTGGTGGTGCACTGACGCCCTCCGCGCCTGGACACTGATGCCGCCGCTGTCCCGACGACGCTTCGTTGCACTTTCCCGTCGGTCGACGCTTTCACTCCTCAGCTCGTGAGCCACCGGTTGATCCCGTTGCAGCAGTCTAGTCGTCGACCGAAGTTCAGGTGACTTGTACGACACTGAAGGGCGTCGGGGGTCCGGACGCCACGCGCGATCGCGCACCGCAGCCCAGTTGTCTTCCGTGGAGATCAGATGCTGTAGGAGTGTCGTCTTGTCTTCTCGGCCGGGTGCGGACGCGTCAACTGCCTTGTAGGCAGCTTGCCCCAACCCAGCTTCGTCTTCGCCCTTCTTTCTTGTAGTCTTGGAGTCGACTTTTCTCTCTCCTACCTCGGAGCGGTCATAGGTCCCCCAACCGTCACCAGTTCGTTCGCAAGGGTGACTCCCACGACGCTGTCGGGCTGCGCCAGTAAATGTTGGTTCGTTGGTGAACGTGGTTGGTGTCGTCGTGGAGGGTGGTGAAGGACCCGATGACGAGGCGAGGCCAGCCGGTGATGGAGAAAAAGAAGTCTATTTACATGTATTTACAAGAGACGACGATGAAGCAAACATAGGACAAGACGAAAACTGGGTTACAATTACGCGCCGCAGCGCACAAAGGGTGGTATCGCGGCGCGATCCCCTGATGGGGGCCCGGAGGCCAAAAATGTGCCGAACCGCCGCGCGGTTGGCTGTACCGTCGTGGAGCTCTGGCGCCCAGAGGCTACCACGGGAGCAGGTCTGTCAGCGTGCGCTCTCGGCGGCTGCTCCGGACGAACTCTTCGAAGCCTGCGCGAGTAGGGCGCTCGCAAAGCCGCCCCCTCAAAGCCGCGCACATTCCAACTGTGGATTTGTCCTGCCCTCCCCGCCTGACCGTCCCCGAAGGTCAGGAGGGCAGGAAAGCCCCCACCGACGCCGCGTAAAAAGCCGCCGGGGAGACCCAACAAAGGGTTGCGACTCGCTGGCGTCGGCGGAGGCCGCCCCGACATCCCGCCAACGGATGGGGGGGACGCAACTAAGCCGCAAGCAGGGCGGAGAGTCATTGCCCTGACGAGGTGCGTCGGCGCTGGCATCATTACAGGGGTCCTTCAAATTGGCGAGCCAACACAGCGCATGGTGGTCTGTTACAACCTTGAACGGTCTGCCATACACGTATGGGCGAAATTTTGAAATGGCCCATATAATAGCCAGGCACTCTTTTTCGGAGGCAGAGTAGTTTTTCTCCTCCTTCGACTGACCACGGCTGGCATAGGCGATTACGTTTTCGCACCCGCTTTGTTTTTGGACAAGGACGGCACCCAAGCCTATATCACTGGCGTCCGTGTGTATTTCCGTTTCGGCGTTTCGTCGAAATGAGCGAGCACGGGCGGGGCTTTGCAGGTGTTTTTGGAGCTCGCAGAATGCCTTTTCTTGGTCGTCTTCCCAGCTGAAAGCGGTGCTATCTTTCGTCAAGCGCGTGAGCGGCTCTGCAATGCGTGCGAAGTTTGCGACGAAGCGCCGGTAGTATGCGCACAGTCCAAGAAATCTGCGCACGCCCTTCTTATCTTTCGGCCTTGGGAAGTTCGCTAAGGCTGAAGTTTTCGCCGGGTCAGGCAGGACTCCCGCGGCGTTGACGACGTGGCCCAAGAACTTGAGTTCCTCGTATGCGAAACGGCACTTTTCAGGCTTCAGCGTTAGCCCCGACGTACGACTGGCCTCGAGTAAAGACTCCAACCTTTCAAGGTGTCCGTCGAAAGTCCGGGCGAATACCACAACGTCGTCGAGGTATACGAGGCAGGTGTGCCACTTCAGGCCAGCTAGCACAGTGTCCATGACTCTTTGGAACGTTGCTGGTGCCGTGCATAGCCCAAACGGCATTACCTTGAACTCGTATAGGCCGTCCGGGGTTATGAATGCAGTCTTCTCTCGATCTCTCTCGTCTACTTCAATTTGCCAGTAGCCGGTCTTCAGGTCCATCGATGAGAAGTACTTCGCGTGGCAGAGATGGTCGAGGGCGTCGTCGATTCGGGGGAGGGGGTACACGTCCTTTTTCGTGATCTTGTTCAATCGCCGGTAGTCGACGCAGAACCTCAGTGTGCCGTCTTTTTTCTTCACGAGTACGACCGGCGCAGCCCAGGGGTTTTTCGATAGCTGTATAATGTCGTCGTTACGCATGTCGTCGACTTGAGTCCGGATGGCTTCGCGCTCGTGGGAAGAGACGCGGTACGGTGACTGTCGGGTAGGTCGGGCTCCATCCGCGGTTATTATCCGGTGCTTCGCCAGAGGTGTTTGACGTAACTTTGAGTTCGACGAAAAACACTCGCTGTAGCGACGCAGCAAAGCCAATAACTTGTTCCTTTCTGCTTGCGGTAGCGCCGGATTCACGTCGAAGGGGTGCAGTAGCTTGAAGGTATCGTCGGGTGCGCGTTCAAAGTCGGCGACTGCTATCACGTCACTCGCTTGTTGCGTTTCTTCGACGAACGCAATTGCAGCGCCCTTGTTTAAATGCTGGTACTCCTCGGTGAAATTGGTGACCAAAACATGGGATTTGCGCTGCTTAAACCACGCAATGCCTCTTGCGACAGACACACCGCGGTCGAGAAGCAACCTTCGGTCACACTCCACGATAGCGTCGACGTCTGGAGCAGCACCTTCACAGTAGACGGTGATCATCAAGCTTGCGCGGGGTGGCAGGGTGACGTGATCATCGGCGATCCTTACAGCTGCACGGTGTTCGGGGTTCGATTCCGGCGTCACAGAGTGGTCGGAGGAAAAAGTTATCGACTTCGTCTGCAGATCGATTATTGCGCCGTTGTCCGTCAAAAAGTCCATTCCGAGAATTACGTCGCGGGAGCAGTTGGGCAAAACGACGAACACCGCAGGGTACGTCGTGCCGTCTATGGTGACGCGCGATGTGCACGTTCCACTTGGCGTCACGAGGTGGCCTCCTGCTGTGCGTATGTGCGGACCGTCCCATCTGGTCATAACCTTCTTCATCTTAGACGCAAATGGTCCGCTCATTACGGAGTAGTCGGCTCCCGTGTCTACGAGGGCGACTACATCAAATCCATCGATGGACACCTTGACGTCGGATGCCGCCTTCCTCGAGTTCCGGGTGCGTCGGGGCGTGGCATCTCGGCTTGTGCGTGTTGACGGTCGGGCACTGTGCGTCGTCGTTGTCATCGTCTTCTCAGCGGACGTCTCGGTCCGGTCGGGTACGCGTCGCGGCGTATAGCTGTCGTCGTGTACGGGAGTCTCGTCAGGTCTGGGTCGGGTCGTCGGGATGAGGGCATGTTGTGAGTCACTGTCTTCCGCGAGTCGTTACATCGTTGGAGGGTTTTCATTTTTCCGCGATCGTGCAACTTTACCTCCAGAAGTTGCTGCTTTTAGTTTCCCCCGCGTGGGCTGGGGGACCTTCCACGGGCGAAGTCAGCATTGCTACGGCGGTTCGGCGATTGGTACGGGTAGGGCGATGGCGAGCGGTTGAAACGGGATGGGCCACGGCTGGTTTCAGATAGATACTCGTCAATCTCACGTGGTAGTTGGCCAGGGAGAGGGCGAGGTGCGTCGACGGAGAAACCACGCAGTCCGAGTCTCTTGTATGGGCAGCGACGGTAGATGTGGTCGGCCTCTCCGCAGTGGTAGCACAGAGGACGATTATCGGGAGTTCGCCATACGTCCGTCTTCCTCGGCGTCTGGTTTCGGGCTACCGGGGGTCGGGCGGGTGACAGTGGGCGGCGGTACGGCGGGGCCTCTTGACGGCGTGTTGGGGCAGGGCGGGGTCGACGAACAGCCGCAGAGTAGGTCATAGCCTCGGGCTCGCGGGGTGCTTCGGACGGCACAGAAGTTCTCAAAGCCTGCTGTACTTCTTCCCGGATCACGTCGGTCAGTGAAGTGACTTGAGGTTGTGGTGTCGTCATCGGGAAAAGTTTCCGCAGCTCCTCCCTTACCACTGCGCGGATAGTGTCGCGTAGTGAGTCGGAGTTAATAGCGCTGGCACCAATAGTCTCCGAAACCAGCGCATTGATGGGGCGGTCGTACTGCCTCGTTCGGATTTCGAGCGTCTTCTCCATCGCGGCGGCCTCAGACGCGAATTCGGACACGGTCTTGGGGGGGTTGCGAACAAGGCACGCGAAGAGCTCTTGCTTCACACCTCGCATCAGAAACCGTAGTTTCTTTTCCTCCGTCATTCCTGGGTCCGCACGGCGGAAAAGTCGCTTCATTTCCTCGACGAAGATTGCGACTCCTTCGTTCGGGTGTTGCGTTCGAGTTTCCAGTAAAATCGCAGCTCGTTCTTTTCTCACCACGGTCGTGAAGGTCTTAAGGAACTCGCTTTTGAATTGCGTCCAGTCGGTCAAGGCGCTCTCGTGGTTTTCAAACCAAGTTCGAGCTGCATCCTCCAAGTAAAAGAAAACATGCCGGAAGGTTTCTTCATCGTCCCACCTGTTGAAGATCCGCACGCGCTCCAGCTTCTCCAACCATTCCTCTGGGTCTTCAGCGGGGGCTCCCCGGAACGATGGCGGTTCCCGGGGCTGCTGCAGCATGATTGGCGACGTTGTTTCTTGTACCATGGTGTTGGTTGCAGCGTTCCTTCTCTGGGGCCCTTCTGGCATCAAACCGAACTCGGGTGGTAAATCTTGCAGGCGGAGGCTGGCTCTTGTTGGACTGGCTTGGCGGCTTCCCGAGGTTGTAGTGGGCATGAAGGGTGCGTGCCCAGCACCTCCACCAGATGTCACGAAGCCAAGGACGACGCAGTTGTCTTGCAGGAGAAACAAGTTTATTGGAGCGAACTTGTGCTCCCCTAACAACTCAAAAGAATACAGAGGCGGCGAAGCAGCGGTCAACAAAGTGACTTGCGTCAGCGAGCGTCGCAGAATCGAATGCCCCGGCGTCTGCTCTGCAGGCTTTTTATCTTTCGGCGCGCGTGGTTCTGGAACCGTCTATTCGCATCGAGAACGGTGTAGATGCAAGAAGATTATTCCGGGATGTTCACGTTAGATCGGAATGCTCTCCCTATCAGAACAGATAACACATGCGGCACAGAAAGAAAGAATGGAACACGCGCTTCCCTTGGCACGGAGATAACACAGACCGGCGCAGCCGGGCGGTAAAAGCAAAACACAAATAAACAAACCCAATGCATGGTTCGCGGCAATATCAAGCACGCGAACCGTCAAGCATGACAGCTTCACAGTCCATGTTATCCGTCTGAAAGTGCAGAGCATATGTACGCCAAGAGGGAGATCCCGACACTGGACAGTGTGCGAAAGGCTGTCAACGATGACGACGACTTGCCGAGCTTCACGAAAACCACCTTGTGGAGGTTAATGAAGGACATGAGCTTCACATATGATAAGAGAATACGGAAGCTTGGCATCATTGTCTGGCGCCGCAGGTACCTGCGGGCGATCAAGGAATTCCGACGACAGGGCAGGGGGAATCGTTGATGACCTTCCCAGAAATGTGTGACCTGTCAGTGGCGGCTTTGTTCACGAGGGTCAACTGGCAGAGGTGGAGCGTGGACACATTTCTATCCAGCCTGCTCGCGCTGCTTCATGGTGAGTCGATTCCTCGAGAAGGCTTTGTTACCGCGACAAAGCAAACTGAGTTTCCTCGTCGTGTGGTTTTGTTTGTCACCAAGTGACCCGTGCTATGAAAGACAGTACATTGTAGTGCTGTCCTATTCGGTCGTGAAGTGTATACAGCCGGAACAGTCATATAACTTCTGCAAAAACTGGGTGGAAGAAAGGAGCGAAAGGAAGAAGTCGGAACGTACCAGGAAATCGACCAGAGGTGCTCTCCTATAAATAAACTTTGTGTTTTAAACCGCGAAAGTCAGCCTCCTCTTGCAATATTTGTGTATGACACACCATCCGTACTGTCCCTGTATGCATTTATGTATGGCAGCAAATCTCCAACTCATGAGGAAGTACTGTTTTTTATCACAGCATTTCCTTAACACAAAAACAGGCCATATCAAGGTTCCGTATGTAAAAACAATTGACCTATCCGTGATTCCCTGGCGAATAAGAGCCTAGCTTAAAGAGCTCTCTTTTCAATCACAAAAGAAAATATAACTCTTGTTCCCGGGGTGAAACATTGTAGTGAAGAAATAAATAAATCACACACAAAAATGTGACAAAAATGTTGCATATATTCGCACTGGAAAGGGGCGAATAACAAATTTAAAATATGTATTATGCGTTTCTGTGCCAGAAATCAATATTCTAAGGTACGGAAATCTGCTGTCTTGCCTTTCCCATGAATACCAAATGATACGTTATTCGCACTAAGTGCTTCGGGCTACTCCACAATGCAGTGCCAAAGTCGGTTCCAAACAGTTTCGGTAAAAACTGAACCCGTTTCTCTGTTGGCGGCCCGGTATAACCAATAACATGCTGAGCATTTTAAGAGAGGCCCAAAAAGAAGTTAATCATCAGGGCAACTGCGAAAATGAAAGTTGAAAGTGAACACCTGTTGGTAATTCACCCTGGTTGGAGCAGATGTGCTAACTAATCAATCAATTTACGTGTTTTTCTTACACAAAGTTCCGGATAGAATCAACGAGGTACACTGACAATGCTGCAGAATCGCGACAAAATCGCCATTGCTGGTCAAACATCGGTGCGAGCTTGTTTCGGCCAGCACAAATGAGCACGGTGTACATCCAATGAACCCATACGTGCAGTTCTTTTCCGCATGCGCGTAGTGTTTAATTTACTGGGAACGAAATAAGATTTCGAATTGAACTCGCAGAAGATGTGATAAAAAATAAAAATAAACGTCGGCATGCGGTTTCGAACCCATGTACTTCAAAATTCAGCGTCTTTTCTCCAGAGCGACCCGTTAGACCACACGGCTACAAAACCGCGCGGAGTGATACACCTTGTTCCTTTGCGAACTACTTGTGTAGCCTTCACAGCGTTGCACTTGATGTATGAAACGGAGTATAGATGCGAAATGCACTTTTATTTCGCAAGGCATGGAGGGGTGGGCAGGGCGAGGGGGAGGGGGGGGGGGGCAGGTGGGCGCTTAGCCGTATCGTTGCGTACAAATGCAGAGCGAAGACAAGTAATGCACGTTTTAGTAATCACACACAGAAGCTCCGCATTGTCTTTCCTTCTGTTTTTCGACTTCAACGACCAGACGCATTTTTTGAAATATACAACGTAGGTGCACTTCACAAGCGATAAAAGGTGTCGTAGGAGAAGTGTGTTGTCTGAGCCCTCTGATTTCAGTTTGGTCTAGATTCTGCAGGCTCTCTGTGTCGTGTGATGACGTTTAAAACATTTATCCTCCGCGCTGCTCGCGGAGGATATATTAATGTTTGCGAGCGCTCACCTCGCAACTAGACGACCCCGCATTAAAGCTTTTGCCGTGTGCTGATTCCACGGCATAATTTTACAATAGTGATCGTACTTCTTTCGAAGAATGTTCGTGAAATGTATGCCATATTGGCTTGTCCAGGGTAGGGATCACTACCTGAGGTATGAAATTGGCAAGCAAACTAGCGTGCTTTCATGCACGAGTGCTGCGCTAGGTTATGTACGCACACAAAACCGATTTACACCACAGTGTATAGCCGTAGCAAGACCATCTGAGGAACCGCTGCTCACGGAGACACCATTAGTAAATTTCATAGGAGTGGAATTACGATCAGATTCTGCACCTCCGCCAAGCCCGCCACCATCGGAGGACCGTGGAACACCCCTTTCCTCCGAAGATTCATAACTGCGCGGCTCGGACTTGAGCTGCAGAGTAAAGTTTGATTTCTGTCTCTCTCTCTCTCCATGCATATAAGCCGGTTTCGTGACGCTGGCCTGTGACACACCCTTCGTGCTAATGCAGAGCGAATGTACCACACTAAGGTCGCGTCAGAAACATTTACACTCTCGTAACTACGCCACATTTGCGAACAGAGGGACTGCTGCACAAAGATGCGTATTTCCAACGCATCGAAATGGTAAATCTCAGTCGTGAACGTGCAGCAAAACAGCGGCGACAGTGGGGGGAATAGGAGGGAGTCTCCCGCGGCTGCTTTCGAAACGGGCCTCTAGGGGGATTTCAGTGACGCCCCCACAGGCGGCCCTCGAGGCGTATAGTTGAAAGTGAGCGATGGGTCTCGAATATACGGGCAAAGGATAAAGGCGCGCCGAGAAAGTTTTGAAATCATGTAAAGGAACTAAGGAAAAAGGCCGAAGAACTACAACGTCATGTCATAAACGGCGAAGGCCAGGTACTAAAAGGGGAAGAAGCGGTATTTCACATACGCTCAATGATACAAGAGAAGTTCAGAATAATGGAGAGAGGGCTACAGAATTCAGGGAGTGGGGCAAGCGAAGTCGGTACAGGTAAAGAGCTAAAGTTGGAGAATATAAACTGGAAAAAAGCCGAAGAAAATGTTCCAGCAAATACGGCAACAGGGACGGATGAAATTCCTATACGGCTGGTCAACCTACTGGGTCCAAAAAGCAAGGCACAACTGATTCGAGTAATCGAAAAAGTGATAAAAACTAAGCAAGTACCGGACAATTGGCGTAAGAGCAGGATGAAGATGATATATAAAGGTAAAGAAGACAGGGCTGATGCCGATTCCTACAGGCCTATTACAGTTACCTCAGTGGCATACAGGCTGGCAATGCAAGCTATAAAAGCGGAACTACAGGCGTGGATAGAGGGGAACAGCATACTGGGAGAACTACAAAATGGTTTCAGACGAGACAGACGCTTAGAGGACAATTTATTTGTCCTAACTCAATGCATAGATGTGTCAATGGGTCAGGAGCGACCAGTATGGATAGCATTTATCGATATAAAGGGAGCCTACGACAACGTAGATAGAGAACTTCTATGGATCATACGTGAGCGGGAGGGATTAGGCCAGGACTTTATACAGCTGTTGCAGGGAATTTACAATGAGAGCGAGGTGCAAATTACCTGGGAGAACCAAGAGTGTACGGAACCGGTAGTCACAAATAAAGGTTTATAGCAGGGTTGTCCTCTGTCGCCATTGCTGTTCATGCTGTACATGGCTAGACTAGAAAGAAAGCTTGAAGGCAGTGAAGAAGGTTTCAATCTGTTATAGCCGCAAAGGACAGGAAGTGGAACAACATATCCCGGGACTGATATATCCAGATGACATGGTACTACTAGCACATAGCAAACAGTTTCTGCAACAGCTCACAGATATCTGCGGGGTTAGAGTTTCGCACAGCAAAGTCGGGAGTTCTAGTTTTTAATGACAACGCCCGTAACGAATCGGTATTCGTTCAAAAAGCAGCGGTACCGTGGGTAACGGAATGCAAATATCTTGGCATATGGTTAAACGAAGGTCAGTCGTATCTAAAAACTCATGAGGAGCATTTAAGAATGAAAGGCAGAAGGAACGCCTCTATCGTGAAGAACAGAGCACTGTGGGGATATAACAGATATGAAGTAGAGTAATCTGGAAGGGAGTAATGGTACCAGCACTCAACTTTTCAAACGCAGTAGTGTGTGTCAAATCAGAGATTCAATCAGGGCTAGAAGTAAATCAGAGGGCCGTTGGTCAATTGGCATTAGGAGCACACAGTAAAACAACAAATGAGGCCGTGAAGAGAGACATGGGATGGACATCCTTCGAAGTGAGAAAAGCACAGAGAGAAATATGTTTTGAAGAACGACTTAGAAATACGGATGATCAGAGATGGGCGGCCAAAGTGTTACGGTATCTTTACTTGAAAAGCGTGGACACACAATGGAGGAAAAGAACCAGAAGGCTCAGGACAAAGTATGTGACACTTGTAAGTGCAGGGGAAACGACCAAGGCAATAAAAAATGAAGTGAACGAAACAGAAACAACGACCTGGAAAAAGAGGATGAATGCGAAGAAATCCTTAGATATCTACAGGATCGGGAAGTAGGAGATCACAAGGGAAAAGTTATTCGATAATACCAAAGGGAGTGCATTGCTTTTTGACGCCCGAGCGGGTTGCTTGTGGACAAAAACGCTTATCCGCGAGCCGGTACAGGAAGAACTATGCGCAGGCTGCGGAAATGAGCCAGAAACCATGCGACATATTGTAACGGAGTGCAAAAGTATCCGTGCGGTCCTCAATGATGGAGCCATCCAGCGTCCGGAAGCCCTTGGCTTTAAGGTTAGCGGTTTAAAGTGAACTGGACAGCAGTAGAGGTTAGTAAAAGAAGGTTAGAATGTTGGTGGGAAAATAGCAGAGAACAATCTGGGAAGATATGCGAACAAAGAAGTCAGACTAGCACAAAGATTTCGTAAAAGTATTTTCTTTTTATTTTGACATTGTTTGTATTTATTTTGTTTGTATTTTTGGTGAGATGATTGTACAGTGGCGTTTCGACTAAGGCCGCTACAAAGGGCGCTACCCCGTTACAAAGGGAAGCCACTAAGCATCATCATCATGAAGAGGATATCAGTTTATTGATTGATTGTAGGGTTTAACGCGCCGACGCAACGCAGGCGATGAGGCGCGCCGTAGTGGAGGGCTCCGGATTAATTTTGACCACCTGGGGATCTTTATCGTGCGCCGAAATCTCATACACACGGGCGTTTTTGCTTTTCGCCTCCATCAGAAAAGCGGCCGCCGCGGCCGGGAATCGAACCCGCGACCTCGTGCTCAGCAGCGCAAGGATGTCAGTTTAGGTTTGGGGGAGAGACGTTTAGGTTTGGGGGAGAGACGTTAGCTAGTTCCAAGTACTGTTGTTGGCCTCTTCTGGGAATATCCGGTATAGGAGAGCTGGGGGGGGTGGCGTGTGCCACATCGTTAACACGGAGGGCAGCGTGACTGCCTGTCCACACTATGCACGCATGAGGGAGAATGGGGCCCTGAGAAAGGATAGAATTTTTTTTCGTGTCGACGCGACGCCATGGCGGACAGACATCGTCCGGCACCGGAGGGCGACGATATACAGCTTCGCTGTAAAACCCAGCTTTCACTGTCCCCCCCCCCCCCTCCCGTCTCTACTCGGTCCCAGGAGTGCACAGTTAGTAAGCCAGACGTTAGCAGCAGCGTCAGCGCTCGGAGAGTGTACAAGGATATCCAATCTGTCGACTAAACGACGCCGCGGTGTGTTGGGTTTAAGTACGAGCGGAGGGCGAACGCGAGGCCTGGCGCTCGTCTGTCATCGGCGACCGCGGGCAGCGCGGGGGGGCGCGTGACAAAGTGCCGCAGGGTCGGCTGGTGGCAGCGTGCGCGTCCGCCGAGCACTCCCCTCGCCCAAATATGGTCTCCCCGCAGGGCGGAACAAGGCGAACCCTTTTAACCCGTCGCGAAGGCAGCCAGGCGAAGACGGCCGGGTGCGCCGCGTTCGCGACGCTTGCATGCAGCCATTTCCTGCCTCCTGGTCTTATCCGCTATCTGGAATAATATACTCTGAGGAGGAGCAAGCTACGCACGGAGTCGATATTCTGTTCCAAAATAGGCACAAGCTTGGCACTTTCGGTGTGAAGCAGAAAGTTAATTACACGTGTTAAAATGAAACACCCTACTCCAGTACCGGGGTTCGAACCGAGGACTTTCACCCCAACACCCACGGTTCTACCCCACGGCTAGGGAGGGCTAGGTTTTGCTTCACTGAGTTCACTTCCAAATCAAAACGGCCTTTAAAATCTATCGTACAGTTTCCCGCTCTTGGCTTCAGGCGATAACTGCTGAATTTTTGGAGTTGAATTAACAAATGAAATCTGTTACCCATGCCGATTATATTGTTACGTGGCGGCAGGACGCAGATGAGGCGAGCTATGCGATGGGGTGAAGCGATCTATTCACATTATGTACATTGCGGCCATGACAGATTGCGCAAGGTGCACGCGAGGCACTTCGTCGTCGTCGTCGTTCTTGTTTCAATGCACTGTGGGGTATTGTACACCTGAGCTCCGTAACAATATCGTTCTGTTGTATGACTTTGAAGCCCGTACTGCGCCGTGCTGCGCCGAATTGCGCCGTTGCCCGTGCAGCAAAGTTTTCCAGTCTCGCTGCTTGGGTAAATTACCGAATGTTTGGGATGGCTAAATTTTTCGTGCGAATGTCGCTGCACCTACGCGGACTGGCCGGACGGACGTTGCGGTTTCACCGTGGCATTCAGGCTGGCATAGATTGTCTAAAAAGAAAGACATTTCTCTTTTTAACAGCGCAAAGACCTTCTACAAAGACACATTTAATGAAGTCTACAAACAGCATGTTTCTGAAATGCGCAAATCGTTCGATATTCGCTCCAGCGATTTCGCAGAGGGAAAACGCTTGGACCGACGGCCGGTCAGGCCGATGTAGACATATTAGCTGCCCGACGGGAACCGATATATAGCGCTACAAACGAGCAGACCAACGGCTGTGACTTGCTTCTTTGTGCAGAAATTACCTCTCGGTCGTTTTCTAGCATACTTCATGAATTTTTAATCACTTATCTGGAGGTTAAAAGGAGTCGCTATTGTATGCCCTGCTACATGTAGCCCTATACTCCTGGATTACAAGCAATTAAAGCTTGTCGCAACTTCACTTGTCCCAAAATTTTCTACCTCACGACCAGACCTCCCGAATGGTCCCCGAGATGGCGGAGTGACGACGCAAGCGCCGAAAGTGAGGTTTTTAAGTTGGTGACTCTTTCACGCATACACGCGGTGGTATCCAGCCACGGGCATCGGCAGGATCTTGTCTTGAGGGGGGCAAACCCATGGTATTCTGGGGGGAGCGGGAGAGAGCGAGGGCAATTATGCTAGAGGAGGGGGGAGTGCTCTCTAGCACCACGTGCCCGACGCCCATGTGTCCAACTGTGCCGCACGCTCACCGACAGTGGCACTGCGCACGAAAACCGAAAACTGAACCGTTTCAGCCACCAGGAAATAACACCAATCAATCAATCGATCAATCCATCTATAAATCAATCAGAGCTTAGTTAACAGGCATAACAAGGGTCGAGCACAATGATTACGTGCACGTATTTTGAATCGCGTGTGCGTAGTCTGGAGCCTAGCCTAGTGTTAATACCACACATGAGCAGTCATTTGCTATGTAAACCTGAACAACATAGTTAAGCTGAAGGAAGCACCGGTATTTGCAACGAGAATGAGAAATAGATGACTGTTTGACGCATGTATTTATTGTTGCACGTGCTACCAAACTAGTCAATTTTCTATCATTACTTTAACGGCGTATTATCATGAATACCACCGATGCAAAATTATATAGTTTTTAGCCGGTTGCCCACAACGAGAATATTTCCGCACATACAAGGAGTCGAGAGCCTAGGACTAATAAAGGTTGCTTCTCATTCTGATACTGGCGAACCCACGTATCGTATCCATACCGACTCCGGCTGATAAAATTGAATATTACACATGAAATATCGAATTGAGTCGCAATTTTCCACCAACCACTGGATTGTTTATTTATTTATTTATTTATTTATTTATTTATTTATTTATTTATTTATTTATTTATACAATACTGCAGGCCACAAATGGGCCCAAGCAGGAGTGGGGGTGTTACAGTGCCGTTTAGACCAATTATACAATCTTTAGCGAGGTAAAAACAATAAACAGGACAATACAAAATTATTTTGGAAAACACTGTGAATTAATAATACAAAATGTACAAGTCAAACATTTGATCAGTAGATTTCAGCACATTATCGGATGAAAGAATTTCATGCGGGAGGTTATTCCAGTCGGTTATAGTACGAGGAAAAAAAGAATACTTGAAATTTTAGTGCACGCTGTGATAGGCGTGAACTTTGCGGAATGGTAATTCCTGGTGGGACGCGATGATAACGGAGTCAGGAAGGCCGATGTTTCGAGTCTGATATTCCCGTGTGATAATTGGAAAAGAAATTTTAGCCTATTCATTTTGCGTCGAGATTCCAAAGTTGGGATTTTATTTATTTTCATTAGTTCTGTTGGGGAGTCATGACCAGAGGTCGGCGAACTCACCCATGAGTCCACTCACTCAGACTCATTTGGACTCAAACTCACGCGTGAGTTTGAGTTTGAGTGAGCGCGAGGCTAGTGTGGCATGGTGAGTTTGAGCTTGAGTGAGTTTGAGCCGAGTGATCACGACTGAGTTTGAGTCCGATTGAGTTTGAGTCCATTTTGAGTTCTGAGTACATTTTGAGTTTGAGTCCATTTTGAGTTCTGAGTACAATTTGAGTTTGAGTCCATTTTGAGTTCTGAGTACATTTTGTTTTTGAGTCCATTTTGAGTTCTGAGTACACTTTGAGTTTGAGTCCATTTTGAGTTCTGAGTACATTTTGAGTTTGAGTCCATTTTGAGTTTGAGTCTATTTTGAGTTCTGAGTACAATTTGAGTTTGAGCCCATTTTGAGTTCTGAGTACATTTTGAGTTTCAGTCCATTTTGAGTTTGAGTCCATTTTGAGTTCTGAGTACATTTTGAGTTCTGAGTACATTTTGAGTTTGATTTACATATTGAGTTTTGAGTACATTTTGAGTTCTGAGTACATTGGAGTTTTAAGTCCATTTGGAGTTTGAGTACATATGAGTAGCCTAGCAGGCAGCTATGGTTGGCTGTTAAGTTTCATACGTCACTGTGGGCTCGGAATTCAGGTTACCTGCGGGTATGGCACCAATCGCAATCTGCATGAACGGTTGGGAGGGAGGTGGTGTCTGATTTTTTTTAGTTTCTTGTTGAATTTTTATGGCCATAAGCACTTGCTGTATACCTAATTTTCGCGGCTGGGCGCGTGAGTGATAATTGACTGGTGAGGTCATAAAAAAGGGTTATCTTAACTTTTCCTCCTGACGGATCCACTAAGAGCGTGGGAAAGGGTGGTGGGAAAGCACACGGCGGCACTGGCGTGCTGGTTGTTCGCCTGCTACTGTTAACGGCTTGATATACTAGGGGTCACAAAGGAAGAGGTGAGAGCCGGGGGGAAATGGGGGCGGGGGCTGTTTTTTCTACTGTTTCAAATGAATTAGCTGAATTGACTGGGCAGCGCCCCTTAAGACAGAATAATGACCACATTAGATTGGGTGAAAAGTGAAACTGATGTGGCTAAGGCGTGTAAGGTATGAAATGAAAGGTCCGGATTAACGGAATCACGCGGGGTAAATAAAAAAAATGCTTCCTGATTGTAGTCATCAGGCAGTCATAATGAGTCATAGATTGGGTTAAAATTCAAAATGACGCTGCGAGGGCATGTGGGGAATCAAATTCAAGGTCTCGATGTGGGGAATCATTCGGGACGAACATGAGATATGGATATATCATGACGTAGTCATGGTAAGTCAAAGATTCGGTTAAAATTCAGGTTCATGACGCTAGGGCGTATCAAATTAAAGGTCTCGATTAGGGTAATCACATGCTTCCTGATTATTATCATAACATAGTCAAAATGGGTCATAAATTAGGTTAAAATTCACAATGATGCCACTGGGTGTCCGGCGCATCAAATTGAAGGTTCCGATAAGGAAAATCACGTGGGACAAAAATGTGGTAGGGCTATATCATGAGATAGTCATGGTTAGTCATTGATTGGTTTAACGTTCAAATTGATTCCGCTAGGATGTGATGAGTATCAAATCAATGGTCTTGATGGGCCGAATCACGTGGGAGAAATACAAAAATGCTTCCTGGTTATAACCATTAGATTGTCATGGCGAGTCTTATATTGGGGTAAAATTCGAAGTGACCCCGCTAGGGCGTGTAGGGTATCAAATTTACGGTCTTGACGAGGGGAATCACGTGGTACAAATAAAAAAAGGCTTCGTAGTTCGAATCATGAGATGGTCATTATGAGTCATAGATGGGGTTAAATTCAAGGTGAGGCCGCTGAAGCATGTGGGGCATCAAATTGAAGGTTCCAGTTAGGGGAATCATGTCGGACACCTAAATAATGCGTCCTGGTTACAGTCATGAGAGGCATCGTTAGTTTGACTGGTATGAATTTTGTATGACCCTCGTAAGGTGTGTGGGGTATCAAATTAAAGGTCTCGTCGAGGGGGATCACGTGGGACAAATATAAAAATGCTTTCTGGTTATAATTATGAGGATATAGCAAAAGGTATATAGCAAAAGGTTCACTCACTCACACACTCACACACACACTCTCACACACACTCTCACTCACACTCACACTCACACTCACACTCTCACTCTCACTCTCACTCACACTCACACTCACACTCACACTCACACTCACACTCACACTCACACTCACACTCACACTCTCACTCTCACTCTCACTCTCACTCTCACTCTCACTCTCACTCTCACTCTCACTCTCACTCTCACTCTCACTCTCACTCTCACTCACACTCACACTCACACTCACACTCACACTCACACTCACACTCACACTCACACTCACACTCTCACTCTCACTCTCACTCTCACTCTCACTCTCAACTCTCACTCTCACTCTCACTCTCACTCTCACTCTCACTCTCACTCTCACTCACACTCACACTCACACTCACACTCACACTCACACTCACACTCACACTCTCACTCTCACTCTCACTCTCACTCTCACTCTCACTCTCACTCTCACTCTCACTCTCACTCTCACTCTCACTCTCACTCTCACTCTCACTCTCACTCACACTCTCACTCTCACTCTCACTCTCACTCTCACTCTCACTCTCACTCTCACTCTCACTCTCACTCTCACTCTCACTCACACTCACACTCACACTCACACTCACACTCTCACTCTCACTCTCACTCTCACTCTCACTCTCACTCTCACTCTCACTCACACTCACACTCACACTCACACTATCACTGTCACTCACACTATCACTGTCACTCACACACTCACACTCACACTCACACTCACACTCTCACTCTCACTCTCACTCTCACTCTCAGTCTCAGTCTCAGTCTCAGTCTCACTCTCACTCTCACTCTCACTCTCACTCTCACTCTCACTCTCACTCTCACTCTCACTCACACTCTCACTCTCACTCTAAGTCACACTCACACTCTCACTCTCACTCTCACTCACACTCTCACTCTCACTCTCACTCTCACTCACACTCTCACTCACACTCACACTCACACTCACACTATCACTGTCACTCCCACTCTCACTCTCACTCTCACACTCACTCACACTCACACTCACACTCACACTATCACTGTCACTCCCACTCTCACTCTCACTCTCACACTCACTCACACTCACACTCTCAATCTCACACTCTCAAACTCTCACTCTCACTCTCTGACTGTCTCAATCTCTGTGAGGCCATGTGAGTTCTGAATTCATTTTGAGTTCTCAGCCCATTTTGCGTTCTGAGTTCATTTTGAGTTTGGAGTACATTTTGAGTTTTGAGTCCATTTTGAGTTTGAGTACATTTTGAGTTTTGAGTACATATTGAGTTTTGAGTACATTTTGAGTTTGAGTACATTTTGAGGTTTGAGTACATTTTGAGTATTGAGTTCACTTTGAGTTTGAGTACATTTTGAGTTTTGAGTACATTTTGAGTTTTGAGTCCATTTTGAGTTTGAGTTCACTTTGAGTTTGAGTACATTTTGAGTTTTGAGTTCATTTTGAGTTTTGAGTTCATTTTGAGTTTGAGTACATTTTGAGTTTTGAGTCCATTTTGAGTTTGAGTACACTTTGAGTTTGAGTACATTTTGAGTTTTGAGTCCAAATTGAGTTTGAGTACATTTTGAGTTTGAGTACATTTTGAGTTTTGATTACATTTTGAGTTTGAGTACATTTTGAGTTCTGAGTACATTTTGAGTTTTGAGTCCGAGTGAGTTCTGAGTTTTGAGCTCAATGTGAGTTTGAGTTTGAGTGAGCGCAGATGTGCTGCTCAGCATTGAGTCTGAGTTTGAGTGAGTGGTGATTCGAAAAAAAAATTGTGAGTGAGTTTGAGTGAGCCGCGCCAACTTTGCCGAGGTATGGTCATGACGGCGGTATCGGTTGTAAATGAAGCGGACGGCTAATCTTTGAATTTTTTCGAGATTGTCAATGTCTTTTTTAGTATGTGGATACCAGACTACGCATGCGTATTCAAGGCATGGTCGTACTATTGTGTTATACGCAAGAAGCTTTATGTTCGCAGGCGAGTTTTTCAGTTTATGTCTTAGTAAGCCTAGTTTTGGTCGTGCTGAGGCGCATACTTTAAAAATGTTAGATTACTAGTAATTGTAACGCCAAGATATTTAAAGCTGTCAGTTCGCGAGATAGGAAGACCATTGATTGTGTACTGGTGTTCATATGGTTGCTTTTTGTTAGTAATACGCATAAATACGGTTTTCTCAGTATTTAGTTTCATGTCCCCAAAGGTCGCACCAATTATTTATTGCGTCAAGGCTATCGTTTAGAATTTGCTGATCATTAGAAGAATTAATTGTGCTGGATAACAAACAGTCATCTGCAAATAATCGTATTTCAACGCCTTCTTTAACACATGATGCTACATCGTTAATATAAATCAGGAGAAGTAACGGTCCCAGAACACTTCCCTGGGGGACGCCGGAATTAACCGGAAGGAAGTCTGAATGAGAACCATTTATATCTACAAATTGAACGCGGGAATGCAGGTAAGATTTTATCCAGTTTACGATGGTAGATGGAAGACCCAGTAAATTAAGCTTAAAAATTGACTTTGAATGGGAAATTCTGTCGAAGGCTTTGCTGAAGTCTATGAAAACTACGTCGGTTTGGCCTGATTTGTCAATTACAGCAGAGAAGGAATGAATAGAAGTAATAAGCTGAGTAGTGGTAGAAAGGCCCTTACGGAGCCCATGCTGAAATGGTGACAGAATATTACGCTCATCTAAAAAGTTTAAAATGTAGTTCGAAATAATGTGCTCCATGAGTTTACAACATGACACAGTTAGTGATATGGGCCTATAGTTTGTTACGATGGCATTATCTCCTTTTTTAAACACTGGGACCACCTGGGCGATGAGCCAATCTTTCGGGACAACCACTGGATTGATCAAGCAATGAATCAATTGATCAACCAAACACTTTGCCAACCAGCCAACCAACCTACCTATCTATGCCTCCCTACCAACCCACCTACCTACCTACCTACCATCCTTATAATAAAATCAATCAATCAATCAATCAATCAATCAATCAATCAATCAATCAAAAAATGGGGATGCAAACCTCTGGCCAAGAAGTGTCCAATAAGCCAAACATACAACGGCCAGCGTACTCGCGAAATTTGCGAGGCGGCCCGCACTTATGAACGCGGTGACAGGCGTGTGAGCGCTCCGTCATTGCCATATGCTATCGAAAGATATAAGATATCTGTCCAATTCCCGCGCCTTGAAAAGTTTGCAAGCTTTTGTTTGTTTGGGCCCCAGCCCATCTCATTTCTGCATGCCCTTAAAACCGGTCACGGAATTAAAGCATTTGGTTGTTAGCCTTCGTCCTGTTGTTCTTCCTTGTCTCGTCCTTTGCGCTGTTTTGCTGTCTTTGAATATGTACCCAATTTTTTTCTTGCTGAATGATCTTCTTTCATGGCAGAAATGGGTCTTAGTGAGCTCCTGAAATTCTACTTCTTCGAAACTGAACAAGGTTCCATTTTGTTTTGATGGCCCCCTCAAAGGATGCGTTAGGAAAAGATCAACACTCTGAGGTTCCCACGACGATTTTGCGCTCGACTGCTCAAGCGGAGTTTGCAGTTGTAATGTTGCTATGTGCAAAATTGTCTCCAAAATACGCTGACAGCATCAAGGCTGTTAATTATTTATTTCTTTTCCGCTAAGGAGCGATGTACGAGCCAATCTGCGCTGTGATCTCCACAGAGGTGTGAAACAACCAAGCTGTGAAACAGAGCAATCAATAGTTGAACGTCCTCTGACACAAGCCGGATGGTTGCTTGCCGAACACGGCGTGCACAATAGGCGTACAGCGTCTACGGCGACCCCTCGAGCCCCTCAGAACCTTGTTTGCTCCGCTCAATGACCCGAAGCTCCGGTCGCGCTGCGAGCGGTGATCTAAGGTCGGCCAGCAACCACGCTCTTGGCCGCGGTCACATTGGGTATCCTGCCGCAGCGCATTTACCAGCCGTCGCGCGACCGTGATTGATGCTATGCCCAAAGTATTTATTGGCGGCGAACCCCGTGTTCTCGTCGCTTCCGGCACGGCCCTCTCCGGAAGTGCTTCGTGTGTACATTCGAGCCCCCCTTCCCCGAATGACGTCAGGCTTCGATCGGTTTTGGCCCAAGCTTGTCTGCGAGGCAAAACTAGCCAACGGAAGGTTGCAGCGGACGGCCTGTCATTAGCAGCGAAGTGCGGTATAGTCTCGATTTGTGAGGAGTCCGTTCTGTGCAACTCCCAAAGGTATTCCGTAACGGCGCTTCGCGTCGGGCGTTAGTGTTGACGACAGCATTCGGCCGAGACGTGGCGTCGTACCATACTGACGCGATTAACGACATTTTCTGATCGACTTCTTTACGCCAGCTGTCGAACTGCACCCGCGTTCCGGGGGCACCGGAAGTGACGTCACTTGTGGGGTAGGAGGGGGGGGGGGCATTTTAATCGCGTCTATGAGGCCCGAGGCCGGCGGAAGCAGGCGGCGCCCTTCGCCCGGTGGTCCCTCGTTTCGGGATGACAGATGACCGCTTCATGCGGCGAACTACGCGGCGCTGAAAGCGAGCCTAGGGAAGTTTGGTGGGAGTCGCAAACGATGACCGGCGCTAGCGTGCTTGTGATGCAAATGTCTACCACGCGTCTGCAGAGGAGGGTAGGAGGGGGTGGGGGGTCGACGCTGCTGGAGCGGTGAGCGAGGGCTCGCTTTTTTAGGCGCTCGGATACATGTACACTGCGCTCAAGGCCAAGGCAGAGGGTTGCTGCTTCAGTGCTGCCAACACGGCTCGTCAGGGAGCTTATCGCTCTCGTGGGTTAGTTGACCAGAAAGGGACTTTCGTGTGTGCGTGCGGAGAGAGGGCCGGGGAAAACGGCTCTAACTTATGGCTTCGGTGCGCACCGCGCACCCCGTATGGCCGGTGCGGGAGAAGCGATTTTCTGGCGCCCGCATTGAAACTGCGAGTGCATATTTTTTGCTCCGAGGGAATCTATTTCTGCGATGGAAAGACATACGCGGGGGTGATTCTAGTTTTCTTTTTTTTTTGTATTTCCGACAGCACCGTTAACGACTTGCCCCATAACCGAGGCAGCAGAATTTTTTATAGAAGTACCCGCAGCTTGCTGTAAACAAAAATAAATGAAATTTGAAGAAGGCGTCGCTATCTGCATACTTTACGTAAACTATTCTCCCCGCAAGAGACTGGATCTGATTTGAACCAACAAACACAATAAATTGCTCTAAATGGAATATCCTAGAGCAAGGAAGTACATTTCGTGACATAAGCTTTTTTTGATCTCATCCGGTTTTTACTTTGTAAGTGAGGCTGCATCGGTCACGGTAATAGCCGCGGGCTTTTTGAGCCCACATGGGGAATCGTTCAGCAATTTGTCCCTATGTTTATACACTGGATCTATTCGTAAGTCTCCTCCGCGTTTTCGCAATGTCGAAATAGAACTCAGAGCCAGTTCAGCGCTTCGCTTAAGAAGTGTATTCATTACTGCTGCTTAAAAACCTCCGCGCCCACTAAATCACATGTAGCCGAATAATTCTTGGTGGACTTCTAAAATTTGCGGCCACCGCTGAAATTGGGGCCTCAAGAACACGCCCTTGTTGGCGCTGCCGTGTGTAGCCCTCTTGCCACAAGCTGGTAAGAGCTGGAGACTTCTAACGAGTCTGGATTTTTTTTTTTTGCAACAGGCGCGTAGCACTGCTGATACAAAGTTATTCAATTCGTTTTCTTCAGAATTATTTCAGTCCACCGATTGTTTGGCGAAGCATTGAGTGCACGGCCTAACTAGGGTAAGGGAACTCACACGCTTCACGAAGGCCGGCGGGTAGTGGTGGCAACAACATCGCACTGTCAAGGAAAGCACGGGTGAGCGCGGAAAAGGCTGTTAGTCTAACAGCTACTCTGAAGACCTACAGCAGGGTTTTCTGCACACGTTGACTGGATAAGGCTGGAAGTTTGGATAATGGGTTTCAATCGTGCTCCATCATGAATATAGAAGCTGAATAAGGCACGAGGAAGAAGTAAGAAATACATGACACAGCAGTGTGGACGAACCTTACACACGTTCGGCTTTGTAATTTTATGTTCGATGCTCATAGCCAGCTAGGGCAAACGACCTCCCAAGCTTCGAACCCCACTCAACTTCAAATCCTCCTTGTCGAAGTCGCCTCAACCTCTACTTCGCCTTTGTGGTTCTGGTAGCTGAACTCACTTATGATCCTTTAAGCACCAACCTATCCTCACCGCACCTATTAGCTGTGCCCCAACTCGAACTCATCTCAGCTTTAACCTTCTCAATAATCTATTCAAGCTGCATTCCTGTTCTGGCCCAGGTGCGCGTAGACACAATGCTCGTAAAACGTATTCACAGAGGAAGCGCGTTTGGGCAGAACACAAATCGCCCGCACGACGAGGGTCTTTTGTAGGGGAGCATTTGGAATTACATGAACCAACAGAACTGCCAGCTTTTGGGTTCTTTCTTGATCCCGTTAGGTGTATAACTTGGCCGTGTCTTTTGAAACGTCTTTTTTTTCTTAAACCAATCTTGGGCTAGGCAAGGTTGTACACGTGACAGGTAAACCGATCGTCCGTCAATTTCTTAGTTTAGTAACCTAATTTCAAAACTCTGACGGGTAAGTCATTTTCTTGCTTGTTTTTCGAGAAACATACCAGGACACGTTATTTGTTGCGTTTTATTGTGGAAGGTCTTCCTCCCCGCCTTCTTCAGGAAAAGCAAAGAGCAACGTAAACAGAAACGAAGCACCTTCCTTCGCACATCAACTCCTTTCTACCAACGCTGAGCCGCACACGGCTGCTTCCACCAAGTTATCTCCGGAAACAGAAGTGCTCACACGCTCCACAGACCTCGGCAGGGCTCAGGAGAGCTGCGCGGCCCAGCCTTGTGCATCTTTCATAAGTTTGGACACTCCAGGGCGGCCGTCCTCAACTTTATTGAGCGCTTTTCGAGCACTAGATCTAGTTTGAAATAAAAAGTAACGGCCACGCCTCTACAGCTGCGTGGTCCGGCAAACAACGTCACTGGAAATATACAAATACACGAGTTCTCACTACAAATGGCTATGTTGCTCTGCAGCCGCTCAGAAAATAAATTTCGTGCCAATACACCCTGGGAAGGTTGTTGGAAAGCGAAGCTGTACACGACGCCCACAACGATTGCCCATGCGACGTCACTTCGACTCACACACGTGGCTTTACAATAAGTGAATCAAGAGACAAGTGAAGTGCACTTAACCACACCATTTATTACTTCAGAGATATTCTTTGCTAAGGTTAAATCAATGCATAGATTCATGAACGGTGGTTGGTTGAGTTGCATTGGTGAAACTCTTTTTTTTATAAAATAATGAAAGCTCAAACCCGGTTTTTGACAATCTCACTTCTCCTGCGTTTCTTCCGCCCCCGACGGAGGCGGCGAGATCGGCGGCAGAGATGGAGGAGATGTGAGATGCTATGCGTTAGTGTGAGTTTCCTTTAATTTTTAGAACTCCTAGCGCATGCGCAAGGCGCGCACACCGCCGCTACACGTACCGTGGGCGGAGCACACAGCGGCGCGAATGCTCGCGTGACGCTGTCACGTGGCAGTCAGCGAGAACACAGATGTAAACCCGCAGATGTGCTCAGTGAGTGAACCGTCTGTCTCTCCCGTCTCCGTGTGAGCCCGTACCTCAATGGGTAAGACAACGGGATCTCGCTCCGTTTCTCTTGTAGCGACACCATCGCCATCATCATGAGCGCCACAATCATCATCAGCGGTGCTTGCCCGGTGGCGTCAGCAGTGCCACGCGACACAGATGGAACACGACCGAGCGCCTGGGCGGCCGCATGTCCGCACCGCTCCCACTCCTGGCCGGGCCTATGCTCTCTCCAATAAAATGTCGCAGGCCACCGCACTCTACCGAGTCTGTTTCCTACAATCTATTTGTTCTAGTTTCCATTCGTGGCGGTTCCAGTAAGTTCTTTTATTTGTTCGCTGGAGTTTTCTGTTGACCCCAACGGTCGTCACACAACCCTTGGAGGGTGGAGGTAAAAAGCCTTGCTTTAAAATACATTTCTGTTCATGTGAAACTTGAACCTGGAATTCCAGAGCATATGGCTGACGAGCTCCTTTCATAGCGCAGGTGCGGAACCACTAACGGATGCACACACGTCTGCGTACATACGGATCATAAAACATAAATTCCATAAACGCTACATAAACATAAACATAAACCATAAATTTTTATAATGCACAGCATCCTTATGCCCCGTGTCTCTAATGTGAGCTCTTTACAGCCAAATATGGCTTTGAGTAGCGAAAAGTGCTGAAATATTTTATTCTGTTCGTTTTCTTTTGTTGCTTTTAGCCAGTGGAGTAACGTAAGCAATTAAAGCGATGAGGGGCCTTAACTTCGCTAATTGTGGATTTTTTTCCGAAGAAGCAAACGGTATAGCAGAGTTGTTCGATTTACGCTATTTTGTGCACATTGTTACGAAGAGAAATACGCAAAAATGAAGGTCTATTTAACACACGTATTTATGGAGATGCGAGCACTGCGTATAGAGAAGGAGGAGGAGAGAGAGAGAGAGAAGAGAGAGAGAGAGAGAGAGAGAGAGAGAGAGAGAGAGAGAGAGAGAGAGAGAGAGAGAGAGAGAGAGAGAGAGAGAGAGAGAAAAGCAAATTGCAGAGCATGTTAGCGCTGAACGCGCTGGATGAGAGTGGATCCCTCTTCACAGGATTCCATATGCTGCCTTCGCCACCTGGCCCCTGGTAACCAGCCGTAGCTGATCCTCCAAGGCGGGGCTGGACAGCAAGATCTCCCATGGCTCGCTAGGGGTAAGGGTGGGGGAGGAGTTGCGGAGGGGGGGGGGTGTTTCGGGCTGACGTCGCACTCTCCTATAATGTGGTGAAGAGTACCGAGCTGCTTGCATAACCGGCAGGTCTTGTCGTACTGATTTGGAAACATGCTATTCAGTAAGCGAGGATGAGGAAAAGATCCTGACTGAATCTGTCGATGCAGTACTTGCTGCCCCCGCGTGAGTTCTGGGTGCGGGGCAGGAAGTTTCTGCCTATCCTCTCGATAGTGCCGCACTATCTCTCTGTAGGTCACCATAGGTTCACCTCTGGCCTCTACCGTTGCCCGGTACGTTAACGCGCGGGCCTGTCGGTGGGCAAACTCATTGTCCTCCACCAAGGAGTGGGCTGGAACCCGTACTAATTCAACATGGCTCTCTGGAGGTGTTTCTTCTCTCAGGATGTGAAGTACCCGCCGCGACACACAGCCTGACTTGAAGTTCCTTTATGCCTGCCGAGAGTCGGTGACAACCTTGGAAATTCGCAGAAGGGTGAGGGCTAGGGCAATTGCCAACTCTTCCGTTGCTTCCACCTCTCTGATTTGAAACGATGCGCTTGTCAGCAGCTCGCCCCTAGTTGTCAGTACCGCCACTGCTCTGGTCGTCCCCTTGTTTTTGGAGGCGTCTGTGAAGACGAAACCGTCTTCCCAGTCGAAAAACACAACAGAGAAATACGACAGAATGATCCTGTGAGGGAATGGGACATTCTGTAATCTGTAGTAAATCCTGTCCTGTAGTCTGTAGTAAACCCTGTCCTGTAGTCTGTAGTAAATCCTGTCCTGTAGTCTGTAGTAAATCCTGTCCTGTAGTCTGTAGTAAATCCTGTCCTGTAGTTTGTCGTAAATCCTGTCATGTAGTCTGTAGTAAATCCTGTCATGTAGTCTGTAGTAAATCCTGTCATGTAGTCTGTAGTAAATCCTGTCATGTCTGTTTTCGTAGTAAATTCTGTCATGTCTCGAATTTCAACTTGTTTTGCATAAGAAATTTACTTCCCGTGATGTTTTTTCTATTAAGTACCTGAAGTATGCAGGATATGCATAACAATTTCAATAAAAATATGACCAACAAACATAACCATTTGGGGGAATTTTTGCCTTTCTGGAACAAGCTTAAAATTGTTTTCACTGAATAATTGATTTCAGAAAGCTGTACCAAAAGGCAATGTAACCAATACAACAAGTGGTACATTCATGCATGCAATACAAAAGTTTGATGTTATGCAGATTGCACATGTCTGATGCATGTGCAGTCACGGAAACTCGTGCACACGCACACTGCACACGCGGAAACTCGTGGATCCGGCAGCCGCAGAACGTAACGCTGGAACACGCCGGAGACAACGTGGTCTCCAGATGCTCGCGCTAGGCCTTTTTTCTTTAATAGCCGTGTAATTACAAACCCGCGTAGCTGTTAAGAAGAAATACAGAAGTCTTTCCTTCAGGGACACCTAAGTAGCGCTACAAAATTTAGCTAGAGTCATTTGGGCACTTTTCAGCTGATTTGGCCGTGCTTCTGAAGCAGGGCCAAATCGCGTCCCATCATCGCGTTCCGTCAATGACGCTCAATCTGTTCATGAAAGCAAATTTATTCTCCCGGATATAAAAAAAAACTATTACACGAGCATGGACAATAACCGTTCGAAAATTCGTTCCTTATACTAGTTAGGACCATTAAAACACAAGCAAACAAATATTTCTTGAACCTGATTTATTTAAACAGCAAAACGCGAGAGAACGTGAGAGAATTAAAATGGAAAGTCAATATTTAGCTGGAATGCTTGCCTTGGTGAACCTTGATCCGTTGACAATGCATTCGCACAGCAAAACGTGGAGGGGTATCCTGTGGCGAAAAGCGCACGTTTCTGTGGTGCTGCACTATCTCGATGAGTATGCACGCCCGATACCTGCCGAAGTCACGCAGGGGTCATTGCAAGTTCAGTCGATTGTCGAAGCACATCGCACGTATAGGCACCCTGCAATGCAGTTTGAGGAGCAGGTGGCGCCTTCTGGCGGCTGAATTTATAAGCTTGAAGGCGCTCGCTCGCGCCTGCCCGCGTTCGCTGCTGCTGCGTGAGCGTGGACTATTTGGGAATTTGCTCAGGGTTTTTTTTATTTCGCGGTGATGTTTCTGCAGCTGAGTGTTTGATGGCGTCATCGAAATCATGCGGTGACCCCAAAGTCGCAAATAAAAAAAATGTGGGCACAGGTATTGTGGCCTCAAATGCCCCAGTCGGGTGGGCACGCCAGGCCCGTATCTTTTTACAGCTTCCCGTCGCAGCCGTGGGATAAAACGTGAAGACAGAAGTGGATTGTCGCCGTGTGGCGAGTAAAGTAAGTGAACTCTGTTAGTTCGGGAAATCACGGCATGTTACGAAAGCCATTAATTAGCGTCAGTCTGCATTTGGTACAATGCGGTCGCCTCGACGTCGTAGCTTACCGTTTGTGTAACGTCTGGTGGTTTGTAGTTCAATACCTTCTAATTTAATTGACAAATATAATACTTTGCCCTACTTTTCGACTCCGTGTGCTCATTCTTGTGGCTTGTATATGTATTCCAAAGTAATGACCCAACCACTCGTCGTGACGTGCTTAGCAAATGTGCGTGTTAGTCGGAAGCCATCCTCTCTTTTTCATTGTGCAGGTTTGGCGTCTGCAGTCGAGATGTGAACACGGTCCGGCGCTGTCGCTCGCGTTTCTTATTCGTGGACCACTCGCTGTTCATTCATGCAGATTGAAAAGAACTGCAATATTAGTGAATAACGCGTGGTACATTATTAAAGATGAAAACATAAGCAACGTTCAAGCAAGGGAGAAAAAATGTATATGCGCAGTGTATTTTTTTTAGTCACGTTTGTTGTATGACACAGCTTGGTATTACTGCACTTTGACATCATTCCTCATTCTTTAACTGTTTCAGTTCAAAGGATTCTTCAACCTGGCAGCCCAGTCGGGGATAAAGTGGGTACTCCAGTCATCTTGTAAATGTCATTCAAATAAAACGCAACTGCGGCAACGTGCTTGCTGTGCTGCATCGAGTCACGCTGCCGCATCACCAAGTGCACTTGCAGGAAGTTTAATTTTTCGGGGCCTCACCGTCAGCTGCGAAGTATAAGGTGACGCACACGGAGAAACGATATAAAGGCGCGTGGAGTACTAACAAACGTTTAACGCCAGCAATATCCGACTAATGTTTTTAACTGAAAGATGGGAACTCACGAGCTAAAGGCCCGTTCCCACTGCGACGAAAGCGACCAGAATTATGTCGCTTTGTCGCGCGACGACAAAAATTGGTCCCGACCATTCGCCAAAAAGGGTCGTCGCGCGACAAAGCGACGGAATTCCGTCGCTTTCGCTCGCTTTCGTCGCAAGTGTGAACGCGCCTTAACAGCTGCTAGGCCACGTTGTTTTGGTTACTTATTTTCAGACCAATGTAGTACACGCGTCATGCTCTGCTGTTAAAGACGTGTTTCGGTGACTTCAGATTCGTACACTTCCCGTAAAAATGCTTGCTTTCGAACAAGCGGCCTTCTTACATGTATTTAAGGCTTACTTGAACGCGTAATGCAAGCCTCGCGACACGGCGGCTCGCAGTTTTTCACCGTATGCTGCTGGGCTATAATGGCAAATCCAAGTGTAACGTTTGCTGCAAACGTAGCAGAAAGATGTCCTCGGCAAAATCTAGCGACGCGCGCCGTTAAAACGCTCAAATCACGGATTCCCCCATCACGGAAAGCAACGCTAACACGGCCGCAGCCCCGCGCGGAGCGCCTGCGTGTTTGGCGCCGCCGCCGTTGGCGGCGCGCATGTCAGCTCGACGGAGGCGCCGCCCGACGATTGCAGGGTGCCTATTCGAGATCACACTGCCTGCGAAATTCGTCGTATTCACTCGCATCAGTGTGCCAATAATCCCAAGCACCATGGTTAGTCGTGGCTAGAGGAGTCCTCACTTCGAGATGCTTGAAATCCGGACCACTGATCTTGCTTTTACCACAGCTTCCGAAGCTTCAAATGTTGCTGCTGATACTTCGCGGAGACATCATATGCACGTTTTTAGAAAAAGTTACGCGTAACTTCAGCTAGGCAAAGCGCCGATGTTAAATGTGAACGAGCCACTCGACCACGCTGCCACCGCCAAATTTTGACCGAAAGACGAAAAGCAGGAATGAACAAAGCAGGAGGGAACAAAAGAAGGGTAAGGAGGGAACCGGCCGATCACGAGAAGTTGTTTCGCGACCCCTCCGCACCCCTCTCGATTCTTCGTATTGTGGTCTCCCCGTCCTGCGAGTGCTGTCGCGCCGCGACATGCCTTCAGTGGTGACGATGCTTCCCCGAACTTCTTCCGAAGGGCCGGGCTAGAGAGAAGGCGTGCGTTTTCTTTCTTTCTACATTTATTTTTTTAACACATCTCGGTAATGCAACGAGTGCACTGGCGCCGTTTCTTTTTTTTTTTTTTACACAGGTAGCGGCAACTGGTTCGCTGTTTTTAAAATCTTTAACTATTTAGGCTTGATTGGACACATGTTTCGCGTTCAAATAAACAAATTGCGTGCTAAAAAAATAAAACAACAGCACGCAGATTGAAACAATGGGGCTCTCAAAGACACCCAGAAATACGTGTCAGAATGTGCACTGCAATTATTACACCACGTCTTCAAAAAGCATGTCTTGCTTGTCCTTTATGCGTCCGCTTCGCCGACGGGCTACCCTTATTGCCTCATTCTTTTATCAAAGATTGTCCACAGTACAATATATGCAATTGCAATTCCCTCAAAGAATTAAAGGAATTTGCGAAGTTCTTTATGTATCCATTTCTTTGGTTATACGCTTAGATGTTGCAACATTACAGTGATTTGTGCTAAGTTGCGTTGTTAATTGCAAATTTGTAGCGAAGGTTTTTTCAAACACGGCCGGAATGCTAATGGCAGTAATGCAACAAATGTTCATTACAACAGACGCTTGCGATGCAATTCAACGAGATGACCGTCACCCGCACGCACCATTGTTTTCGTGCAGCGCACGCTAAAAAAGAGGGAATTCGAGGCACCGCACAGGCCGAAAACACCAAGTTTCGGAGCATCTGCGTCGCTCGCGGTACTGGCATACAACCAGTCCACCCCTTAAGCGGCGCGCGGCATTCCCGTGTCCAGCCGAGCAGCGGTACCACACTAGCTATCCTGTTCGTGCTGTCCCGTTTGTCCTGCCTGAAGCTCTGTCCTCAAAGGCAATGGCCCCGTGTTATTCGATGCTCTCCAGCAACCACCCCGCGTTGCTGTCGTTCAGCGCGGCGTTTTCCAATGTTTTCTGTTGTCTCCAGCGTATTACATCGCTCTCTCGATGGAAAATGCGGTCCCCGCGTTGATGTTGTCCAGCTCTGCGTTTTCCAGTGTATTCCGTTCTTTCCGGCGTATTCCATCGCTCGCCTAATCCTGGAAAACGCGGGGTTTGCCGACAGGGTAAGCAAGAGATTTTGTAGCAATACTGAACGGTCTGTCGTGTGACACTTTTGCAATGAATCTAAAATTCTCTTTCAGACTGTAAAAATCTGCAGGGACTACAAAATGTTCGGTCGCATGGCAGATAATAATAGTAATTACGGAATCCAGTCCTAGTTGCTGAAGGACAGTCTGTGGTGCAACAGAAATTTGTGTAGTGCCTACAGGGTGTTGCACAACAGAAGTTTCTGTAGTACAACAGAAATGTCTCATGCGACAGACATTTTGTAGTTCTACTACAAAGGTTTTTGTAGTGGGGCTACACAATGTCTGTCGCATGATAGATATGTGTGTTGTACTACATAAATTTCTGTCGTACGACAGACATTCTGTCGTCCTACTACAGAGATTCCTGTTTCACAACGGACCATCCTGCATTCCCAACAGAAATTCCTGTTGTGCGACAGAAATGCCTGTCGTACGACAGATTTTCTGTAGTTGTACTACAGAAATTCCTGTCGCACGACTGACCATCCTGTAGTCCCAACAGAAATCCCTGTCGTGCGACAGAAATGCCTGTCGTACGACAGATTTTCTGTAGTTGTACTACAAAAATTTCTGTCGCACGACAGACCATTCTGTAGTCCCAACAGAAATCTCGGTCGTGCGACAGAAATCCCTGTCGTGCGACAGAAATTGCTGTTGTGCGACAGAAATTCCTGTTGTGTTTTTCGACTGGGTTCGCTCTCCAGGAGCCTGTTGAGGGCACGAGCCCTAGCCTCACGCCTGTCGCCATGGTGAGCCGGATTCATGTTCTTTAGAGAGGCTTAGTCTTGATTGCGTCTAGCCGTTTGTCCGCAAGCTGTTCTCGATAGGTCAGCTCTGCCACGCTCCTGACGATTCTTCCCAGGACACGGCAGCCCGCCTTAGTCTGACCCGGCCTCGGTTTTTGGCTGGATAGGGATGCGAGCCATACCACGAACCTTTTCCTCCTCTACTTCCAACGGCCCCTCGATGCCCAGCGTATTCCCCTTAGCTGAGCCCCCCAGCACATGCCCGCAAAGCTTGGGGCCACGTATTAAATTCCCATTCTTCGCCTTCGTGACATTAACCCCCGCCGCAAACAGCGCCGTCTCGGTGCGTCCTGCGGCGATGTTGTGGAAGGGCGATAACGCGGGGTGTAAAACGCGGACAAGGTCTGTTTAGCCGGGGCCGGAGTGCAAGTCGGCCAATGGGTGGCTGAGGATAATCCCGCCCCTTGCTCGCTCGTAATTCCAACCTCTCAAGAACCCAGCAAAAGCACTTCAGGAAAACTATATATCATCGTCATCATCACCAGCCTATCTACGCCCACTGCAGGGCAAAGGCCTCTCCCATTATTCTCCAATTACCTCGGTCCTGTGCCAACTGTGACCAATTTATCCCCGCAAACTTCTTGATCTCATCTGCCCATCTAACTTTCTGCCGCCCCCTGCAACGCTTGCCTTCTATAGGGATCCACTCTGTTACCCTTAATGACCAGCGGTTATCTTGCCTTCGCATTACATGCCCTGCCCACGTCCATTTCTTCTTCTTAATTTCTACTAATATGTCTTTAACACCAGTTTGCTCCCTGACCCACTCCGCTCTCTTCTTGTCCCTTAATGTTACACCTATCATTTCCCGCTCCATTGCCAGCTGAGTCGTTGTCAATTTAAGTTGAACCCTCTTAGTGAGCCTCCAAGTTTCTGCCCCGTAGGTGAGTACCGGTAAGATGCAGCTGTCATACACTTTCTTCTTCAGCGACAATGGTAGGCTGCTATTCATTATCTGAGAATGCCTGCCATATGTACCCTACCCCATTCCGATCCTTCTAATTATCTCTGCCTCATGGTTGGGATCTGGGGTCACAACTTGGCCTAAGTAGATATATTCGCTTACCACTTCCACTGCCTCGCCACTTATCTCAAACCGCTGTGCTGTCCCGAGGTTATTGATCATTACTTTAGTTTTCTGCATATTAATTTTCAGGCCCACGTTTCTACTCTGTTCGTCCAGTGCGGAAAGCATGCTTTGCAATTCGTCCCCCGAGTTACTTAGCTAGGCAACGTCACCAGCAAATCTGAGGTTACTGAGGTATTCTCCATTAACCCTTACTCCAACCTGTTCCCAATCCAATGTTCTGAATACTTCTTGTAAACATGCCGTGAATTACATTGGAGAGATTGTGTCTCCTTGTCTGACACCCTTCCTTATAGGTATTTTACTGCTATCCCTATGGAGGATGATGGTAGCTTTAGACCCATTGTAGATATCCTCTAGTATTCTTACATAATGCTCATCTACCGCCTGGTTCCGTAATGCCTGAATGACTGGTAGGGTTTAGACCGAGTGAAATGCTTTCTTATAATCTATGAAAACTATATATATTTGGCGCAAATCAAGAAGTCAACGTGGAGATGAAAACTTCAAAACCACTTTCCAGGATTCTGATTATTTTTTGTGTAATGCGCAGTCAAATCTTACTCCCCATTCATTTGTAAGGCATAGTTTCCATGGCTCTGGAGCTTAGTCGCACAACGTGCTAGACTTCAAACTGTGCACAAAGCAAGTATCCCCGCCAATATTAGGTGCGCGAAAATATTTTACATCTCGCTAAATAACTACAGAGCCACTGTTAAATAACCACTGCTAAAAGGACTGCCATGAGCGGGAAAGCTGCACATGATTTCGTATGTGACTGGGATCACTTGACGTCCCGTATAAGGGAGCAGCAGTTTTTTTTTCAGAGAGACCCACGATGCAGGACGGCGACCACAAATAACAAGAGTCCCGGATGAGAACTGGAGGTCTGGGTGCCGGAAATAATAAGGCGCCTTTTCAGAGAACTGCGATGAGCAGAGGCGAAAGCTGGAAACTTGTAGCCCATGGTCGGAACGGTCGACTGCGGCTAGGGCATATTCGGTAGCTGAAACTGACGGTGTCAAGAGAGTGTCCAGTGGCAAAGAGGGCTCGCGAACGTAGAGCAGATGGAAAAGAATGTCCAGCGGTGTCACGCCGGAACGAATTGCAGGCAAATGTGACGTACAGTAACGCCACGTCCCAATCACGATGGTCGTCGGAGACAAATTGATAGCACGTCGTTAAGTGTTCGGTTGAGCCTATCAGTGAGACCATTCCTCTGAGGGTGGCAAGAAGTCGGGATCTTGCATTGCATCGAAGAAGCACGAAGAATGTCGGCGACAACCCAGGACAAGAAATAGCGCCCCCGATCAATAAGGAGCTGGCGAGGAGCGCCACGATGAAGCATGGGGCCGTAAAGAAGAAAATCGGCAACGTTAGAGGCGCAGCTAATAGGGAAAGCGCGTCTGATGGCGTAACCGCGATCCACTTGTTGCCCGAAGCGTACCCCGGGAAAGGACCAAGGAGATCTACGCCTACACGACAAAATAATTTAGGAGGTGTGTCCAATGGTTCAAGCAGGCCGGCTCGGGATGTCGTGGGCTTTTCACAGTGTTGGCAGAGGTTGCAAGAGGCCACATAACGCCGTACAGACCAGTAAAGGGCTGGCTAGAAGTAGCGACGAAGCACACGGTCGTGGGGGCGGAAAACCCCGAGGGGGCCTGCGGTGGGTAAGTCATGGATAATGAACCATGTTTCACTGCTCGAACCAACTAAATAAGTCATGGAGTTGGAGAACGTCCAGGCGCAGATGTTCCGGGAGGACCCGAAGCAGGGCCGATATTGTAACGATAGGGGACCCCATTGCATAACTTGAAGAGGCGCAGTGAATGATCAGGTGAGGCAGGGTTAAGACGGTTGATAACTGCGCCCAGAGATGGATCGAGGTGCTGCTCGCGACCATTCGCAAAAAAAGCCGTAATTGCGAGCACACTACTTAGGTTTCTCGATACAGCATGGTCGTGGTTGTCAACCATGTTACGAGACAGGCAATCGGCGTGTTTAATCGGCGTGTTGAGCAATCGGCGTGCTGACTTATGAAATGTGGTCTATGAATAGTTGTGCAACCCAGGCGTCCTGTTGCATCTTTCAGAGAAGAAACCCAACACAGCGCGTGGTGGTGGGTTATCACCGACAAGGGGCGGCCATAAAAATACGAGCAAAATTTCGCTACAGCCCACACCAGTGCCAGGCACTCCCTCTCTGTGATTTTGTAGTTCTGTACAGCGGATGTCAAGAGGCGGCCGCCGTATGCAGTAACACGGTCTCGACCGTCCTAACGCTGTGCAAGGAAATGCCATGTCCGCTAGCGTCAGTCCGCACTTCCGTTGCGGCAGTAGGATTGAAGTGGGCCATGATAGGTGAGGTGGTGAGGCCGCATATCAATTTAACAAACGCGTCTACTTGAGAACTCAGCATCCTCTTTAAGAAGGTCCGTCAGAGGGCGCGCGATGTTACCATAACCAAGTATAAAACACTGGAAGTAATAGGCCCAGAAAACTTCGCATGAGCAAGGCTGAGGGAATTGCTTGAGGGCACGCACTGTGTCAGGGTCGGGTTGGACACCATTATTGCCAAAAATAGGTACAAGGATGGTTATCTGTCTGCGGACGAAGCGAAATTTTGAGGAGTTCAGCTGAAAGCCCGCACGTCGAAATATTAAGAGGATGCCTGAAAGGGGCTGAAGGTGCAATAGCACGTTGACCATTTGAAACCGCGCAGAAGACCGCCTATCATTCGCTCGACCATTGCAGCAGCATTGCATAGTCCGAATGGCATAACCTTGAACTGCTAGAGGCCGTCTGGTGTGACGACGGCGGCCTTCTCTCGGTCCATCTGGTCACCAACTATATGGAAGTAGCCAGATAGAAGAGAAATATTTAGCACCCCGTAAAGAGTCAAGGCATCGTCAATCCTGCGTAGGGGGCAGACGTCCTATTTTGCAATATGATTCAGATTCCGGTAATCAACGCATAATCCCGAGGTGCCATTTTTTACCAGCATGACGGCTGAGGCCCAGGTGCTGCACGAAGGCTCAGTAATATCCCTGGAGAGCATCTCAACTTGGACTTGGATGACGTCCCGTTCAGCGCGAGACACGCGATGAGGGCGCCTGTGAATGGGGATGGCGTCACCTGTGTCGGTGCAATGAGTGACGAGGCTAGTTTGGCCCAACACTGGAGTTTCCAAGTGGAAGATGTCCCCGTACGAAGCCACGAGCTCACGAATAAGGTGGACCTGATCTGGGGAAAGGTCAGGGCTGATCATAGCGTCGAATTCGCTGGTGGTCGGAGGCGTAGCAGGCGAAGCAGGCGAACGGGGTATGGGGTCAACGTTAAAAGCAGAAATTTGGAAATCCGAGACCGGACAAAGAGTAGTGAGAGTCATTCCTTGTGGAAGAACTTGGGTGTGGAATGCGAAGTTGAGGAAAGGTAAGAAGACGTGTTTCTGCCGTATGTAGACAATGTGTGGGCTAGGGCGACGCTGCGGGTGAGTAGAACGTCAAACAACAGTCTCCGTCTGCATGTACGAGCATGCTTGAAGACAGAGATGCTTAAGCAACGGTTTGAGGCGGCATGCGATTGTGCTCATCCCAGCGTAAGCACAGGGACGAAGGGGCGTGGTCCTCGGAGGAAAGTGGAAGCTCAAGGCAAAGCAGACCTGTCGAACAGTTGACTAATGCAGAATGGTCTGAGAGGAAATCACGGCCGAGAATGACGTCATCAGTGCATTTATCCAGAACAAAGAACATAACTGTGACGGGATGGTCAGCGATGCCTACTGAGGCAGTGCACATGCCGGCCACAGCCGAAGTTCCTTCGTCAGCATCGAGAACATGTGAAAGAGCAGGGGTGAGAACTTTGCGCAGACGAGAGCGCAGCTGTGCGCTTATCACGAAGGTCTGAGCCCCAGTATTGATAGGAGCATTAGCAGGCACGCCGTCAACTTGAACTGCGAACAAATTGTCGTTAATCGCCAGCGTCAAGAGGGTTTCCGGTGTCGTTCGTCGATGCAGCGTCATCTCCGGGAGCTGAATCAGTTCGTTTCCCCGAGATCAACGGTGAGGGGGGTGCTGCGAAGGTGGGCGGGGTTCTGGGGAGCAAGCCGTCTGACGTCGCTGGGATGTTGAGCTCTCCGGTGGGGCATCTGCAGGTACTGAAATTGGAGCTGCGACCCCATTTGAGAGGGGTGGGTGGTCTCCATTTTCGCGGCGGCATTCATTCCAAAAGGTACTTCTGGAGGACCAGCGGTACCGACAGCAGCGAGCGGCGTGCCCAACACGCCTGCAGGTGAAACAAGTGGTCCCGTCATCTGGCGCTCTCCAGTCAGTAGCGTGGAGGGCCGTACACAATGCTGGTGAAAAAACCCAGGCTCGCGGGGCCGAGAAACGATGACCAGCGGAGTGGCCGACTCGCTGGGCGAAGCCATGCTGGGAGGAGGGATATGGTCAGGATGCCTCTAGGATTGGGAAGCCGGGACAACAGGGAGGAAATGTCTGGAAACCTCCACCAAGATGTTACGGAGAAGAATACAGGAAAATGGAGATGTATTTAGCACACGCATTCAGACACAAGTGAGCACTGTGTTGGCCATAGCACTAACCTTTTCTCCCTCTACTTCCAACGGCTCCTCGAGACTCCACCGTGCCCAGTGTCGTCTTCTTTTTCGCTGAATGCAAGAGCATGCCCCAATGCCTGGTGCTTGATTGATCGATTGATTGTAATAACGTCCCATTCTTTGGCTACTGACACGTACTGTGATAGTATTTCCAGTATTCTTTCGCGAACTTTGTTCGTTTATTCTTCGGTTTTCATGGGAGATGTATAAGATGAATATTTTTGAAGTCAGATCTCAAACTTAATTTTTCTATTTTGCTAGGTTTTGGGTTCTTCAAAATTCTGTGTGGCAAATAATCTCCATGTACGGTACTACAACGATTGCAGGTGTTTTTTTCACCCCAAATCTGCATTTTTGTAGGAGTGCAGGGCGCTACTGGTCCCGTCAGGGGGGGAGGAGATACTCTGACAAGATTGCGACGTATTAAAAAACTGGCGGGTCCCATGCATAGGCCGGTACTGACATGGCGCGAAGCTTTTACCGCGCATAGTTTGGTAGAAACGACCTTCCGTTTGGCCTTTTTTTAGTGTTATTTGTGTTTGTCGTGGTTGATCATTTTTCAGAAGCGTGAGGAGTAGCAAATGCACGGAGAAACACGAGGCGCGACAAGAAATGTCCAATGTCTCGCTCTCCTTGGCGAATACGCGCACCACGAGGAGAGGCAAAACAAAGAAAGGTTCCCATTAAGAACATGAAAACACCGCGTTCTTACTTGTGAATGCGAAACTGTAGTGGCGTGCACCTCATTTACTAGCAGAGCCATTGCCATAATCCTACCATCATCATCAGCGGTTCCAGCGCCAGCAGTGCCACTTGCCACACACAGATCGAACACGACCTGGGCGGTCGCATTCCGTCGCCGCTCTCCCAGTTCCGGCCGGGCTTGCGCACCCTGATAAATTGGGAGGCCACGGCATGAGCGAGTCCACGGCTTTCGTTCCCACCGGCCACGGTGGCTCAGTGGCTAAGGCGTTGCGCTGCTGAGCACGAGGTCGCGGGTTCAATTCCCAGCCGTGGCGGCCGCTTCTCTGATTGAGGCGAAAAGCAAAAAAAACTCCCAAGCATTTCCCCGAGGGTGAACATGGTTAAGTGCGAATGCACGGGGTGATGCTATGAGGGGGAGTAAAGTTAAAATCCGTTGGCATTCGCCCGTGAGCGCGCGCGAGCCGACCCACGGAGGTCTGGCAGTTTATCGCTGCATATATAGGGGGGTAAGGCCGCGCCGAGCGCGCCGAGCCAGGTGGCTGAGAGAGGAGGCGAGCGCAAGGGGAGAGGGACAGCGGCGCACGGCAGCTGCAGCCGAGCGAGGGGGAGAGGAGAGAGTGTGACGTCACGGTGGAGAGAGAGGCGCGCGGCAGCTGCTGGGGAGAGGAGGCGGGCTGTGACGTCATACCATGACGTCACGGCGCGAGGAGCGGTGCGGGGAGCAGCGCGCACCCGCGCAGCCACGGCGAGGAGGCGGAGCGAGCGCGGTCACGTGGTGAAGTGATGTCACCGCGCCGTTGCTACCGACGCTCCTCTCCGCTCCACGCCATTGCTAGGGAGAGGAGGACTGCGGACGCCGCCGCCGCCGGCGGTGGTCGCTTATAAAGTGCATTCGCACTTAAAACGCCCGTGTGCACGAGATTTCGGCGCACGTTAAAGAACCCCAGGTGGTCAAAATTAATCCGGAGCACTCCAGTACGGCGCGCCTCATCGCCTGCGCTGCGTCGGCGCGTTAAACCCTACAATCAATCAATCAATCAATCAAGCGAAACCATTAATGCCCAATCGAACCCCGCTCAATGTCTGATTGGGCGCCATAGGGAGCCCTGGCTGGCCGGTGGCTGATGCGCCTATTGGCGGGGGCAGCGCGGCGCGCCGGTGCGCGAACGTTGGCAGCCCACCCGTTCACCTCAGAGCCTATCGGTGAGAGCAGAGGGCGCACAGCTGCTGCTTCCGCCGCGGAGCTTGCACCACAACATGCGGCTGTGCGCCCGCCCAGGCTTCGCTCAAATCACGTGGCCGCCCCTGCTCGTTGCGTTTTGTTTCTGGAGGATGCTCGAAGAAGGCTCACGATGCTCCACGGTGTTGATTGCTGTGTTACCGGCACTTTCGCTGGTATACCCAAGCCCGAAGATGTTGGCGACCTCACCGGATTTTTCGCTAAGCGGCAAATTTGAAACTACTTTATTTCCATAACACATGCGATGCTATGGAGAATATCTAAGAGCGAAATTTACAAAAATGGATTTTGAGTTTAAGTTCAGTTGCTGTTGAATTTTTATTGAGTCAATACAAAACCTAATTCAATCTAAATTGGCTATTGAGATTGCTCATCAGAAAGTCAAAAGGATTTGTATTTAGAAAACGCAGCACAAAGCCTAACGACACCAGTCTATCGATACGCTTCCGAGAACCAATTGACCAAACGCACTACACGGAAACATAGACCTGTGAAGCGCTGTTTTTTCAGCGCTGCCCACTGTATCTACGGAATTATATAATAATAGGACTAGCAGGTTGCTTTTATGCCTTTTATTCTACGGTCATATTTCTGATGAGTGCAGTAAAAAAAAGTCAACCAGGTTTGAATAGAAAAAACTCAATAGAATTTGAAAACACTTCGTTAAATTAAAGCTCAATAGTGTTTCTACTGACAGAACTTATTAAGGTAATCCAGCATCCTTTACCAGCAGCATATTTGTTCAAGTATTAATGACACCTTGCTAAGTGGCGAAATAAATTATAATAGACAATATTTTAATGCATTTCCTCTACTGCTGCCCCAGTATGGCTTGCACAAAACAATGAAGGAAGTAACAGTAAAGGAAAGTTTGACATCCACCTAAATGCAGCCAAACGGCTACAAAGGACAGCTATAGGCTCCGTGCAGTCAAGTTTGCCGAGCGAGCGCAGCGCCATCTACCGCGCCTCCGCGCAACACTGGGTAGGCCGAGCCGCACCGTCCTGGCCGGCCGCCTGCTTTACTCACTGTGCACGCGCCCTTGCAAGGGCGTCTATCAAGTGGTTAGGTGCGCTATAAGTGGCTTAAGTTTCTGGGATACGCTGCAACGGCGACAGGATGGAGTGTTATCGACTGAGAGGCGTTAAAAGAAACAGCGCAGATGGAACGCTACCGCATTCGCTGCCCCGAATCGTCCGAGTTGGGAAGGCTGGTCACAGCCTCACAGGCGGCACATGTCTCCGTGAAAGTTTTAGAAAATACAACGGCGATGACCACCAAGCAGATTACATGCTGCTGTCAAAGTAAAGTATATCGGTTTGCCAGCTGTCAATACTCGTGAGCTTACAATAAACTGGTTGGTTTCTCTGCTTTGTGCGTGCGTTTTCCGCGGCGTTTATAATGAAAAGTTATGCGGCACGTAACACTCAGCCGTATTTTATTTGTAAGAGAACTAATTGATAGCTGCAACATATCACCCCTTTTTTTTTGGAAAAAAATATGATTGTTTTTAAACAAAGTAGGGCCATTTGTTTGAAAATGAGCTGTCGAAAATTCGGAATACCTACGTCAGTACAAGGTATAAAAGCAACGCATGTGGGATTTTTGCGCTGCAAATAAATGCTGTTCAATAAAACAAAGTCGTTTTAACGGGGCTCACAACAGCAACTTCAGAGAACAATAAAAAATAAACGGAGTTTATGATGATTCTAATATTTGGAGGCCCTGCGTACCCCGTGAAAAGGAAGAGGTAGTCTTAAATCGTTCACGGTCATTTCCTGGCGGGCTTGCCGCGAAACCCGTGCACGTTGTGAATGTATTCACGGAAAAGGAGACGGGAGGCACAGAGGTTGAGTCTTCCTTTCGCCATGAGGCGATACTGCTTGACCTCGTACGCGGAGCAAGAAAACGTGCTCACTCCGTGATCTCGGGGTGGGACGAACTGGCACCAGCGGAAACGAACTGTCAGGGGCGAGGAGGAGGACTCATTCTGGGAATGTTTGACGATAATTAAAGCCGTGAAATTAAAAATCGTCGTCAGGTTCCTTTCCCCACCGCAGCCGCCGCTTTTCCGATGGAGGCGAAAAGTGAAAACGCCCGTGTGTTCGAGATTCCGGCCACGTGAAAGATCCCCAGGTAGTCAAAATTAATCCCGATCCCTCCACTACTGCGCGCCTCATCGCCTGTCTGGCGTCGGCGGGTTGAACCGCACAATCAATCAATCGAAAATCGCCGCCAGTTAGTTCGCAGCTCTCGATGCTTCCACCCGCCTGATACACATTGGAGCCCGCGTATTTAAGGTAATTATACTTGCTCTGAAGTCAATGCTTATAGCACGTAGCGCAGCCTACAGACCGTACTACACCCAAACAATCGATCCTGTGAGACGGAGCACCGTACTCGCAAAATCACGGCGGTCCGATTTCAAGTATGCCAACAAAACGGCTCTTCTCGAATGCTGTGAACAGCTAATTAATTTGTGGTTTCTAGCGGAAACACAAATTCACTGGGAAAATACTATGTGGAAACGTGAAAACGTGCGCACAAAATGCTTCACCTGCGTTCTGGCTATGCGTGGCACTGGGAAGTCAATATCGCTTGCCCCCCTCCTCCGTACGCGTAGTCAACAGTTCAGTCATTCAGTCTATTCCTAACCCGGTGCGGTAGAATTACTGCAGTATGTTTTAGTTAATATGAAACTTAAAAATTGCGTATACTACATTTCATCCGGTGCCGCCAATCAGGAGCGCAACCGAAACACGAGCACGCTGGCGAGCGGCGGCCGACCCAGTATTTTTCTTATTCCCCGATGGCGGCGCTGGGTGTCGCGGCTCAGTGTCGCCCTCTGTTGACTGCACGGCGCCTATACAGCTTTATCGGAAACTTCGCAGTTGAAGAAAAATGCAGCCGTTTGGCTGCATTTAGGTGGATGTCAAACTTTCCTTTACAGAAACTTACTCCACCTTGAGGATTTCCCCTAAATCTGGTCGAAGGAAGTAACAATTAGCAAAAATCTAGCGGCTCATCTCTTCTGGCACTTGACTCGTGCGAATCGGTTCAATGCAGCTGATCGTCTTCATACAGAAAAAAAGGTCGTGTGGGTGATACCTCACCACGCAATTTGTTTTGCAGCATAAGACCTTACACAAAACCAGATTTGTTGACAGCGGCACTTTCGGCAGCAATTTTTTAAACAAAAACTCAATTTCGTAGCCACGAAGTCCTTGCCGGACATGCCATGCCGAACTTCCGGCCGAACTACACACTATGGCGGCACTCATGGAGGCGTAGAGCGCTTCCGCCGAATCACGTTGACGCTAGCGCCAGATTCCCCTCTAGGTAAGCTAGTGAGAAACTCTATGGTTTCGTCATTTTGACTTTTTATGAAGTTTACTTTCAACAGTTCTAAAGTTTGCCTTATTTCTCTTTACGGAAAGCGTATAATTCTTGGCCGGCTATGAAAAACTAGACCAAATGCACCGGAGATGACAGCGTAGGCCTGTCTTTGCTATTCAACAACAATACTGCTTGTAACACACGCCCTTTCTGTGATTAGCTGAGAAGGCGTGGCGTAATTTAAAGAGACACTAAAGTGAATTTGTCAAGCTCCCGTTTTTTCTTGCACTGCGTAGACTGGCTCAAATCAGCACACTTTTCTCGTTTATCCGGTTGGCAAGTCCGTAATTATTTTATAAAGCGCGAAAGAAGAAAAACTACCATGCGCGGTTTGCGGCGGCCGCACCATGGCCTCCCAGATTCCCCCGCGCGCGTTTTGCTCCGGCCGTCCCAATCGCCGCGCGCCCGAGCCAAGCGTGGCCTCCGCGATCGGCTACCGGCGGCGCGCCGTTGCTCCGGCCGTTCCAATCGCCCGCAGAGAGCGTAATTCCGAAGAGGCCGTTTCGCCGTTTTCCGCCGCACCGCGGCGCGCGTAGCCTAAGGTCGTTTTCCCTGGCGCGGGTGGGTGCAGAGGACGAAAACTCGGCCTTCGCAGCCTGTGTGCGACGTTTAATAAACAAGTTACCACACACCAATGCAGGTGAAAGGTAAAGTAGTTACTGGTGCCATTAGGGTAGTTACTGGTGCTTTGAATTTGTTGACGTAGACTATGCCCGGAGTGATGCATAAGTGAATTCATTGCACAGCAGTATTCTTTTTTGTAGTCACGCATGGTTCCAAAACACAACACGTTTTCCGGTTTTATTTCTGAAAATCTCGTACATGTTGTTTGGAACGCACGGAACGCATGTTCCGTGCGTTCCAAGCAAGGACCAAATTATGGGAATTCAACCGACCGAAATGCAACCATTAGTAAACAAGAAAATACCCCCTATGTCGTTTCTTTTCTCTCCTTTAAACCTGCGGTCTTTGACAGATAAAGTAGATGACACGGCAACACTACTTGAAACGTGTGAAGTAACTTTTACCGCGATATTATTAACAGAGACGTCGTATACTTGAGCATCTGAAGTGTGTACTGTCCAAATGGCTATCGGTATTTCCTCAGCAATAGGCAGGGTAAACGTGCTGGTGCCGTTTATTGGCATGCATGCTTGCATATACAAACGTACAGAGAGACTACCAGTCTACCATAAATGGACGTGGTCTAAGTAATGTAATAAAAATCTTTACCCCAGTTACGATTGGTATAGTTCTCCACTTGATGTGTTTATTCACTAATATCCCGAACAACTTACTTACAGCCGATGTTGTGCATACAGATATTAGTGATCAGCTTAACTGCTCACCGAAAAAAATAATGCCCTTAATATGTCATGACAACAAATTAGCAAATCTAGAAATTCAGAAACAGTATTTCGAAAAAATACATATGTAGAGTCGATAGCGATATGAAAGGCATCGCGGAATATCATGACTTTTTCACTCACGGCAACTAATTTGGTAGCGTGATTGCAATAGGTTCTTGAAACCCCTAAGCATATTAAATAAAACACAAAATATGATTGATTCGTACCCGCGGAAGCCTAACAGATTATTTGACTTCGTAGCCCATACAAAAATATTGTATGGTCGGCTATAGAAAATCCTTTTTATGGTCGGCTTTAGCTATTTGGCCCAATATTCTTGAGACGTTTCTATGGGTGTCTTTAGAGAATCGTATCGCCATTCCTATGGGTGTCTTTAGCTTCTTCTATAGCCAGTTATGTGGTTGTCTTTAGATATTCGTATCGACATTCCTATGGGTGTCTTTAGGTTCTTCTATAGCCGGTTCTATGGTTGTCTTTAGCGATTTGTATCGCCATTCCTATGGTGTCTTTAGGTTCTTCTTTAGCCGGTTCTGTGGTTGTCTTTAGATATTCGTATCGACATTCCTATGGGTGGTTTTAGCTTCTTCTATAGCCGGTTCTATGATTGTCTTTAGCTATTCGTATCGACATTTCTATGGGTGTCTTTAGCTTCTTCTATAGCCGGTTCTATGGCTTTCTTTAGGTCTTCTTTCGATATCGCTATGGCTATAGAAAAGCTAGACACCCATAGGAATATCCATAGAAATGGCTAAAGACAGCCATAGAAATGTCTGAAGATAATTGGGCCAAATAGCTAAAGACAACCATAAGAAGAATTTTCAATAGCCGACCATACGATATTTTTGCATGGGCTGCAGCCAGAAGAAAATCGCCACTACTTGAAACACAGCGACAGCAGCAGCCTCTGGGAAATTATTAACACGCTGCCATGCCGGCATATAGCCTTGCGGATCTCCAGAACTTCTCCTGTGGCACTTAGGTTGTGTGGCTATCTGCATTATGTAATATATGCTCCATGAACACTTCAGCGATATAGGGGGAGTGCAAGGTTGTGACTGCAAACACGTCGCCAGTATTCATTCACAAAAGGCTTAAACAAAGGCAAACAAGAAAAGCAAAACCAAGGGGTTTATTCATCCCATTCATTACATAAAGGGCTACTATCTACGCTACTTCGCCGCCAGTAAACTGCACATACGCCGATCGAAACACACAGCACACGCATTCCAACACTCTGGCTCACGCTTACGTCATTCGCTCGACAGCCCCACTACGCTGCACATTTTCTACGAACGCCCACCGAGACACAATACCTGCAGGTTCTGGGTAGTCCACAGAAAATAGAACACTCAGAAGTCGTTCATTTCACTCAGTACTCAATGCACGAAGTTGCAAGTATGGTGGCTAAAATGGAAATGCACTCTTAATTAAACAATGAAGACGGTCGCACATAATGCAATAATAAAAAACGTTTTCCAAGTCCGTTCAATTAGTTCCTTGTACAATTTCTCAGTTCGCGAAAAAATAATTATATTTGTCTCATCACCGCGGCGAAATCTTCACTTCTGTGTACATTGCAATGCCCATGTGGTGCAGGGTAGCTTGGAAACGTATTCTCGAACACCGAAAAAAGTCCTGCATTTCTCGCACAACACGGCCTCTTCAGTTCGTAAGATCACTCACCCTGGTGTTTTGCGTACGATGAAATTCCTGTCGCGGTATCGCAGGTATCCATTTTCGCATGACTTCGGGTTGATGTTGAATTAATCGCAACACTGTCACCGTAAACACCGAAATTTCCGACAGCGAAAAGCCGCACATTTGCTTGGCGTCACACCATCAACACGAACACATTGCAGTCGAGTCGTAAATTTCCAACATTTGGCAACACGTGCCATGCCCGCGCACATGAGCAAGGAGACGAGATGTGGCTGACTGAGTACATCCTGGTATAAGCAGGTCCATCGCGCTAGCAAATAGTGCGGAGATACATGCCCATCTTTCGACCTTTTTCTAACTTGTTTTCTGGTAATGATTTTATTTGGCAAGTACAACATCGCTTAACGTTTTGTTTTCTTCATCCGAAAAAACTATATCTGTTATCAGTACTCAGGGAAAATTTTCTGCCACTATTATTGCTACGCGCACGAATACTAACACAGCACGGAACGCCTGACCCTCTTTTCCACGAAAACTTCCCTTCGCACGACCGGGCTACAGCGTCGACGCGCTGGGCACTCACGCCGCACCTCCCCGGCCGGTCGTGGTCCCCTCTACCTTTTCAATGCTTCCCAGAACTTCCTTTCCCTGCCTCCTTCGGTCCAGCTTGGGTAGCTCTCCCCCTTTCTCAATGACTAATTTCAAAGTGAGCTCCGCGGGAGAAGGAATGCGGTTGTTCGCAGATGCCACCATATTTCTGACTGCGCCCGCAGAAACGGGGGCCGCGAAAGTTCTTTCCAATTTGCTTCGAAGCTGAGAAGGCCGTTTTCAGAGAAGCCCGCTTTTTCACTTGACCAGGGCAGCGAAGGGCCACAGAGGAAGAATTCTCCGAACTTATACGTCTTTCCGTCTCCGTTCATTCGCAAGCTTTGCTGACGAAGCACAGTATCCAAAGTTGCAACCTGAATTTGAGCGTTAATCTGTCTGTAGCTGCCTTTAATCGTACTTTTCCCGTATTGTTGATATATTAGGTACCTAACGTTATTGAACAAAACTTTCATATAACTGGCCGATGAACCTCATCATCGTTATTCAGTCTGTGTTGTAGATGTAGCTAGGTAAATCGTGAGTGCATAAATTACGCGGCATAAGTCATATTGGAACCAGCGGAATAGAATTTAATGGTGCGCTCGAATTATACCTTTATAGGCTAACACTTTTTTATTAACGGCTGTAGACTTAGAGGCTTATGTCACTATGTAATTAGCTAAGGAAGCTTTTATGGATGCAAGCCTCTAAATTCTGCGCCAAACGCTTTCCTAATTCCGGCTAAATGTTGCTTAATTGTCACACGTCTAAGGTTCACAGTTATATATTGCGCTGTAGCCAGCCGCAGAAACTTTTATGGGTGCCTCTTTTTAGCTTTAGGGCAGATTCTCTCTAATAGCTGGCAGAAGACAGCTGAATGGTTCCAATTATGTAGACTTAGAGCTAGACAACGGCCTATATCCAGCCAAATGAGCTTTTATGGCTCTCTCTTTAGCTTTAGGACGAATTCTTTTCAATAGCTGGCAAAAGACAGCTCAATGGTTTTGAGTCTGTAGAGTTAGAGCTAAACAACGGCCTATATCCAGCCAAATGAGCTTTTATGGCTTTCTCTCTTTATCTTTAGCACGAACTCTTTTCAATAGCTGGTAAAAGACAGCTGAATGGTTTCAAGTCTGTAGACTTAAAGCTAAACAATGGTCTATAGCCAGCCAAAAGAGCTTTGTCGCGGCTGGCCTATAGAACTAAAGCCATAGATTTTTCTTTAGCTGGCTACAGTAGCCTGAATAGCTGTGACTCTATAGACTAAACACACTACGATGTTCTATAGTCGTCTAAAGAGAATTGTATGGTTTACATTCTTTAGTGCAGGATGCATAAAAACTTCAATAGCTGGCTATAGCCTAATTTATGCACTTTTATGGGTGACCACAGGGACCCATAGGCGGCCATAGCTCACCATACCTTTTTCTATAGACGCCGATAAGGCATTTTTGTATGGGAGTCGCCTGCCTATAAACAATACACGAGAGCTTATCGGTATTACGCTGTTTTCGCGCGCGCGCACACGCGCACACACACGCACGCACGCGCACACACACGCACACACGCACACGCACACACACGCACACACACACACGCGCGAACACACACACGTGCACACACACACACGTGCACACACGCACACGCACACACGCACACACGCACACACGCAAACGCACACACGCACACACAACAGATCAACAGATCAACAGATACCCAGAGCGTTCGAAACAACTTAAAAGACAAAAAAAGCATATTTTCGCGCAAAGATATCGCGCGAAAATGATCTAACAGCGAAAAAAGAATTCAGCACGCTGGCATTCACTCTGCCCGAGATGACAGAAAACTTCTCGGCATTCGCCTTTCAAGCAAACTACCACTAAAGCTGCGTGCAAAGGCAATCGTGGGTGTTAAACAACGTACGTTAAACAACTTTGTACTTGTAGGATCGAGTCAAAACACATAAACCATATATTCAAGTTTTCTATCGCGAAGTCGCGACAACGAAGGCTGATTTACAACTCAAAGCGTAGGCAGCGTCGGCCAGACGAGCCTCGCTTCAACCTTAGGCTAACGGCGCCGCCTCGCGGCGTGTGTCGGAGTTAGCAAAATTACACTGCTCCCCTTGCTTCCGCGCCGAATGGGACGGCCGGAGCAACGGCGCGCCGCCGGCAGCAAATCGCGGAAGCCACGTTGTAAGCGTGCTGGTTCCCCCACGCTCCGCCAGGCGGCAGTGCGCACCTATGCATCGTATGCATCGTTCAGCCCGTCGGGCCGCTGTTTATGCGGCATTTCGCGGCATGTCAACGCTGCAGTTTTTCTGGTCTTTGCACGAATGTATTTGCGAGTTTATTAACCGCATTTCTGCTTAGCTCCAGCCGAATATTCTGAAACAGAACACCTGTAATGGGTATGTCCTTCATTGGAACAAGCGAAAACTCGACACCTTCGAGGCACAGGCTTCCGCCCTAGCAGGTCGAGCCCCCGATCTTAACTGTTACTTCGCGCTCTTCCGCGGAGTGAGAGCCAACATATAACTGTAATATACGTTTTATGCCATGAGGCATACAATCGCATTTCGGAAAAGAGCAGGCTATCGTTGTTCGCTTATTCTAGAGCGAACGTATACGCAACCGTCGAGTACCCCACGTATGGCACCAAATGTGCAGCCGTGCATTTCCACAGGTTGTAAATTGGCCGAACTATTATAACTGATCGCTACAAAGCGGAGATAAAGATAAGTACCCGAACGTAATTAAAAAAAAGAAAAATACAGAAAGTAGAAAAATAACAAATATAAGGGGATATTAACAAATTCAAAAAAATTAATCTTATACAGCTCCTCTAAAAAACAGACAAAAATAAAGGAGCAGCGAAAAAAATTACAAAAACCTGAATAAAAAAATCGCGCGAACAGACGAACCTTGTAACGCCCGGCATTCGCTCAGAAATGCACAATAGCGCGAACAGAGATAATTGATCGAATGGAATCTCAAAAACAAGAATACAAAACCTAGAAAGTAATTATAAAAGTGTACTTACGATTTAAGCGCGAAGCGAAAAAAATGTTAAAAAGCTCTGACAAAAATTAACGACGGAAACAAGAATAAAAAGCCATGAAAACTGACCAAAGTGCAACGCCCTGCATTTGCGCAAAAAATGTATAATTGGCGGAGTTAACAAGTGCAATTAATCGTTATAAGAGTGTGAACGGAGACGAATGGTCGTACGGAATCTTAAAAGAGGCAAAACAACAAAATAAATTATAAAAGCTAGCTTACAAAATAAAAAAAATGCGCATTCATACACCTCCAAAAAAGGAAGACAAAAGTAAAAAAAGCTCTGAAAAGAACTACGAGACACGTTCAAAAATATCGGGAAAACTACCAACCGTGTAAACCCCTGCGTTTGCATAGAAATGCATAATAGACCCTTTGCAAAATGGCCAAATCGTTGGCGAAAAAGCAGCAAGCCACTCTGGCAACACTGTGCACCAGCTGCGCCGCCATTAGAAAGGAAGCGAAAAGGCTGCGAGCACGGAGTAGCTACCGTCCACCGTCCACGTAATTGCATACGCGTTCCGCTGAGTGGTGTTCCCCACTGCAGGATGGGAAAATAACTTTGCTGCCCTTCCTTCGATAGAAGAGCGGCATATTCAGGATTTTTATTCTTCGAGGTCGACCACTGAAAGGTCCTACGAGTACGAGCGATCATACGTCAGAGTAGAGTCCTACGTTACGCCATCGTCAGTGTTGACAAACAGCAGCAAGCAAAGGTAGGATTTGTTGCTAATAAAGAATAGCCTTAACGCTGCCTCCTTGGTTGGTTGTCGAGTTTTAGTTGTGTTTAATCGATGCGCCCTTGCCCCGTGGTAGCGGCGGCTGGCCGCTATGAACGGGCCATGAAGGCTCCGTGTCTGCTGAGCGCTCACTTTGCGTATGTTCAAACTTTCAAAACTATTCGCGAAAATGACCAAAGCATGCATAATGAAACTGATTTTGATGTCTGCTAAAGGTCATGTTTGCGATTCACCGCCTCTGTACTTACGGCGCTTAAGTTTTCCGTTGGTGAATGCGGTGCTAATGCGGGAGCGATAGGTCGCAGGCGTGCGTCAGCAGCGAGCAGAGGCAGTCGACCTTGAGAGGACCTCAGAGGAAGGAACAAACACAGAAGAAATTGGAGAAAAGAAGGGCACGTCTCGACTCGCCCCAAACGAGCCGTTGTGCAGCGGGGTAGGTAAGCGGAAGCGATTTGACCAGCGTTAATCTTCGAAAGGTAGCGCAAAACACCACTTTAGGAGAGAAATATGACTACGGCGATGGGGCAACAGACTCGCTGGGCAACAGACTCGTGAAGCCGTGGGTGAAAACGTGCAACCGCAACGGCGTTGGTACGACCTACTTCCTTTCTAATGGCGTCGTCGCGTTCACCACCAGTGTTACCACCGCTATATTCTCAGTGTTGTCCGCCTTTTTGCAAGGGGTCTATTTGCACGATACGATGTTTAATGCCTCCAAAATAGCGTACTGGGTCCAATTAATTGAATGAAACTTGAAAACAGAAAAGACGACAAGAATAAAAACTAACAAATTTTAAAAGGAATCTTACAAAATAAAAAAGTAGTGGAGTTAGCACATTTAATCGTTCAATTTATATAGAGCCACCAATCTAGCTGAGCCATCTGCGCCACAGGTATACAAGCAAAAAACATGCTCGATTGCAAACACAGACAAATAATAAGTGGCACATACCTTGATAATTATGAAGCTTTATATGCTACGATGTATCACGTAGTTTTTACAGACCAGGCAGCACAGGACTGTTCGGCCTAAAACAGGCCGGTGTACTTTGGCCGGTGATTTTCTGTCCGGCCGTTTTCCGGCAGCCATGTTCGGCCCATGTCCAAATGTGGGCCTTTTGGCCGTATACGGCCGTACTCCCATGTCTGTCCAACGGCTAGTGTCCGTCGGCCAGTCGACCGGCTTACGGTCACACGGCCAGATTCCAGCCGTAGGGCTCCGGCCATTCCAAAGCCACCTGTGTACGGCCTAAGTACGGCCGCCGGAGGACAGCCGAGATGCGGTCGTCGGACTCCAGCCGGACTACAGCTACCGGAAATACGGCCGTGCTACGGGCATTGGAGTTCAGCCACAGTACGTTAACTGTACTGAGGCCGGTCACTGCATGTCGCGCAAGCAGATGACTCACTCGCGCAGTGCAGAAGCAGCACAAACACCGCAAGTTAGGGTCCAATGTAGCCACATCAAAGTGAGCTCGCGCGCAACCACCAGCCGTCAAGCTTTCAGCGCAGCCTTGCTTAATTACCAGCCTCAGTTGACAGCAAAATTCATTTATTAAACAGTGCTCACAAATTGTCTTTCCTTTAATTGCTGTGACTCATTTACTGCCGAACACAGAAAATATTCAGTTCTTTGTAGAGCTTGAATAGATATATATTGGCCAGGTCCTGATATCCTCTGTGGGGCGGCTTACCAATTTCTTTTAGTGCAATATTCCGGAACACTTTCATGCTATGACTACATAAACTATTTTTATACCAGTTGCTTGACCAATTTCGATGTCTATAAAATCGGCGTGAATGCCTTTACGAAGCGTTTTCGTTCTCAACAAAACACTCAGGAGCATTTAATATAACTCCTTCACAAAAAAAGTATGTCCAGTTTTTGCCCATTTTTCTTGCAAAGACATTTTCTACTCGATCCACTTTTCTGATGATTTTGCGCAGGGCTGATCCGAAGAAGGAGCGAACAGGTACTTTCATTTTCAATCTATTTTAATGTTGTTTTCATGAGTATACGTCCACACCACTTAATAGTCCAAAAGAGCTTAATTTTCTTCTAATGTCATACTACGTTCAAAAAATTCTAGAAGCATTGCGAATGACGCCCTGCTTCAGGTGGCTGCAGATGTATCCCTTTGTGTTTACGCAAGGAAAGGCGTAAAATTAGAGTTACGTAATTTGTTTCAAACCAATAACATAGCAATGGTAGCATGAATACAGGAAACCTTGCATACTGCAACGAATAGGGCAATAAATATTTTATTGGTCAAGGTTGAATTCGTAGGGTTCTCAACCCGTCGGAGGCAAACTTGCGCCTCTGTAAGTTTATTTATTTATTTATTTATTTATTTATTTATTTATTTATTTATTCATTCATTTTTATTCATTTATTTTTATTCATTTATTTATTTATTGTTTTATTTATTTATTTGATTCCTGCTTGCCTTTGCATGCATTACAGAAGGGAGATACATAACACTAAGCATTAAATATGAGACAAAATAACAAAATAATTCTACTAAGCGCGCTGAAAATCGCCAATATAAACAGTTAATGCAATCATTCGTGGAAGATAATTACACTGCAGTATTGATGTAAAATAAAATGAATCGCGCAAGGCGTCACCTTTAAAGGAAAGTTAATAATTAGCTTTAAGCTAGCGGTCCCACTTTGCGATTGGACATACTTCTCCCCTTCTACTCCAGTTTTCGAATGATAGATATACGAAAAAAGTTCAACCTGTGGTTTCGTCTGTGATCTTTCACGTCCTGCCATTTCAGTTTACTTTTACTTTCTCTCATGCTAAGTTGAGCGTGCCAATTACCTAATACGAATCGCACTGACATATTCTGTATGTTTTCGAGCATATCAACCAGCTCTTTGGTGTAGGGATCCACGAAAACACATGCGTAAACCAAGATTGAGCGCACATGAGTGAAATACGGTTGTTCTTTTCAGTTAGATGGAGGTTCACTGAAATTTCGTCTCAGAAAGCCGAAAACATATGCAGCCGTAACTTTCATGGTGTGAACCTGCCTATTTAACCTCCAACCACTCCCTAAATAAACTCCTAGGTATTTATATTCCTCGGCCGTTGTCACAGCAGCATAATTTACGGTATACGTATTCAATTGGAATGAAGGTTTTCTTGTAAAGGTGCCGTTAACACACTGTTTAACATCCAAAAACGTTTCCGAATCAGCACACCAGGATGTTATTAAATTCGAATAAAGCTTCAGGTATACGGAATCACGTTCATTCGCTATAGACCGGTAAACTACACAGTGCTTCTGAACAAAGCTATGGAACCAATAGTAATAACAATGCAAAAACCGATTCATTCAGTTCATAGGATGAAATGTACTACGCAGAAGGTGATATGGAACACCATCATTTGCTTTTTTGCAGTCCAAGAATATACAGTCAACCACTTTAAGCTTATCTATTGCAAGAGCCAAATCGTGCGTGAACTCAACAATCTGCGTTGAGCAAGAAAATCCTGACAAAATTCGTGTTTGCTAGGATGCTGGTGATTATGTTTAACCAAATGAGCCACATCCCAAGAGTAGCTAAGCTCACCTTCAAACATCGGAACTAAATTAACAGCTAGGCTTCGTCAGTAACAAGGCTCTGTTGCTATCGCAAATTTAAAATAATTTTTTTCTAAATAGGCAGTCGTAAAATCCCATGAAGTAACATAGTGTAGGGCATGAAGTTGATCCTACAAATGCACGAGCGAGTCTCTTCTACGTTTATCACCAACAACATAGTGCAACGTTGCTTGTCGCAGTTTAATTGTAAGCAGAATAACTTGCGCTTTTGCTCGCACTTGCCTTTCTTTGGTGGGGAGTCCTTGACATGGTGGCGGTTTAGCTCCTGCGTGGTGGCCGCTTGCTCGAGGCCCTTGAATGCCAGTTATTTTGGTGAACCATCTCCATCTCGGATCGGACATCTCTGCCGGGTCGATGTCTCCAATGCTCTCCCTTTCTTGAGGGGGTGAATTGCCTCGAGCTGATGCGTCGACGAAGCCGGCGGCAGAGGCGTGGTAGCGGCGATGACTGGCGAGGCTTAGCTCACCCGTCGGTGTGGCACAGTCTTCTTGTGGCAATAAATGACATTTCGATGGCCTAAAAGGTTCCCTGCTAATGTCCAGTGAGTCCTTGCACCTTGACCGTTCACCGAGAACACTCATTACTGTTTGACAAACGATGTTCATTTATTTAAAACGTACAAACACGGAGCGGATGAAAAACGCGTCCCCGTCGTTCGGCTCCTTAAAGGGACACTGAAGTGAATTCGTCAAGCTCCCGTTTTTGCTTGCACTGCGTAGACTGGCTCAAATTAGCACACTTTTCATCGTTTATCCGGTTGACAAATCGGTAATTATTTTACAAAGCGCGAAAGAAGAAAAACTACCATGCGCGGTTTGCGGCGGCCGCACCAACTAAGGCTGTGACGTTGGGAGGAGAGGCGCCGTGATTGGACGGTGCCCAAGGTTAGCAATCACACAAGTTTCGGTTTCGGTTCTGTAAAACATAACCAATGGCGTTGTTGGATGGGCATTCTCAATATCTCAGTAATCATCGTACCGCGCTTCTGCCATGTTGTCGGCTGTAAAATGCACAAGATAAGCCTCCCAGGACGGCTTGTAGTCGTAGCATTCACTAGCCGAGACCTACGCAGTGCATGAACGCCCTCCGCGTACCCGCAGACGCCCAAATGTCATGCGCTTTTCCCCCATATTTGGAGCTTGCCTCCCTCATGCCTGTATCGTAAAAAGCGTGTTCGCACCAGGCCAAGGGTCTGTTCATTCTGGCCTGTGCCCACTGCCTGCAAGCAGTCGGTGCTTATGGCAACAGCACGCCAACGAGAACTCGCTAGCGCGCCAGTGCCAGCCTGCGCGCGTTTTGGGAACTAGTTCGTGTAGCCATGAACGTTGCGGCCCAAAAAAAGGTGAACTCAATATAGAAAAAAGCACGTACCCGCGGGGATTCGAACTAGTGACTTGCAAAACATTTGCAGTGACCCACCCAGCACCCCAGACCGCTGAGCTACGGAGCGGGACGCGTATGGCTTGCTAATATAGGGTATATATTGTACAACCGGTTTACACTTTTATTTAGTTTTGGCATTTCAAGCAGCTTAGGTGACTATTTGTTGTACTGCGATCGTGCAGTAAGCGTCGCCCGAGTTTCCACAGTAGCTCACGTCTAGCAATTGCATTTCGTAGACGGAAAAGCGTTCGCAGATGCGTAGTCGTGCTGCTGACCGCTGTGCTTGTTCGCCCAGCGCAAAAAAGTGCTTCCCGCGCCCTAGTTTTACGCTGTACGGTAAAAATATCAGTTGATTTTATTTCCTTAGTACCTATATTGACTTCGCTGACTCTTCTCCCGCCTTCAAGAGGCCTTATATTTTCCTACTGGCGTACCAGTCAGCGAAGCGTCGCATGTGCGCTTGTGCGAAGCGACCTAGACTTGGAGCTAGATACAGTGTACAAACAAACCAAGTAAAGAAAGGCACATTCTTCCATTCACAAACGTGTCCTGGCTTCGTTTCAACTAAGCGAACGAATTGCGACCAAGCAATTTTTTTTAACCTCCTTGATTGCGACGACCCGCCGGCGGCCGGCGGACGAAACGCTGGGCCGACTGACTCTGTCGGCCGGGGAGCCGTGCAGTAGCGCAGCCGTGGCGCAGCCGTGGCGCAGCCAATTGCCAGCTCATCCCCTCCTGACGTCACACGAAAACGCCACAGAATATGGGCGAGCGTAAAGAGAGGAGGACAGCATTTTCGAATTAGTTTTTCTACTAAATAAAATCGCGTAAACGCGCCTAGAGTGGTCGAAACATGGCCTGGGGACTCCGGACTACAATTTGCGCTAGTAATCCCGCAATGTTTACATATCACTTCAGTGTCCCTTTAACGGCTTTTTCTCCCCCCAGGAAAAAACCGGTCGGTCTCCTTCCAAACACGTCTGTGCATGAATTCTCGGCGCCCAGGCGCGAGCCGTTGTTCGGCTGTATGCCGTTTGCCGAAAAAATGACGTATAACCAGGTACCTTACGTAGGCCGGTCTCCTCTTGAACACCGGTTGCCAAATATTCTGTGGCCATTCGCTTGCCGTAATTCGACCGAGGACAGCTAACCGAATGAAAAACGTATATTCTGGGGCCGTACGTCGGCCGGTATCCTTCATAACACTGGTTGCCCGAAGAAAACGAATATTCGACCGCCGGACGCGCGGTTCACCGATAAAACCACGAATGCACGGCAGCCGTGCTCCGGCCGGTCTCCTTTCGAACACCAACTGCCGCAAGAATACGCATATTCTGTGGCCGGTCGCTTGCCGTGCTTCGGCCGATTACCGCTTCCCGAAGAAAAAACGGATGCCCTAAGGCCGTACTTCGGCCGTTCTCTTTCTCAACATCGGCAGCCATAAGAGAACTGAATATCTGGCAGCCCGTTAGCTGCCGTTGTGCGTCCGGACACGGGCGGACGGAAAAATGCCGAAGCGCTGGTTGCCGAACGTTGGCCGTTCAAGGCATGATCAGTGGCTGCCAGAACCTGGATGCTGGCCGGACATGCCAGAAAGCGGCCATAGACGGGCCGGTCTTGGGGCACACTTTCTGTGCCGCCTGGGGGCTTAACTGTCGCATGCCGTATATACAGGGTGTCCCAGCTATCATGCACCAAGATTTAAAAAGAGAGAAATTGCGAAACTCGAAGAAAACCTAGTGCATAATGTTTGCAGTACTGTGAAGAAGCGGGGAGTAATTTTTTCGTTAATGAGACTTAATTAATTAATTGTAATTAATTATCTAACTCGAGAAATACTGTCCTAATCACTAAAGTGTCAATGAGGCACTTGAAGGTAACCACGAGGGGCATCTAACTGCGGTATTTTCAGAGACGAACTAATTGCGTACTCATTTATTCTGACTGATAAAGGAAGCCCGCGAAATATGAAAAATACCACGTGACGACGCTTACGCGCGCATTTTAAAGCAGCGTCCCCAAACAAAGCTGATTGAAAGCAACTGCTTCGCGTGTCACCCGGCCGAAGAGACAACGCATCACCTTGATAATAGCATGCATGGAAGGAGCAGCAGCAGCAAGATTCGCGGGACGCGTGTGCAGATAAGGAACAAACTCGGTCGCGATTTCTTCTTTCTTTCTTTTGTCTATTTCATTCTGGCTAACTCAGAGGCAGCCTGTTTGAGGACGTTGCTTTACGATGCGGGCGGAGGCGCCGCCACGTGGTATTTTTCATATTTCGCGGGTTTCCTTTATCAGTCAGAATAAGTGTGTACGCAAGTGTGTACGCATCGCTGAAAATGCCGCAGTTAGATGCCCCTCGTGGTTACCTACAAGTGCCTCATTGACACTTTAGTGATTAGGACAGTATTTCTCGAGTTAGAAAATTAATTACAATTAGTTAATTAAGTCTCATTAAAGAACAAAATACTGTCCACTTCATCACAGTACTGCAAACAATATGCACCTGGTTTCCTTAGAGTTACGCCTTTACTTTTTTTTTAAATCTTGGTGCATGATAGCTGGGACACCCTGTATATTAGTTCACAAAGCGCTTACTAAAACCTCGCAAATACTCACTGGCACTGAATTGCAATGGACGGTGGTGTCAGAATGTATCACGGTTGGTTTGTGTCGGACTTGCATGCTTACGATTTTCTAAGCCTGCCTTAAAAGCCGCGGCAACAAATCTACCGTGAGATGCATACCAATCAGAAACAATGCATATTGCATTTATGCGCAGATGCCTATGCAAGTCGCCACTCTTGTAAATAAGGTTGGGTGAGGATGTGAGGGGCTTTTCAAGGCTACCGCGTGTAAATACACAACGACAACTCTAGAAAAAATTTTAAAAGTAACGACGCGGAACCGCAGCAGAAGAGCGCCAGAATCAACTGCGCTACGTTTGGGTCATTGCCGCCTAATATTTGGACATGCGCGCCTCATATTATCAAGTTAACCCTGTGAAGCCCTGTCAAGCCCTTTCTGAGGCTTTTTGTTCACGGTCCTCAGCACTTTGTGTTGGAATAAACTGATTTGATTTGATTTGAAATTTGTTGGTTATTGTCTTGCAACTGTCATTTTAAAGCTGGTTGATCGACTCAATTTGACTGCAAGCTGCGAAAACACGCGCTTCTCGCTCGCGCCAAGCTGCCGCGGACTAGTCGATGCATAGGCGCCGAGCGCCGTGGTGCGGCGGAAGACGCGGCCACGCCCCCTTTTCAACTTAGATGAAACAGCGCCAAAAAACGATACGACAGGGAGTAAAGAAAAACATTGCGCTGAACTGCCAACTGAGGTTTATTTAGAAGAACAATGAATATATACTAGAATCAAAAACAAGGAAGAGAGAAGGAAATCCATAACACAAACACAAAAAGTGGAAGTTGATTAAGGAAATGAAAGCAGCCACGTGTAATGCGTTGATAATGATCCTAGGTATCTTATCTCGATAGCACGCACCCTGTCGTACAGCTCCCTGTCGTACAACTCGATAGAGGGCGCGTATTTCCAGCAAACGTGATCATGATCGTGTTTCAGCAAACATGATCATACTGGAAATACGCGCCTCGTTCAAAGAAGAGCCTGCTGCCGTACACATCAGCTAATTCCAAGTCAGTGAAGCGTGGCATTGCTCTCTCGGCAATGCGAAATGCTTTTGGACAGGTCGTTCCCTCATAGTGTACAGGACAGCTATGGGGAACAGATAGCAAGGCTGACCAATGCAGGTTTTCCGCGCGAGCTGCTCAGCGCACTAGCGGAGACTTTGATTCACAGACCCACAAGCAACGCACAGCATGCACAAGGGAAGAAGGGGCTCCAAGAATTGCGGTGATACCGTATGTCCATAGCGTGTCCCATCGCATATAGAAGGCGGGTGGTCGCGCGGGCGTGCGTGTTGTTTTTTCGGTGCCTAGAAAACTTAGCGGTATGTGCGGCCGGGTGAATGCGGGGCCGGTAAACAGCAAAAAATGCAGCAAGAAACACGCCAATCGCTTCAGGGAGTGTATCGAAGGTGTGGTGTACAAGATTGAGCTCCTGTGTGGCAAAAGCTATGTGGGGCAAACTGGCCGCTGCATCAATGACCGACTCAGGAAGCACGCAAGCACGATACGGCCAGGCACTGGCCGTATCGTGTTTGCGTGCTATCGAACTGCCATTCGAGCTTTCCATATACTATGCAGGGCCAGCAACATCAAAAGATCATACGGGACGCCGCCGTAGTTTTCAACGGCCAAGAACCTGATTCCATGGCTATCCAACGGGAAATCCTTTTTTAGTGTTCTCTGCAAAACGTCCCACAGGAACACCCCGTCCCAACAGTCTATGAATGCGTGCTCTACTGTTTTTGGCTTTTTACAAACCAAGCCGTCAGGCCCCCAGGGAACAAACAAACCTTTTTCAATCATCCAAGTTTTAACAGGTAATACTCCCACGTGTAATTTAAAGAAAAAAAGACTTTACATAAGGCGGGACTCATTTTTTTTCACACGCTGACACACATCATGTCCTGGCTCTGCACTGTATAGGGATCGGTACAAAGGAGTCGGCAAAGTGATGTCAAGAAGGTCTCTATACAGCTTTTTTCTGTGCACGCTAGCCAGATATTCGAAAGAAAACCGTGAGAATAAAAATCTTGCCGAAAGTACCACCTCACGTAGATAGCCATGAATGCCACCGTCACGCACACAGGAAGTGACAACAAATTCGAGCAAAACTTTACCTAGGCGCACTTGACACACTGTGCGCAGAAAAGGGTTTTGCACATCACGTAGAAAAAGAAAGCGGTTTACTACCTGGCGTAGAAAAAGGTGCGCCAGGGAAAGGCCCCCACAGCGCACTCGTCTAAACAGGTTGGTTCGACTTGTGCGCTCCAAAGTGGAACACCAAATAAAAACAGCAAACACCCTGTGCAATCTTTGAACACTGGCACGCGAGCAATAAAGAACCTGCATCACGTACCAAAGGTTTGACACAAAGAATAGATTACACACAGTCGCTCGCGCGAACACGGACAACTGCTTACCTCCCCACTTATCCGCTTTATCACGGATTTCGGTGGCTTGCCTGCGCCAGAAAGGATCACTGTCACGATAGTTTTCGAGGCGGACACATAAGTACAGTGGTGATCTCGCTAAGGGTGAACACGGGAGGGCGTGGCCGCCGGTACTATCAGAGCAGCCTACCGTGCCCAGGGCGAAACATCACGCATGCGCTGTGCGTGCCGAGCGAAACTATGCTTTCAGCGCGCGCACTGCGTCATCGGAGGGATAGAAAATTTGTTTGAAAATTTTGTTTGAAAATTTGTTAGAAAATCTTGTTTGAAAATTTCCCACCTAGAGGACCAGCTAGTTTTCCTATCTGGTAAACGCCGTATTTTTTCATTTAATTCAGTTGTAAATTCTTCCTCCTGCAAAAATTTACTATTCATTTTCCAAAGACTCCAATTAAACGTGTTTGCTCTTGACTTGCGCCCACCAAGGGTAAAAAAAACCAGGCAGTGGTCGCTATACGACACTGGTGACACGCAATATTCACCACACGCTCGAGCCAAACATAAGCCCGATCCAAGCGGGCGTTGCTTGTGGCCTGAGAATGGGTGAAATGCACTTGTCTTACGCGAAGAAGCGCATCCCTGACATCTTCTAAACAATAGTCTGATTGTGCCTCAAGCAACGCCAACATACTCGAGTCGCGGAATGGCGTATCACTGGACTTGTCGCGCGCAGAGCATACACAGTTAAAGTATCCTAGAAAAACGATTATACGTTCAGTGTCCATTCCTACACGGATATTTTCAAAAAAAAAAAAAAAACTTTCCTTTCGTTCACTCGTATCGGCGCATACACAACTACAACACGCCAAATCGCAAACTATGAATCGCCCTGCAAGACAAGCCGTGACGGATTCAATTGCAATGCCCAAACTCTGTTTAACTAACACCGTACACCCCCAGAAACGCCAACTGCGTGACTTACGCAAACATGGTGGTGCGCATTGAAAGTTTGCGCCATACGCTGCGTTTGCGCCATACGCTCCCTCGACTTTAGTTTCCTGAATCGCCACAATATTAAGTTCTTTATCGGCAACCAAGCGGTAAACTTGGTTTTGCCGACGCCTGTCAGCCAGGCCACGAACGTTTAGCGTGGCGATACGAACAGGGGTGCTAAAATTTAGCATTTCAAGGCAGCGAAAAAGTCAGGACGCGCGAGCGTATATGGCGCATTCAAAAACGGGGGAAACGCCTCGAGGGAACCTGCGCACACGGGCGCCACACTGCAAACCGCCAAAGCACTTCTCGTTGATTCTTCATATTGACACGAACACTGGTAAACGTCAAAGAAGCGTTCTCAATGAGCCCAAGAATGCGACAAAAACAAAAACGGTGGAGGGGTACCTGGATGCACGCACACTTCCACAGCGGTTTGGCCGTGGCTGGCGTTCGCTCGTACGGCGTACTGTTTGGCTTTGGTTTGAGGGACGCACGACGAGTTACTAGCCCTTTAGGGGCCGGTTTCCCGTCAGTAGCCGTGTCCTCCTTCGCCGCCTGGTCGTCTCGTTCGTGTCGGGGGCGTTTCGTCTCCGAACCATCTTCACCGCTCACCTCATTAGCGTCGCTGTTACTGGCGGCGTCCCCGGCACCTTCGGTGGCTCGCGTCGGCGTTTGTGGAGACAAGGTGGCCTGCGGTGTGACACTGGCAGCTGAAACCGTTGCCGCAACCGGCGATGTACTCTCCTCCTCACGAACAATTTCCTCGTCCATGGGTGGAGGGGCCGAGCTCCCTGACACTTCTGCTCCGGCCTCCTGCGTCGGTCCGGCCTCCTGCGCGAGGGTCCGTTCGGGGAGACGCTTCCAGGACGGCGAAGGCTTGGCCGAAGGTATGTGACGCTTCCTTTACCAGTCGGCTGCAACTCTGTTGCGTCGGCGAAAGCCCACCAGCCCTTCCGGCTGCGGCCCGTGCCTTAGGCTGCTCCTGTTGTCCCCACGCTAACAAATAGTAAGGCCGTATCTACCACTCGACGAACACGCCGTGCGGTACGCGCCTGTGAGCGAACGGGCAGCGTCTCCCTCACCGCTGCGAGCCGATCTGGCCAGCACGGCGATGCGCGCGCAAAACCGTTGCGCCGCGCCCCGAATTTTGCCCTGACCGAAGGGCCCACTAGCTCTGCGCCGACGACGCGCGCACACTTGCGAGTGGCGCCCCATCGCCCCTATCACTTAAAGGGGAGAGCGTACCTGTACTGTAAATTATGTAATTGGGATGAGTAAAGTTAGGTTCGTTGGTGAAAGTGGTTGGTGTCGTCGTGGAGGGTGGTGAAGGACCCGATGACGAGACGAGGCCAGTAGGTGATGAAGAAAAAGAAGTCTATTTACACGTATTTACAAGAGACGATGAAGCATAACATAAGACAAGGAAAACTGGATTAAAATTAAAAGGCGCCGCAGCGCGCAAGGGGGTATCGCGGCACGATCCCTGGTGGGTGCCCGGAGGCCAAAAAGATGCCAAACCGCCGCACGGTTGGCTGGAAAGATGCGTGGGGTTCTGGCGCCCAGAAACCGCCACGGGAGCGAGTCTTCGTGCGACCGCTTGCAGTCGCAGCTCTCGACCAACTCGCCGAAGCATGCGCGAGCAGGGCGGTGCAATGCCGCCTCCCCCACAGCAGCGCACATGCCAAAAAGGGTTTTGACCTCCGCTCCCCCCCGGCCGTCTCCGAAGGTCGAGATGAAAGAAAAGCCTCCCCCGACGCCGCACAAAAGCCGCCGGCGAGGCCCAACAAAGGGTTGCGACTCGCTGGCGTCGGCGGAGGCCGCCCCAACATTCCGCCACAGGATGGGGAGACCCAGCAAGGCCACGAGAAGGGAGGGGGGTCATCGTCAAGACGGGGGTCATCGGCGCTGTCATCATTACAGCTCCCCCATCAGAAGCCTGTGTCAGGACTGTTTGGACTACTACAGGCACAAAAACACAGTGATTACAGCGCCGTAACCCAAGCAAGCAAACAAAAACCGCGAGGAATATCTCTTGAGGACTCAATGCGGCAAGCGAAATTTTCGCGTGCGAGCAAAGCACAAAGTGAAGTGCTACGCCAAAGAAATCAAATAAAAAGGGTGTAAAAGAAATCAAACAAAAAGGGTGCAAACACTCCAGGGGCACATCATGCAACCAGCAAAATACCCGCGTGCGGGATACACCAACAAGGCAAACGTGGGGCTCACTCGCGAGAACAAGGGAAGAAACAAGAGAAAACGGCGGCCCAATGAACAACGCAACTGCAAATAAAGCAACAAAACGCAGGGTGAACGTTACACTCCGCCCAAAGCACAGGCAAGAAAAAAACAGCAGCGGAATGAACCGCGCACGGGCGTTCAATCCGTTCACCACAGTTTTTCCTTCCGCCAGTAGCACTCAGATTAATCGGGCGCAGCTTCGAGGTGAGAGTCCACCTGGTTGCTGCACCAATTGCGATGTTCGGAGTTCGCCGAGGCGTGAGGTGATCCGCCTCTGCAAGCCGTGGGGGAAGTCCCCACTGTCAGAGCCACACGCATGACCACGAGCCGAAGCTTTAAGACGCTTCCTTTCTCATGCACGCGTTTGACACTGTCCCCTCCAGCGCATGCAAAGTGGCTCTCCGCTGCCCCTTTGTCGAACCTTGCTCTCACTTGGGACCCTCGATTTACTGCTCCCGCAAGCAGCAGTTTATCAGCGTTCGATGCTGTGAAGCTGCGCCTAGATCTATGCGACTCCGAAAGCTTGTACAGAGCAACACTGGAGCCATGGTCACAGCTGGTCGACGGCTTGTCAACGCTAATGAGCGCTGGCGGACCTTGCTGAGGACGCGTACCCGCCTGTGTGGACGGCGGCTCAGTGCCGTCCGAGTCCATGTCGCTCGTCGGGGCATCAACCGTCTGCGTTAGCCCACTGGACACCGCCGCCGGTATGCGTGCCGGGTCTCCGCTACCGCAAATACCCGCGGGAGCTACTGCCGCCGGAAGCCCGTTTGAGCAGGATCGGGCACGATTCCGCAAAGAACCGTGATCAGTGCGGCGGTCAACCAGGTTCGACGCAGCTGAGCCTCGTCTACTCTTAGGGGGACCAAATATGTCACCCGGCGAATTCCGCAAGCCTCTATTGCTCCCGGATAGTGGCTCGTCGAAGCAAGGGAACACCGGCGGGTATGCCTAGGCGCGAGCACAAGTCTGTGCGGACGGGAGCAGCATGGCGCGCAAATCCGGGTCTCTCGCCAGGGCCCCACCGGCCGGTGTTCGTACTCTGCCGTCGGCCGTCGTGCCTGCTGCAGTTTTACCACCGCGAACTTCGGCGGCAGCGTCTGCCCCAAACGAACCCTTTGGGAATGGCCGGTCGTGATACGGCAGAGGTTTTGCAGCACCCAAGCGGGCGTTGGCTGCCTGACCGACCGCCGCTACCTCTACCGCTCAAAATCTCAGCGGAGGCGCCTCGATATTGCCCGGCTCATTTGCTTTCCCGGGACAGCCGCTGGCCAAGCCCGCCACCACTTTTCCGGCTCGTGCCGCCGCGGCGAGCGTGCCTGCCCGGCCCGTCGCCTGGCCTACCGACTCTGCTACCCTTGGCTGTGTAGCCGAGGAGCCGCTGACGGGAATCTTCTGCTTCTGACGGGAAGCGCCTTCACGGGAAGCCTCTGCAAGAGAGGCAGATTTCGCCGGCCTGGTCAGCTGATCAGGGGTAAAAATCCTTCTCAACAACGCAATTTCGTTCACTGCGCTGAGGCTCAGCTTGAATGGCTTAGCGGGGAAACTCGGCCCGCCTAGCCGGCCGCCCACCTTGTATGGCCGTCTTTTAAAGATCCCGGAAACCGCCGCAGTGACCAGACGCGGCCTTTCAGCGGCCTCAGAATCAGCGACTTCAACCCACCGTTCCCTCTGTGGGGGTGGACTGGCTTCGCGATCGATATAGCGGTAACGGCGGCAGTCCGCGGACGAATGTGTTGTCTGACCACAGCTGCAGCATGGCAGCACAACGTTCTCGTTTCCCGGCCGCGCCCAGAATTCCGCTTCGGCCAACCTTAAAAGCCGCTCCAGTTCTCGCGTTTTTGCGCGTTCGGCCTCCAGATCTTTATCTCTAGTCATGGTGGGCTCTGGCCATGAGGATGTCCCTCCAAAAAAAGAAAGGTGCAGAGACGGACCACTCACCGTCGATGATACGGCCGCTCCGCTGCACCACACACGTCAGTCCCACTCGTCCCGCAGGGATCGGAAGGTGCTGAAGTGAAGTTTCCCCGGCAGGAAAACTAATCCACCCGTTGTCTCGTAGGTGGCTCGCAGCCGCCCTGCTTCGTCTCTGTACTTGCGTGGTGTCGACTTCTCTCCTCCTCTACTTTTGAAGTCGCCTCTCGGCCCGCACTGAGTCACCACTTCGTTAACTGAACCACAGGTAACGTCCACGACGCTGTCGGGCTGCGCCAGTAAAGTTAGGTTCGTTGGTGAAAGTGGTTGGTGTCGTCGCGGAGGGTGGTGAAGAACCCGATGACGAGACGAGGCCAGTAGGTGATGAAGAAAAAGAAGTCTATTTACACGTATTTACAAGAGACGATGAAACATAGCACAAGACAAGAAAACTGGATTAAAATTAAAAGGCGCCGCAGCGCGCAAGGGGGTATCGCGGCACGATCCCTGGTGGGGGCCCGGAGGCCAAAAAGGTGCCAAACCGCCGCACGGTTGGCTGGAAAGATGCGTGGGGTTCTGGCGCCCAGAAACCGCCACGGGAGCGAGTCTTCGTGCGACCGCTTGCAGTCGCAGCTCTCGACCCACTCCGCCGAAGCATGCGCGAGCAGGGCGGTGCAATGCCGCCTCCCCCACAGCAGCGCACATGCCAAAAAGGGTTTTGACCTCCGCTCCCCCCCGGCCGTCCCCGAAGGTCGAGATGAAAGGAAAGCCTCCCCCGACGCCGCACAAAAGCCACCGGCGAGGCCCAACAAAGGGTTGCGACTCGCTGGCGTCGGCGGAGGCCGCCCCAACATTCCGCCACAGGATGGGGAGACCCAGCAAGGCCACGAGAAGGGAGGGGAATCATCGTCAAAACGGGGGTCATCGGCGCTGTCATCATTACAGGATGTTGGTGTAAAATAAACGTCTTCCCTCCGTACCCTGGGCATATTCCTTTGTCGCCCCCCCCACCCTTTCCACCTGCCCAACAGAGGCTGTGTTGAGTTTGCGCGACAGCGTTTCAGTATCGTGAGCGTGCTCAGTTAGTTCGAACCCACGGTGGTTCCTCGCAGTGTGCATGAGTGCCTGCCTTGTGCAATGCTAGGTTGTGCATATTGCGAGGTAGAGAGACCACAGAGTGAAGCGTCAAATTATGCTGCATGTCGTCATAGCTATACGTGCAACACGTCACTGATTGCTTACGTTGTGCTTACGCAAGAAACATGGAGAATCGCCTGGGAATTTGTGCAGTCGAGAATTGTGCCCCGGATGTGCGGGCACCAGCGTGGTGCGGGCGTTCCCCGTGTACTGTGCAAATTTACAGCTTTGTTCGGGTTGTGGGCGATTTATGGGCCGTGTGCGAATCATTTCAAAGAGCGTCGAAGGTCAGACATTGCACTGCAGATGGCGATACATCGCATTTATTGAAGGAAAAGCCATCATATGCGCTCTAGTACCGCCGGTGAACACCAATAGTGCGCGCGTGTCGTGTGCGTGCACTGTAAGCGCTTGCGATGCGATGTGCTGCGATATCTTGGCGAAATTAGACAGCAACGCTTTTGAATCCGTCATAAATTCACCGTGCTGGGAGCCCACGCTGGGAGCGACGTGGGTATATATACACAAGGTAAGTCACCATTTCATACCCAAAAGGTATGAAATGTAAATATTGCACAATATTGTCATATTGCCGCGAACCTTGCATTAGATTTGTTTGTTTATGTCCTGTTTTTACCGCACGGCTGCGCCGGAATCTTTATCAGTGTGGTAAGTGAAGCGCTTGTTTCTTTTTTTTTCTTATTATGCCAAACGTGTTATCTGCTGTGATAGGGAGAGCGTTTTGGACTACCTTCAACAGCCTAGAAAAATCTTATTTGATCAACAGTGTTGTGGATGTAATTCGACGGTTCCAGAAACACTCGCACCCAAAAATATAATTCCCGCAGAGCAGACGCCGCGGTATTCGAATCGCCAGTGCTCGTTTGCGCACGCCACTTTGTTGTGTGCTGCTTGGCCGCCTGGGTATTCTTTGAGTTGTTAGAGGAGCGCAAGTTTGCTCAAATAAGCTTGTTTTCCTTGAAGACAACTGCGTCGTCTTTGGCTTCGTGACAAGTGCTGGAGGTGCGGGGTACATGCACCCTAAACCCTCTTCAAGTCGTCAAGCAAGCCCAACTCGTGTCAGCCGCCGGCAGCTAGGCCTAATGCCGGAGTTTGGACTACTGCCGGGTAAATTGAAGGCGGAAGGACCTGACAACTGGTGCCATGAACAGCGCACCCACTATGAACAACGCAGCGAGCTCTCCTGTAGTTCTGCAGCAACCCCGGGAGCCACCACCATTTCACGGGTCACCAACGGAAGATCCCGAGGAATGGCTGGAGAATCTCGAAAGGGTCCGAACGTGTAAGCGATGAGATGACGACGAAACACCCGAGAAGTGTTTTTTCTACCTTAAAGACCCCGCACGCATTTGGTTCGAAAACCACGAACCACGAACCACTTTGGTTCGAAAACCACGAACCACTATGCCACGAAAACCACTATGTTGAGGAGCTGGGAGTTATTGAAGACCGAACTTTCGAAAACGTTCAGGACTCTGGTACGCAAGGAACGGGCTGAGCAGCTGCTGCAGACATGCAAGCAGCATCCCAATAAAAGCGTGCTCGTGTTCGTTGAGGAGTTGACAGGAGTTGACGCGACTCCAGAAATGAGCGAAGACAATAAACTAAGCTTTCTGATGCTCTTGGCATGCCTTGTCCGCCACCCTCCGAAGACTGTGGCCGAATTCGCATCGCAAGCGACCGCGCTGGAGAAGATGCTTGAAATACGAATGAGGCAGTCCGACCGCCCAATCAATGCTATGGTTTCGGAGACAGTTGGTGCCGGGGCTATTAGCTCCGACACACTACCCGAGACCATCCTTGCAGTGGTGAGGGAGGAGCTTCGAAAACGTTTTCCAGCGACTCCACAACCTCAAGTTGCCTCCCTGACCGCCGTAATCCGCGAAAACGTTCAACACGCTTTGGGGTCTTCTACGCCGTTCCAAGACCCGCGCGGGCCCCAGGCGATCACCTACTCCGCGGCTGTTTGTTGACCCTGCCCTGCTCCAACACGCCGTCATCAAGTCCCGCCGTATCGCCGTCGACTGTCGCCCGCCCGACCCCCGTAGCCCGAAACCAGACGCCGAGGAAGACCGACGTAAGGCGAGCTCCTGATAATCGTCCGCTGTGCTACCATTGCGGAGAGGCCGACCACATCCACAAGAGACTCGGTTTGCGAGGGTTCTCCGTTTAGGCACCACGCTCCCGACCGGAACAGCGCCCATCTGAAATCGAAGAATACTTGTCCAACACCAGCCGTAGACCAGCCCGTTTAAACCGTTCGCCGTTGCGCTACACATACCAGTCGCCGAACCGCCGTAGCAATGATGACTTCGCACGTAGAAGGTCCCCCAGCCCACGCTGGGGAAACTAAAGGCACCAACTTCTGGAGGTGAAGTTGCACAACCGCCGAAAAACAAAAACCCTTTAACGACGGAAGAATCCGCCGAAGACAATGATCTACGACATACCTTCAGCCCGACGACCCGATCTAACCCTGATGTGAGTTTCGAACACGACTACAGCAACAAGGAGCGACGTGTATCCGCCATGACCAATTCTGCCGCTGAGAAGACGATGATGACGCCGACGACGCATAGTGCCCAACCATCAACACACACAAGCGTAGATACGACGCCCCGACGCACCCTGAACAAGAGGAAGGCGATTTCCGACGTCCACTTGTCCATCGACGGCTATAATGTAGTCGCCATCATAGACACGGGAGCCGACTACGCAGTAATGAGCGGATCATTCGCGTCTAAGCTGAAGGAAGATACGACCAGATGGGACGGCCCGCACATACGCACAGCAGGAGCAAGGTTTAATATAGCAAGGGACTACAAAACAACATTACTAGTTCAAAGAGCACTAAATAAATCCAATCGATCATCCGTTGTAATAGAACCTAAACGAAACACCAGACATGCCCACAAATGTAATCTTAACTTACCAAATATACATAATGTGTACGGTCGCCGCACTATTTCTTACCTAAGTGCCAAACTATGGAACAATGTGCCAGTGAACATAAAAATGAAACCAAATAACACTCGTTCCTTAAGAGAATTTTTCATGTCTGAACATTATATCTCACCCTGTTAACACATAGCTAAATATATTTACCTAGCTCACATTATATTTAATTATTGTAAAAAATTGTTTTGGTTGTTTTTTTTGTTTATTGTAGTTATTCTGTTATGGATCCATGACTAGCCATGTCGGCTAAGGATCCAGATGACTCTTCACCCATTTTCTCTACCTGTTTTTTATGTAATAAACATAGTTCTGATAGTTCTGAGTTCTGACGTGTACCCCCTGCCATGAATGGGCTACTCCCTCGACCACCTCTGCCACGCAAAGTGCTTCTCATCGATGGATCCGAAGACCGGCTACTGGCAAATTGAAGTGGACGAGAGAGACCGAGAGAAGACTGAATTTATAACCCCGGATGGCTTATACGAGTTCAAGGTGATGCAATTTGGGGCTGTGCACGGCGCCAGCAACGTTTCAAAGAGTCATGGACATTGTGCTACCTGGCCTAAAGTGACACACCTGCCTCGTATACCTCGACGACGTTGTGGTATTCGCCCGGACTTTTGACGAACACCTTGCAAGGTTGGAGTCTGTACTCGTGGCCATTCGTACGTTGGGGCAACGCTGAAGCCTGGAAAGTGCAGTTTCTCGTACGACGAACTGAAGTTTTTGGGCCATCCGTCAATGCCACATGAGTCCTGCCTGACCCGGCAAAAACTTTAGCCATTGCGAACTTCCCAAGACCGAAAGACAGCAAGGGCGTGCGAAGATTTCTCGGACTGTGCGCATACTACCGGCGCTTCGTCGAAAACTTCGCACGCATTGCAGGGCCACTCACACGCTTAACGAAAGATAGCCCCCCTTTCAGCTGGGGAAACGACCAAGAAAAAGCATTCTACGAGATGCGAGGTCGCCTGCAAAACCCTCCGGTCGAAGACGCCGAAACGGAAACGCACACGGACGCCAGTGGCTGCCGTCCTCGTCCATAAGCAAAGCGGTTTCGAAAAAGTAATCACCTTTGCTAGCCTTGGTCTGTCGAAGGAGGGGAAAGCTACTCCTCTGAGAAACAGTGCCTCGCTATTATATGGACGATTCAAAATTTCGCCCATACGTCTATGGTAGACCATTCAAGGTTGTGACACACCACCATACGCTTGGTTGGCTCGCCAATTTGAAGGACCCCTCTGGCCGTCTTGGTAGGTGGAGCTTGCGCCTGCGAGAATTAGACGTTACAGTAGTCTATAAATCCGGGAGGAAACACTCCGACGCCGACTGCCTGTCCCGCGCCCTCGTCGACCCGCCACCACACGACTGTGGTGAAGACAGCGCCTTCTTCGGAGCCATGACGGAGAGCGATCTAGCAGCGTGCCGACCCCGACTTACGTGTCATGATCGACTTCCTCGAAGGACGCAACGTCGCCGTGCCAACGACCTTCAAACGCAACTTTCCAGCATTCAGAATGAGAAACTCCGTCCTCGTGAAGAATTTCAACCCTATGATAAGTACGAATTATCTGCTTGCCATCACCGCAGATCTTCGTGGCGAAATGTCGGAAGCGTGCCACGAGGACCCGTCTTGCGGAAGTCTCGGCACAGCTCGCACAATTGGAAAAACCAAGGCGAAGTCATACTGGCCTCGCATTACATCCGACGTCACCCAATATGTCATGAGCTGCCGTGAGTGCCAGCGACGAAAAACGCCGCCGATTAGACCCACCGGACTTCTGCAGCCGACCGGCGTCCCATCGAAGCCTTTCCAACAGATTAGAATGGATTGCCTCGGCCCGTTTCCTCCGTCACGATCAGAGTCATGTAGTCTGTCGTAGCGACAGACTACATGACGCGCTACGCAGAGGCCGCCGTTCTTCTGTGGGGGACTGCAGAAGTCGTGAAGTTCTTCATAAACCAAGTTGTGCTGCGACATGGAGCCGCTCGTTATCACGGGCCGCGGAACGGCCTTTACTGCGGAGCTTATGCAAGGAATAATACGCTACAGCAACACAGATCACGAAGAACCCCAAACGAATGAACTTACGGAATGTCTCAACAAGAAGATGGCGGATATGCTGCCTATGTACGTCGACATTGAACATGACATGGGACGAAGTCCTTCCGTATGTCATGTTTTCGTACAACACGGCTATCCAGGAAACTACGCAGAAGACACCGTTCGAGCTTGTCTACGGCAGACGTCTCACTTCAAAGCTTGACGCCATGCTTCCGCACGTAGAAGACGACGATCTCAACGCTGACGTCCAAGATACCTTCAGCGTGCGGAGGAGGCCCGCCAGCTCGCTCGAGTTTGTACATCGGACCAGCAGCTGGTGGAAGCCGGACGCTACAACCGCCGACCCCGAGACGCCGAGTACTCCCTAGGGGATCGTGTGTGGGTTTGGACTCACATCCGACGAGGCTGACTCAGTGAGGAGCTTTTGGACCCTACCAGACTCTACGACGCATTGGCCAAGTTGCCTACGAGGTGATCCCCGATGGTGATTCCGAAACATCACGACGACCCACGTGGCCCAAAGTTGGCCACGTGGTTCGCCTTAAACATTAGTACGCACGATGACTGACTTTTTTGTGTGTTTGTTCAGACTGTCTTGTATTTTAGCATCGGGTCGATGCACTCTTAGAGGGGGGTAATGCCGCGAACCTTGCATTGGTTTTGTTTTGTTTGTTTTGTTTCTACCGCCCGGCTGAGCCGGTCTGTGTGTGTGTCAGTGTGTGAAGTGAAGCGCTTGTTCCATTCTTTATTTATATTTCGAACGTGTTATCTGCTGTGATAGGGAGAGCGCTTCGTACTACCTTCAACAGCCAAGAATAATCATCTTTGATCTGCAGTGTTCTGAATGTAATTCGACGGTTCGAGAAACACTCGCGCCCAAACATAAATTCCCGCAGAGCAGACACCACAGTATTCAAATCCCCTACGCTCGCTTTCGCTCGTCACTTTGTTGATTACTCCTTCGCCGCATGGGTATTATTTTGAGTTTTTAAGGGAGCACAAGTAACCTCAAATAGACTTGTTTTCCTTGAAGACAACTGCGTCGTCTTTGGCTTCGTGACAATATAGCAGTCACGAAGCGCCAATTCTCTGCCTGTATCTTTCCGTGAATTTCTTATTACCCAATTTTTCTCTTCGGTGGTAGGCAGCTTGCGCTAGAACATGCACAGTTGTTGAACATTGAAATTGACGTAATACCAGTTTTGACTTTAGCGCTTGCTCAACTTGCCAGCGTAAATTGAAATCTGCCGTTTCTTGTCATCACAACCATCTGAATGCCTCTCTCGGCACAATTTTGAATAAGTTGGAATGAATGTGGTCAGAGAGGGAGAGAGAGACAGAAAGAACTTTATTTTCCCAGAAGTAGAGAACTTGGACTCTCTTTGCTGCGTTAGTCTGCGAGGAGATCTTGGACCCTGACGGCTTCTTCGACCGTCTGGACATGGCGTAGCTCCGCTAGGGGATCGGAGCTGCGCAGCAGGGTGTCCCAGTGCTCCAGGTTTTTCATATTTATGGGGGGCAGGGGGGTCTTGCTCCGTGGTTTTCTTTCGCATTTCTACATAATGTGCGTGAGGTGTGCGCGGTGGCCGCAGTTGTTGCACTTGTCTGAGAAGATTTCTGGATGGAAGTGACTATAGGCCAGCGGGTTGGGGTAGGTAATTGTTTGAACTTGCCTCCATGCCTTGGCCTGCGCAGCGTTGAGTGTGCGATGCGCGGGTGGGAATTCGCACCCCAGTAGTATCCAAATCACTGAATAACATGTTGGCTGTGCATGGGTGGCATCAGACGCGCCACTGACTGGTGCTAGACCGTCATTGAGCGAGGATTTAGCCAATTTCTTGTGACCGATTTTTTTGCCTCTAGCAATAACGTAAATGATTGGTCGGCACGGTATCACTAAATTGTCTTGGTGCTCGCACTGTATAGGAAATCGCGTCAAGCAAATGAAAAAAACAGCTTTGAAATTATTTCTCAATTACAGCAACTGTGTTGTTTATTCACCTCACCAGGCAAAACTGTTTCGGGTTCTCCTTGTGTGTAAACTGGCATCAGACCACCTCGTTAATCTCTGTTCTCTGACGTTACGATTAAGGCAAAAATGTGGACATACCCATGTCTCACATGATCTCTTCAAGCTGCTGCTTAGTGCTACTTCTTTGTGAAAGCGTACTGCAAGGCACACACCGTATTTCAGCGTTAAAAAAAGTTGGAAAGACTGCAAAATTCAAGTTACAACTTATTTTTTTCTGTCATGTTCTTTCTGAACATTTCATGTATTTTTTTCTACTAGTCGGTAAGCGCAAAGCACCATAAGCTCATACATTCATGAAGCAATTCGTAATGATTGCCGGTTGTAGTAACTTTAGTTTACAGTACCACCTGGCACTAGTTTTCTTTTATTGAGGCTAAAACTTTGTGAGCCAGTTCATGCAAGTTAACAGTTTTCTAATTATGTTTTTTTGAAATTTTGAGCATTGAAAGTTCATGTATTTTAACATCCATAGGTTGACAGGTATGCTTTTGGACATGCAGTCGCTTAACCAGACTTCATAGGCCTATGCGGATTTCTTTTGGTCCTGAAAGGTGTGGTAGAAACGATAAAGAACCCGCGCAGGTGATTTTGCGGCTCCCTGCTTGCCTTCAAACACACACCTTCCTCTATATTTCAGGAACTTCAATTCGGAAGGCATGCAAGTAAAGGAATTCCACTCCCTACCCATTGTGCAATTATTTGGTGTGGCTCTCTTGCTTTAAGACACTAAAACCTGAAAAAGCTTTTACATTTGTTGAAGTGCTGTCTCCTTGCTGTGCTTTCCAAAAAATACACACCATCTAACTTGACTACTAAAATAGCTAGCTACTAAGACCAGCATGCTTCGTAAAGAAGGGATGCAATCACCATTTCATACTGTACTGGCACATACAAACAAGTCTGTTTTTTCTATTTTGCAGGCTACACGGCCAGGTAACCAAGTGGACCCTGCGAGGCTCCAGCCTTCCCGTGATGCTTTCGTGAGCAAGCTTTGCCATGGAACACCTCTCCCTATTTCACCTTCTCAATGGACACCTTGCAACATACTTAATGAGACCTGTTTTTGGTATATTTTGGCATTATTGAAACACACTCATTAATAAATATTTAGCTATCTCAACTGAGCTTTGCCAGACAATTGTTGAAATAGCTTGATAAAAAACTCAAATGAAATGAAACAGGCTGTGTTGGCTATGCTCAATAGGTGTTCTTTTGACATTTCTCAACAGGAACTCAACACGACAATCGACAGAAAGTAAAAAAATACTCTACTGAAACTCAACACACTTTTCTCAATATACTTTCAATTGATATTTCTCATTAGGAACTCAACAGAAGTTTATTGAGAGTCAACAGAAAGTCATTTGGAAATTAACAGACTTGTTGTCAATAGACCTTCAATTAAAACTCAGCGTTCCGTTTTAGTTGGAACGCGGCGGCCAATTCTTAACGAGAACTGAATACAAAATTTCTATTCAGAGTCAACTGACTGTCAACACAATGTTATAAGTAATGTAAATTGACTTTCAATTCGATCTCATTAACCACTTTTGTAAGGGTAAGTTTCAGGTAGATCGACAACTCGGCTCGCTTCAAAATTTATATTGGCAGACAACAGTGGGGCAAAGACCCAGAAGAATAAATGAAACAAAAAAAAGAGATAGAGGGAGGAGAAAATGAAAGCGAAATGCAACAACCAAATCCCGTATTTTCGTGATCAGAGCTGTTCAACCTATAACCAAATTTTTCCCTGGTAGCTAACACATCGGTGGCTAACCCGGCATAATATTGGAAATAACAGAAAGATTCAATGAACACTATAATTCCAGTTAATAGAGAAAAGTGGAGATAGAATTCAATTTATATAGGAAGTTATATCTATATTATCACAAATAAGACGGTTTAGTAGGCTCCGTAAATTGAACTCAACATCTGCATGACATAGTTTGGTACATCGGCTTGGTACATCGCTTGGTACATCGCTTGGTACATCGCTTTGGCTTGGTACATCGCAGTGTTTGAATGTCTTTGCATTGCCTTAAATAACCTTTAAATGACCTTAAATGGCCCATTGAGCGATGACGCCGGCGTTCAGCGTTGGCGTCCGTGTCCTCAGCACAGCTATCGTAAGCACAGAAGCGTTCAACAGGAGCGTTCAACCACGGAGCGTTCAACAGCGTGAGCTAAGCGTTCTATAGCGCGAGCTAACACTACGCTGTTGCGATGGGTGACCCGAGCTGTTGTACGCCGCGAGCTCTAACTGGGTAGTGGCGAGAGCAAAGTCGCCGACGCTGGTACACCACGGCTGAAGGGAGCGGAGGAAGACAGGCGAGCGAGCGGATAGACAACCGGCTAGATTCGCCGCCCTCACCAACTCTTCCATCTATTGCACGGCGGCAGCAACGTGAAAGGACAGATAGAAGCCCTTCGAAAGCGTGCAGGCGGATCACAAAGCAAAACTTTGGAGGGGTGCTTGAAACTTTCGAGAATGTGACGCTCTGTTGATCTGTTGTTGTACTTTCTGTTGAGGTTTGCTGTCGCGCCCGTCACCACTTCAGCCGCCCGATGTGCAGCACCCTCGGTAGCCCTCTCCGCTTGCTTGTTAGCACCGCTTCCCGGCGGGCGCCTCTTCTTGCAGCCGTCCTCCTATATTCGGGAACAAGTTAAGAACGGCAACACCTCATGTACGGTATCACTCCGCCCAAGCGACGGACCCTGATGTCAACGGGCGCGCGCGTTTTGAAAGGAGATTGCTATGAATGCCTGATGTTGTCTGCATTTTCTCACGTAGTTTGCTTATTGTCGCTGCAGTAGTTTATAAGCATATTAAGTCCGAAAACTCACGAAAACGGCTCGGGCGATGTTCAAATACTCCCAGTAAAGCACTACTTACGCCGCGCGGAGTCACATCCTGCCGCGGTGACGAGGCGCAGCGGCAGCTTCCGTTGCCGTTCTTCAGTTGTCACCGACTAAAGCCTCTCCTCCCAATTCCGTTCCGTTTTCCCGGTGCTCACGCTCCCCGGATGGCCGCCGTTCGTGGGCGGGATCCCCGCCTCAGGCTTCCCGGCTCGTGCTATTTCCACTTTTCACACTGACTCTCTACTTGTCCCGGTTGCCCTACACGCCTCGAGCGCTGCCTGTACAGGTGCCACTGAAATCCCCCGAGCGGCCCGTTTGGAAAGCAGTCGCGGGAGTCTCTGGCTCGCTGACCACTCTCGCCGTTGTTCGCGCCTGATATTTTTCGTTTGTATGCGTTGGAAATACATATGTATTGACGTGGAGCAGTCACTCTGTTCGCAAATGCGGCGTACTTCATCATCAGCCTTGCTGTGCCCACTGCAGGACGAAAGCCTCTCCCAAAGATCTCCAAGTGCCAGCTGAGTCCATGTTTTCCCCGCACATTTTCTCAAGTCGTCGCGCCATCTTGTGCTGCGTTTTGCGTTTGCGGTATATGGAAAGCAAATCCGTTAAAGGGATGGTCCACCTGTTGTCCGTCGTAGGCATTATACGACCCGCCCATGCCCATTTCCTTCGCTTACTTTGAAGTAAAAGGTCCTCCACCGTAGTCGGTTCCCGAATCCACGCGGCTGGTTTCCTATCCCTTAGCGTGACCTCTGGCATTCTCCGCTCCGTAGCGCGTTGTTCGGGTCTAAGTTTCATTTCAAGTCGTTTAGTGAGACCCCAATTTTCTGCCTTGTACGCCATTACTAGAAGAACGCACTGATTACAGACGAGCTTTTTCAGGCAAAGCGGAAGATTGCTAGTTAGGATATCTAAATTCTTACCGAAAGCAGCCCGTCCCATGCGAATTCTGCGGGTAATTTCCGTTTCATGGTTTGGATCAGCACATACGATTTGTCCAATATAGACGTACTGGCGTACTGTTTCCAAGACCCTTAAAGTCTCGTATTGCTGTATACTGCTTCAACATTACCTTCGATTTGTTTCTGTTGATCTTTAAGCCTGTTGCCATACTTTCAGAGCACAATTGGCAGAACATCCATGCAAATTCGTGATGCTTTTACTGAACAGGAAAAAGTCGCCTGCAAACCTTAGGTGGCTGCGATATTCCCCATCAATTCTCCCGCCCTGTTTTTCTCCACCTAAAATTTCTGAACACATTCTCCAGGCAGGCTGTGAATAATTGGGGGGGGAGGGGATATCGTATTTCCCTGCCGGACACCTTTTTGTATAGGAACCTTCCATGTTCTTTGATAGAGCTGCGAAGTTCCGGTGCACCCCTCATATATACTATATGTTTGAAGATCGCAATGTGCGCCTACCCGCCACGGTGTCTCAGTGGCTAAGGTGGTGCGCTGCTCAGCACGAGGTCGCAGGTTCGATTACCGGCGGCGGCGGTCGCTTTTCTGATAGAGGCGAAAAGCAAAAACGCCCGTGTGTACGAGATTTCGGAGCACGTTAAAGATCTCCAGGTGGTCAAAACTAATCCGGAACGCTCCACTAAGGCGCGCCTCATCGCCTACGTTGCGTCGGCGTGTGAAAGCATACAATCAATCAATCAAGCTTTGTACGGCTCCTCTACTCCGTGTTCATGTAACGCCACTATTACTGCTGTTGTGGGAACTGAGTCGAATGCCTTTTCATAATCTATGAATGACATACACAGCGGAATACTATACTTCGAACACGTTTCGATTACCTGGCGTGAATATGGTTTAATGTTGAGAAACATTTCCTTAAACCGGCCTGCTCACATGGCTGTTAAAATTCTGAAGTTGCACTTGTGCCATTGAGAATTACCTTTGTAAATAATTTGTGGGTAACAGATAGCACGGTGATGGGCCTGTAATTTTTACGATATTGGGTATCACATCTTTCTTATTTAGAAGAACTAAGTTCGCATCTTTCCACGCCTTTGGCACCACGGATAACTCAAGCACTGGGAGAACAGGGCTGCCAGTTTTGCTAACGTGCCGTCCGAGGCATTATTTATCAGCCGTAACGCCATCGTCTCCTGCAGCTGTGCATTTCATCGTTGCTTGGAGCGCCGTTGCGACCTCATATGTGGTAATCGGCGGAACCTGAGCGAAACAAGTTACGGAAAAACCTAGCACGGAGTCAGGGCGAACAGCTTTGTGTTGGGCCATTGTGAGTGTAGCGAAAGGGAACGAGGAGACCAGACGTCCGGCTATCCAAGATGGCTACGACCGACTGCCGCGAGAGCCGCGCTCGTGGAGCGAGCCCCCGCTGCCTGCCTCGTGGCGCGCTTCTTTCTCTTTATTTAACACACTCCCGCGGCCCCCAAGGTGAGCAGGGACTTGTTGCACCATAATATCTGCGGAACCTGTCGCCGTATCTTAAGTCCCGATGACAGGCAGACGGAAATCCACTGGCGGAAGGAGCATGGTCGCACAACTCCGTCGCGACCGAAACCGGTGACGATGGTGGTCGAGTTGTTAGACGGCAGGCATCGGCTTGTCTTCTAGAAGCACGACGTCCTCTACTTCGAGCTTGGCTGGCGGCTGTTCTGTTACCTCGTGGGTGAATCGAAGCAGCAGGAGGTATTCCCATATCGGACGGCGCCGCAGATAATACCCCTTGGCGGCTTGACGGTGCTGTCACAGTATGCGCAGCTCGCTGCGAATCAACAAGAGTTCTAGAAGGCAGAGTTTCTGCTGGAGGCACGTGTTCCCTTTGCTTAGCCAGGAGTGCGCTTGGAACAGCGGGCATGGCTTCGCTCTTTGCCACAGGCTTTTCCGACACAAACGTGGTAATATTGTCCTCCCTCAGAACAAGGCTGTCTGAACCCTTCCACTGCGTGCCGAGCACTTTCATGATGCAGGGGTCACCTCCCTTCTGTTTAAAATCAAGTTTCACGTTTTGGAAGGACGGATGGTTGGCGACGTCGCTTCTTGGTTCTTCGTTGCGGAGCAACACCGGATCCCGGTGGTTTTCTTTGCGATCCTGAAGTTCGAACGGTTGGACGGCGGGGTCGTTGAACGTGGAGTTTTCCGTAGTGCCCCGAGTTTCACTGACTTCCAGGCGGCACATGGACGATCGATCATTGTCTACGGCGGTGTCTTCCGTGGACGATTCTCCAAGGGAAAGAAAGAGTGCGCTCGAGTGAGCGGTCGAAAGGCTTGAGCTGTCGAGTTGAGTACCTTGAACGGTCCAGCCCAGAACCGTCTCCACGGCCATCAGAGTAGGGGAAATTCTCGAAACGTTTACTGTTGCCACCTTCCAACACGCGTCTGAACCGATCAACACGCTGACCTGGTTCTCTCGAAACGTGGGCGCTAGTCGGGCATCCGCAGCAACTTGACCCTGATCGGACATCACACGAACGATTTCTTTGCTGACGGGCGGGCTTGTGATGGTGCAAATGCTGGGGACTTCCAGGGCCTCGACTGTGATGTTCTGGCCATTGTGCTGACTTTTAAGTGTCAAAGAGACTCTGTTGCACGTAACAGGTGCTCTCGGGCGAGTGTCTCCGAACGTAGAAAGCGTGAGACGTTCGACACCGTTGACCGGACAACAAAGTGCTTGGGACAGGTCGCGTCGAATGAACGTTCGCTGGCTCCCGGTGTCCAACAAAAAGTGAACGAGCAGCTGGTGACTCTTGCCGAGGGCCCGTGCACGGCCTGTCTGGAGAAGCACCGACATGGGTCCTGCACCGCTGGTTGACGAGGATGTCACCGCGCTGGCATTATTGATTGCTGCATCTTTGCTTGGACTTTGCTCCGACTCTGGACTGGTGGGCCAAAACCCTTCCGCAGGGAGCTGGATGTCGCACAGCGACGTGAGGTGGCGACGGGAACAGTGGCTGCAGACAAGACTGTTGGCTGTTCTGCAGTGTCTGGCGAAATGGTTGTGCTTTCCACACCTGAAACAACACCTGTTTGCCTGCAATCGCTTTCGCTTCTCCTCGGGTGATACCGCCGATGTGCAGTGGGCGAGGACGTGGTCCTGAGCGTTGCAAAGTTGACACCTGGGCCGCCCCGCAGAGGGAAATTGGGCGCTCAGAGTCATTGCCGTTGGAAGAACGACACGCGGTGGCGACGACTGACCCCTCTCCTGGACGCGGTGCGTTGACGGCACAGAACGATCGGAGGCGCTCTCCTCTCGAATCTCCACCTGGACGCGGAGAAAGTCCAGGATCACCTTGATTTCCTTGGATCTGGCGGAAGGGGACGCGGACACCTCGGATGCGTCCTGCTGCGCCTCCTTCAGCCTTTGCCGGTACAAGAGGCCCAGGTCGTGCGGCCAGGTCCGCAGCAATACGCGATCGAGCACGACGGAGTACTGGTCCGGGGAAACGCCCAGGCCCTCCAACGCGTTTATGCGAAACGTGACCGTGTCGTAGAGGACCCGCAATTTGTCGGTGTCGGCCGAATTCTGCACCGGCTCCAATGCGAGCAATTTGTCCAGGTGGTCGTCCACGAGAAGGTCTTTCCGCCCAAATCTGTTGGTAATGATTTTGACGGCGAAGTCGTAATTGTCGTCGGCCAGCCTGATGCCCTCGATCGCGTCCTTGGCGGCACCGGTCAAGTACGAGAGAAGGTACTTAAACTTCTCGATGCGTGGCAAAGTCGCGTTCGAATGGATGCTTGACTCGAACTGGTCCCAGAACCCTTGCCAGTCGCGTCGGTCGCCCGAGAAGTTCGGTATCTGGAGCTTCGGGAGTGCGGCGAAGCGGGTTCCCTGCGTTGTCTGAGGGGTGCCCGGTCGAGGCTGAGAAGGTGCGCTCCCGCAAGGCTCACCAGACTCGGCTGTAGCTGCGCTGGCTGAAGGGGCCGGGCTCGTGACGGAGCGCACGCGCGTGCGAAGGGCGCAGATGCGCTCGTCGTAGTCAATGGCATCCAACACGTCCGCGTCGAATTCCTCGTCTGTGAGAGCCGCCTGAATCTGGCTGTCCAGCTGGTGCAAGGCTCGCTGCTTGTCGAGAATTATGTCCAGCAGCGTCTGAAATTCGAGAGTCGGTGCCGCCGGGTTCTGCAGGAGCGCGTCGAGTGCCGTCATCTTCTTCGTGACGGTGGCGCGAAGAACTCCCCGGCGGCGACGAAGCGATTCCATGGCGCGAGTCGGCGGGACCGGACGGCTGGGGGTTTTCGGCACCAGAGAATTGAGTAGCGAAAGGGAACGAGGAGACCAGACGTCCGGCTATCCAAGATGGCTACAACCGCCTGCCGCGAGAGCCGCGTTCGTGGAGCGAGCCCCCGCTGCCTGCCTCGTGGCGCGCTTCTTTCTCTTTATTTAACAGTGAGTATGTCATCCATATTGTTTAAGTTGCCATTGGCGTCGCGGAGTGCGCACATTTTATTTTTGCGAATAGTGAGCATACGTCTAAACTTCCCCGTGTTTCTATGTTGCTTCAACTTTTGCAACATTGAATGTGCAGATGTCAGAAGTTTTGCTCTGTTGATAAATTTAGACAGCTCTGCAATTCTATTCGGTCTCGCGCACTGCAGTCCTGCATTTTCCGGCACTTGCTAATAAGATCCAAGTGTTCTCAAGTAACAAAATTCCTTCGCATTGCTTCCCACAGCGGGTATGTTAGGCGTGTTGCTCTCTAGCATCCATATTCTGTCCTAGGTTTCCTAAATTCAGGCGGATACGACTTCTGACCATCCTGTGATCGCTTGCTTCAACCCTGCCAATTACGTGTACGTCGTGTACATGTTTTATTTTATTTCGTTTTATTTCACCATTTGGGCATTTCCAAGTCCATTTCGTATTCTGTGTTTTGCGAAAGCATGTACTATTTATTGTTCGCAGGCTGCTCTTTTCGGTAAAGGCAACCAGCATTTCCCCCCGCGGCTGTTTCTCGAGCCTAGGCCAAACTTCCCTCCCGCATGCTCCCCTAGCTGTTGTGGCCCAATTTTTGCATTGAAATCGCCCTCAATGATAGAGTTTGTACTTTATTCGATGCCAGTTCAATGTCTTCATAAAATACGACCACGTCCTCATCATCGTGACTGAATTTAGGCGCATAAGCCTGCACTAGATGTAACCTGTTCTTTTTGTTCAGTCTAATAACGAGATATTTATTTGATATACGTCGAATCACGGAGTACTGTGAAGGAGGAAGAATGCAATCCATTGCAGCCATGAAATGACCTGGATGGAGTATTCACCATAGTGTAAATGCTTCTGACGTGATCTCACTGCGGCACATTTGGATCTTATAAGCTCCAGGTGTGTGTCACCTACCTTCGTCGCGAAAAGGGCATAAGCATAGAGCTGATTGTAATTCCACTGCCCCGAAATTTACAGGCAGTATCTCCGTAAGAAATGTTGCGTGAGATGGTCATGCTGTGGCCATACACTACGATGTAAATCGGTTTTGAATGCTTCTATAATCTAGCGGAGCACTGATACCTGACAGTAGGCAAGTTGCGCTTCATACCTTAGATAATCATCACTACCCTTCAGAAGCCACTGTGGCACAAATTTCACGAACATTCTACGAAATTAGTGCGATGGATAATGCAAAATTCTACGTGGGCGTCAGTACACCACAAAAAAATTTATAGTGGGGTCGCCTTGTCGCGAGGTGAGCGCTCCAATCGATGATCTGCTACATAATCTTCCGCGTCCGCTGCTAAACGCTCCTTGGAAACATCGCTATACTACACAGGGAGAATGCACAAACTAACATAAGCTGAAATCAGAGGGCCTTATTAGATACCACACTCTGAAAGAAACCTTTTACTGCTTGTGAACTTACTGCGTACTTCAAACAATGACTCCGCCGAGTTATCAGCTGTTCGTGGAAGTCGAAAAAGAAAAGGAAAGTGAACGCGCAGCTTGTCTGTGGGATTAACGAAGCGTTCATTCCTTGATTTCGCTCCTCATTCGTACACGAAGATAGTTAACCGTCTCCCCCCTCATGTCTTTCGATGCATTTCGCATCTAGTTGGTCCGGAGAGTCCTAGCCTGCTAAGCTTCGACAAACGTCTTTGGCATTTTCAAAACTGCACTGGGTTTTTGATTCCCGTGCGAGCTGTTCTGTTTCTTCCGGACTTGGCAGACCCTTCATTTTTCCGTGGTTTTATTAGCTTTCCTTGGTCCTTGCGATAAGGCGTGAGTGGGCGCATATTTAACGAACCACAGCTTTGGAATATGGAGATTTTCACGGGGCTCTTATTCAAGCGAAAGGAACAAGTTATTGCCAGGTATTGGGTAATTACATCCAGGAAAAATATTTTTCTACGTCGTATACATTCGATAAGAGCCGCATTCGTTGTAGGCACTGCAAGACGAAACCAACCAGAATGAGGTGCCAGAATCAGGTCTAAACGAGGTGGCAATGGAATTGACTTGTTCCTGAAGTATTCGGAGGGGACAGTGGTTACATGCTACTTCCGTCGCCGACCGCCGTAAGAGCGGGTTAATAGCGCGCAGAACCGCGTCCCCTGATAGCTTGTTGGCGTTCGAGCACTCTACCAAGAAGCAGCTGTATTTTGAAGTGCGCTAAGCGTACTATTTGCTCACAGACTTCAACCATAACATGTTGTTTCGGACGCGGAAAGGCAAAAAGAAGCGAAAGAGAATAAAAACCCTGAATGAGCCCCTATCAGCCACGCAACGATCCTCCCGTAAGCACCCCGGAGAAGCGGCGGTAGGCGGCGCAGCGATCGCGAAGCTCGAGGCGTATATAGCGAGCGTAGAAAAATCGGCGTAGAAAGTAAATTTCAAAGACGAATCTATTTGCGCTAGATAAACCCTAAATGCTTGGTCTATCTGTCTTTGTAGGTCGGTGCCTCGATTCAGCCACCCCGCCAAAAGAAGCGCAGTGGAACAGCGTCGTATGAGCGGGGTGTTTTACGACCGGGGTGAGGGTAAATGGCGGCATAGTAGACGGTGTCATGCGGCATGTGTGCTAAGAACTCATTTAAACTAACATATTTTATCTCTTATTTTTGCTCGGCGACTTTACCTTTCCGAATATAAATTCTATTTCTGTTTCTCTATTCTAGCTTCTATTTCTCTTTTTTCGACACAAGCTCCAGAGTTTTTAAACTTTTGCTTTACCTTCTCTTTAACGCAATTAGTAGATTAAGAAAATCGAATATCTTCCCACGCAGCAAACACGCTTGACTTAATCCTAACTACAGGGCCCGATTTTACTTCCAATATAACATACTTGCCTGGCGTTAGCGATCATTCTCTTCTCAGTTTTTCTATTAACGCATAATTCCAAAAGTTTCAAACAACAAAAAATAATTCGTGACTACAAAAAGGCGAACTTTCAGGCTATTAATCACGAGTTATCCATCTTTTTTGATACCTTTCCGACAAACTTCGACGATCGTTCTGTTCAAACTAACTGGGACATGTTTGCTTGTAAAGTTCAAGATCTAACAGAAAGGATAGAAGGTAGTGAGCGATTTTGTATGTGTATAATAGCGGCGTGAGAGTCAGAAAAGACTGTGTATTCGGGGACGGGGGGAAGAGAAGCAAAGGACTGAAGGGCATGGGCAATGGCGAGAACCTCAAGAGACATTGCTTCCGGAGGGTGAAGATACGGGCCGCTAGTGTGGGTTTCTGCTTCAGCAAGGTGAGGGTGGTACAGAATGTAACCGCACGAGCCTCGAGGCGCCACAAAGGAGGCATCTGTGTAAGCAATTCCCTGGGTCGCGAAAAGAGGAGAATGATGCTGCGCGGCCGCATGACGACGACCTGCATGAAGGACAGGGGACATGTTTGACGGGAGAGGGAGAATACGAAGGTTGGGCGCCGAAATTGCGTCGGGAGGGGTAATGGGGGAGACGGGAATCGGAGATATACCCGCCTGAACCAGTAACCATTGACCTTGACGGGTAAGGGAGAGCCGAGAAATCTGGGAATCTCGATGGAGATTGAGGAGAGAGCGAAGGAAATGAAAGAGGCCCGTGGCAAAAAGCTTATCTGTAGAAGTGGTGATAGGGAGGTTCAGTGCTGTTTTGTAGAGTCCCACCAAGGCGGTCTCAAGGGTATTGAGTTGAGTGTTGGTGAAGGAGATGTAAGGGATAAAGTATAAGAACTTGTTGAGCGCGAGGGCGTGAGCAACCCTGCAGGCATTAGCTTCGTGAAGACCCGCCCGTCGAGTGACCACACGACGTAGAAGGTGGGTTACCGAGTGGCAGGTCGCGACGGCGCTGTGTAGGGCTTGTATGTTCTTGGCTGCATGCAAAGGAAAACCAAGAACCTTGCATTTGGTGACAACAGGAATGGGAGAACCAGAAATATGGAGAGAGATGAGGGAATTGTGGGCACGCTGGTAAGAGGAACGGTTGAGAAGGAGAAGCTCGGACTTTTCCGGAGCAGGGGAAAGACCAACAGCGGTGAGAAGAGTCGATGAGATCCAAGCCACGTTGCAGGGTGCTCTGCACATGGCCAGGAGAGCCAGATGAACACCAAAGGGTGATGTCGTCGGCGTAAAAAATGTGATGAAGATCAGGGATTTCAGATAGTTGGGAAGCCAGAGGAGTCATAGCAATATTGAAAAGGGTGGGGGAAAGAACAGCACCCTGAGGAGTGCCTCGAGTGATGTGGTGGGGGTCGGACAGATGAGAGTCGACTTGAAAGCGAGCCACTCGGTGAGAGAGGAAGGAGCGGAGATAGGAGTACATGCGGGAGCCACAGGACATTGCGGCAAGCTGTGCCAGGATATGGTCATGGCACACACCGTCAAAAGCTTTACGGACATCGACGGTCACCAGAGCGTGGATTTGGGTGGGGGTGGAAGAGAGAAAGGTGTGCTGGAGAAGCAAAAACATATCCTGAGCACCGACACGGCGACGGAATCCGATGAGAGTATGAGGGAAGAAGTCCCTCTTTTCGAGAAATTCAGAGAGGCGAGTCAGAGCCATACGCTCAGGGGTCTTACCAACGCATGACGTTAAGGATATAGGCCGAAGGTTAGCGATGGAGGGAGGTTTTCCAGGTTTGGGAATCATGGTAATAAGGGAAGACGTCCAGGAGCTAGGTAGGCTGCCACTGTCCCAAGCTTGATTAAAAATCTGGAGGAGGAACTCTTTCGCATTGTCGGGGAGGTTGCGGAGAGCCGTGTATGTGATGGCGTCTTCTCCAGGAGCAGAACGCTTAGCATTTCCAACCAGGGCCGCCTCGAGCTCCCGCAGAGTGAAAGGGCGGTCCAGATCAGAATTAGGTTCACCTGAGTAGTCCATATAGCTAGGAGTAAGAGGGGGCGGGAGATAAAGAGAGGCTAGTTGGCTGAAGAGATCGGGGGCTGTTTCTTGAGCAAGAGCTTAAACTAAAGTGGGAGCAAGCGTGGGCTTAGTGCAGGAGAGATTTAAAAAGAGACCATGTCGATCGTGAGTGCAAAGAAGAGTCAAGATTGTCGCAGAGAGCACTCCATCGAGAATGTTCGAGGGAAGCGCAGTGGGCAACAATGTCGTCTCGTAGAGCAGCGATTCTGGAAGCGAGCTGAGTATTTTGGGGTTGGGAGCGGAAGGAGCGCTGCAGTCGTTTACGCCGGCGCCATAAACGGAGAAAGTGAGGGTCAGGGTCTTGGATTGGATGACGGATGCGAGCACGACGACTGCTGCTCGAAAGCGCAGCGGCAATGCCCGACGTCCAGTTCTCATACGACTCAAAAGAGTGGGAGGCCAGAGCCGTGCGGAAGGCGTCCCAGTCAATGTGAGTGACGAGGCGACGTCGCGAGATGTGGGAAACGGATATGGAAAGATGAATCAGAAAATGGTCGCTGAGGAGGTTTTCCGCTGTGACCCGCCACTGAACTGAAAGGGGCCCCCGAGAGAAAGTAAGGTCGGGTGTCGTGGGCCGCTGTGAGGTAGTGCCGGCTCTGGTAGGGGAACCCGGAGTATTAAGAAGGGTGAGGTGGCGTTCCTGTACAAGACAGTGGAGAAGGCGGCCAGGTTTGAGGGTCTGCGGGTAGCCCCAAAGAGTGTGAGGTGCATTGAAGTCACCCCCAAGGATTAGATTGGTGGTGGACGGAAGTGAGTGAAGGAACTTGCCTAGCGCACTGAATAAAGAGGAAGTTACTGGCGGGTTGTAGAAAGAGAGAAGGGCCAGTGAGATTTTAGAAGAAGGATCATAATAGACCACGCCGACTAAATATTTGAGAAGGGTACAAGGTATGTCCAGTGGTTCCACGACCATGTCGCCACGCACATAAATGGATGCTAGCGGCGTGCTTGTAGCGGCATGATGGGCGCGGTAACCTAGGATGGCACTAGTGGCACGGGCCTCTTGTATCAAAAGAAAATGAGGGAGAAAAAGGCCGGTGAGGAGGTACTGATGGAGAGGCGTCTTATTATTGCGTAAGTTTCGGCAGTTCCACTGCACCACCTCCAAACCCTCAGCACTGGACATCTAGGTAGCGGTGGATGTAGAAGGACGGTCCTTTTTCTTAGCCGGGGGGAGTGATTCTTGTAAAAAAATAGCAATGGAACCAAAGGACTTAAGTTGCTCGGATTGGGCATTCAGCGCGGTAAGAACTTTGAGGATGGAGGTTTCGAGCTGAACCAATCGAGTGTGCTGGGCGGTGGACGTGCTTTCGACTAAGTCTGCCAAAGGCATGAGTTGGGTTGCAGAGGGAGCTGTGGTGAATACTACTTGTATGCCCGTATATTACCTGAACAGCATACCACTTGAAATCGTTTCCTCTTATAGGTACTTTGGTGTTCATATTACTAACAACTTCACTTGGACGCAACACATCGGATACATTATTAGCAAGGCAAACCGCATGCTAGGCTATTTGCGTCGAAACGTTTCCTCAGCTCCGTCTTCTTTAAAACTTCTTCTATACAAAACACTAATCAGATCAAAACTAGAGTACGCCACGCCAGTATGCGATCCGTGTAATGACAATTTACTTACCGCGCTTGAACTTGTTCAGAATAATTCAGCCAGTTTCATTCTATCAAACTATAACAGGACTGAAAGTGTAACGACAATAACCCGCCGCGGTGGCTCAGTGGCTAAGGTGTTGCGCTGCTGAGCGCGAGGTCGCGGGTTCGATTCCCGGCCGCGGCGGCCGCTTTTCTGATGGAGGCGAAAAGCAAAAACGCCCGTGTGTACGAGATTTCGGCGCACGTTAAAGATCCCCAGGTGGTCAAAATTAATCCGGGGCCCTCCACTACGGCGCGCCTCATCGCCTGCGTTGCGTCGGCGCGTTAAACCCCACAATCAATGAATCAATGTAACGACAGTGAAAAGTAGTATTGACCTCCCATCTTAGGCATCACGACATTTGCATTTTTCGCCCATCTTTGTTTCGTAAAGTTTATTACCATGCTTCTCTCCGTGCTGAACTGCTTTCACAGCCTCAGTACACATCACGTCGAATTGACCATAGTCATAAAGTTGGAGTTGATTCATGAACCACAAAATATTTTGATCATCCGATGGCGTCGTTGAATGGGCATTCTCAATATCCCAGTAATCGTAGTACCGCACTTCTGCCATGTTGTCGGCTGTAAAACGCACAAGAAAAGCCTCCCCGGACGTCTTGGAATCGTAGCATTCACTAGCTGAGGCCTACTCAGTGCATGAACGCCCTCCGCGTCCCCGCAGACGCTCAAATACATGCGCTTTTCCCCCCCATTTGGAGCTTTCCATGCTTGTATCGTAAAAAGCGTGTTCGCACCAGGCCAAGGGTCAGTTGATTCTGGCCTGTGCCCGCTGCCCGCAAGCAGTCGGTGCTTATGGCAACAGCACGCCTACGAGAACTCGCTAGCGCGCCAGTGCCAGCCTGCGCGAGTTCTGTGGACTAGTTCGTGGAGCAATGAACGGTGCGGCCCAAAAAAGATGAACTCAGTATAGAAAACATCGGCGAAAAACGATAAAGTTAACTTATAAAAAAAAAAAGCATGTACCCGCGAGGATTCGAACTTGCGACTGGCAAACCACTTGTGATGACTTTGTTTTTATTACCGGTTTCAGACATCACAAAAACGTGCTACAGATAAAAAACGCTAGCTTTGCCTAAGCCAGCGTATTATGTCTAAAAACGGGGCATAGACAACAATTTCTCTACTTCCTGCAGCCACTCGGGTGTACAAGGTTGACCCTTCCACATTACTACAATGCGATGGACGCTTTCACAGAAATACTGTCTCGCGGGCCGTCCATCAACGTCCGAGTAACGAGCTGCCAATCGAGACCTCCATATTCCGTGGAGGACCAGCAACATCAATAGGTCGTAAGGCACTCCATTATCGTTATCAACTGCCAGAAACCGTATACCATGAGGATTCAAGGGGAGTTCCTTTTTCAAAGTTCTCTGAAGAACATCCTACAAAAACACCGCATCCCAAAAGTCCAAAAATACATGTTCAACAGTTTCCGGCTTCTTGCATAGCCAGCAGTCTGCTCCCCAGGGCACGAACAAACCCTTCTCAAGCATCCACGTTTTAACCGGGAGCACACCAACATGAAGCTTAAAGAAAAACGTTTTAACATCCGGCGGAACAACCATTGCTTTTACACGTTTCAAAACATTTTGTCCTGGTCCACTTCGAAACATGGATCTGTATAGTGGCACAGGAAAGCAGATTTCAACGAGATCTTTGTACAACTTCTTCTTCGACACTGAAGTCAAATACTCCATGGAAAAACGCGAACCTACAAATTGTGTTGCCTGTACGACTTCCATTAAATATCCGTGAAGTCCTCCGGTATAACACAAAGATGACGTAATAACAAACTGAGGCAGAAATCTACCTAACCTAACCTGAATTACAGTGCGAAATAGGGGGTCCTTCACCTCACGCAAAAAATAAAATCTATTGACTACTTGTCGCAGAAAAAGATGCGATAGTGACAAACCACCATCACGCACACGTCTGAAAAGATTAGTTCTACTCGTCCGTTCCCAGGTCGAGCCCCAGATAAAAACAGCACATACACGATGTAACCTTTGTACATTTGCACGCGAACAATGAATAACTTGCAAAACGCACCACAGTTTAGCGAACAGAAACACATTACACACCGTCGCCCGTGAAAACACAGACAACGTTTTACCCTTTCCCTCCCACTTTTCCGCTTTCTCTCGCAACGCCGCTGACTGGCTTCGCCAGTACGGCTCGCTGTCGCGGTAATTTTCCAGCTGGACACCTAGATACTTGGCAGGAGTAACTTGCCAGCTGACACCTTCAAACACACTGGGTGTCCAGTCCCAGCACCCGTGCCTGAACCCCAGACAGTTTTTTCCTATTTACGGAACTTCCAGTATATTCACAAAAGGAATTAAGTATTTTAATGGCGCTACTGATACTTTCTCTATCACGGCACAAAAAAGCAATGTCGTCCGCATAGGCAAGTACACGGACCTCACATGCCTGCAACCGAAAGCCATGAGTACTGTTGTTGTTATTTACGCTTGCGCAGAGGGCCTCAATGTATAAACAAAAAAGTAAAGGCGAAAGCGGGCACCCTTGGCGAACCGAACGTGTGACCTTGATTGGACGACACACCGACTTGTTAATAACCAAACTTGTCGAAGACCCTTTATAAGCCATTTGTACACCCCCCGCTATTATTCTTACCAAGTTTACTTGTTCCAAGATGCTAAAAAGCATTTCATGAGAGACTTTATCAAAGGCCTTTTCGAGGTCTATTTGGAGCATGGCTACAATTAAGTCCATACTGTCACAACATTTTAGGATGCTTCTCGCTGCGTGTATATTACTTGTTATAGATCTTCCTTTTATACCACATGTTTGGTGCAGCCCCACTACATCTGTTATCACCATCTGTAACCTCCCTGCTAGAATTTTCATTAATATTTTATAATCGACGTTAGTTAACGTGATTGGCCTATACGCTGTGACCTTCTTTAGTTTATCCCTGTCATCTGTTTTAGGTACGAGCACAGTGTGCGAACTTGAGAAAGATGGTGGCAATCTATCCCGCTCATATGCTTCCATATAGAGTTCACACAATGTTATACTGAGGTCATCACGAAACGCTTTGTAAAACACCGCGCACAACCCGTCTGGTCCTGGCGACTTGCCCGGATTTAAATCGTCAATTGCTTTCTTAACTTCATCAGGTGTAATTGAAACTTCCAGACTATCTTTAACCTCGTCGTCAATGACCGGCAAGAAACGCATAAAATCTTCCCTAAAATGCCCAGCGCTCTAGACCACTAGGCCACGCGCGGGGTCTGCCCGGGTACTGAAATATAAGGTATATAATGTATAACCAGTGTACACTTTTATTTAGTTTTAGTATTTCAAGCAGCTTAGGAGACTATTTGTTGTATTGCGCTCGTGCAGTAAGGGTCCCCCGAGTTTCCACAATAGCTCACGTCTAGGAATGGCATTTCGTAGACGGAAAAGCGTTCGCAGATGCGTAGTCGTGCTGCTGACCGCTGTGCTTGTTCGCCCAGCGCAAAAAAGTGCTTCCCGCACCCTAGGTTTACGCTGTACGGTAAAAATATCAGTTGATTTTATTTCCTTAGTACCTATATTGACTTCGCTTACTCTTCTCCCCCTTCAAGAGGCCTTATTCCTACTGGCGTACCAGTCAGCGAAGCGTCGCATGTGCGCTTGTGTGAAGCGACCTTGACTTGGAGTTAGGTACAGTGTACAAACTGACGAAGTAAAGAAAGGCACATTCTTACATTCCCAACCGTGTTGTGGCTTAGTTTCAACTGATCGAGCGAATTGCGACGACCCGTCGGCGGTCGGCGGACTAAACGTTGGGCTGACTGGCTCGGTCGCGGAAGGTCGGCGGGCCGTGCAGTAGCGCAGCCAATTGCCAGCTCCTCTCCTGCTGACGTCACACGAAAACGCCACAGAAAATGGGCGAGAGTGCAGAGAGGAGGACGGCATTTTCGAATTAATTTTTCTACTAAATAAATTCGCGTAAACGTGCTCAGAGTGGTCGAAACAGGGCCTAGGGACTCCGGACTACAATTTGCGCTCGTAATCCCGCATTGTTTACAAATCACTTCAGTGTCCCTTTAAAGTGGGTTTCGGTCTGCAGTCGGCCGAGGATGTAGGCCTGTTGGGCGGTGAGGGAAGGGTGGGGGGGGCGGGTATCGCCGTCGGGAGTTAGTGTGATGGGAGAGGATGGAGTTGTACGTGGGGAGGTGGGGGAGTTAGTTGGTCGAGGCTAGGCGAGGGAAGTGCCCAGGTAATGAGTGCGCGGGCTGCGGCATGGGCCGCCTCATTCCCTGCCAGAGCAGAGTGCCGGGGTACAGACAATGGAAAGGTCAATGTCTTCAGGGAGGCGTTGAAGGATGTGAATGGCTACTGGCGGGGCTAGGTCGGCTTGGTAGAGGCGGCATGCTTGCTGCGAGTCGGTTATTATGGTCAGGTAGGGTTGGTGGCAGTGGGTCAGGGCGGCGTGGGCGATGGCGAGGGACCAGGCGGTTAGCGTGGGGATGTGGCGGTAGAAGGCCGCGGTGGGGAGGTGGCCCTCGTTGTTGACGACTGCAATGGTGGTGCTGTTGCGGGTGGAGCACTGGGCTATGTCGGTATAGCGGGTGTTGGGATCCGTGCCGTAGCGTTTTTCGATGAATCGGACGCGGGCGTTGCGGCAGCCTTGGTTGTAGAAAAGGTGCAGATGCTTGGGGACGGGACGGACGTGGATGCGTTGACGAATGGAGAGGGGAATACGTTGGAGCGCGTGTGGGGTGGCAGGGGCCGTGCGTCCGATGACCTGGAGTACCCGTCGACCAGCCGGTGTGAGGGAGAGTCGGTGCAGGTGGGAAGTGCGTTTGGCTTCCAAGATTTCTGTGATGGTGTTGTGGAGGCCAAGTTGGAGGAAGCGTGTGTTGGCGGTTTAGGTAGGGGGGCCTAGGGCTGCTTTGTAGGTCTTGCGGATCAGAGCGTCCAGCTTGTCAGCTTCCTGAGTCTTGAGGTTGACGAAAGGGCAGCTGTATGTAAGGCGACTGATGAGGAGGGCTTGGACGAGTTTTCAGGTGTCGGACTCTTTGAGGCCGTAGGTGGAGCCGCGGATGCGCCGAAAGAGGTGCGTAAGTGGATGATTGTTTTGTGTAGTTCAGTAAAGCTTGATGTCGGGCTAGTTGGTGTAGCATTCTTTTGAGGGTAAGTTGCGCTTGTTAAGAACACTGAGACGGACACGGGAAAAAAAACGTAGACTTTCACGAAAAGACGGCGCACTAGCAACTGATTTATTCGGAACACAACACACATATATAACAACGCAGAATGCAACAAATTCCAGAAAGATGGGAAATGGAAGTGCGACTGGTGATAAAAAGATACATATAAAAAGATAGCGGTTGTAGAAGCCGGTCCACGTGCTGTCGTTAAAAAGATGACTCTAAAAACAGAATCTCACGCTGGGTGAGCGCAATCGAAGGGGTGCTGACGCATTCACCCTCACGTCCTGACATCATTGAAAACGCTTCGTATATCTCACGCGACATTTTGTCTTTAGCCCGGATCAAAATGGTGGTTTTTTCGAACTCGACCTCACACTAGCACTTCGCGCGGTGTGCCGCCAGATTTCCTACTATGCTGACCTGTTGGCAGGCATTCCGATGTTACGCAGTCTATCGTTAATGCATCTGCCTGATTGTCCGATGTAAAAACTGCCGCAATTCAAAGGTATCTTATATAAAACACCCTGCGAGCAATTCACAAATTTTCGCGCGTGCCGAACCTTGCATTTTGCCTGAGATGCTGCCTTTTCTTTTCTTAGCTGCAATGCCTTACAAAGGCCACCGAGCTTTAAAGGTGCAGTGAAAACAACTGGTACTTTATGCTTTCCCCCGACGTTTTTTAACCTATGGGAAATGCCATGAACGTATTGCAATACGTTCATGGCCAAACTCACGAGCCTGACTGCGAGGGCAGTGGTAACTCACTGCAAGTCAATTTTTGCAAGGCATGGAATCCCCGAAGTGGTCGTCAGTGACAACGGTCCACAATTTTCAAGGGAACATGACTCATCGTTTGCAGCCTTCGCCAAAGAATAAAGTTTTAAACGCGTGACATCGAGTCCCCGGTACCCTCAAAGCAACGGGCTCGCGGAAGCAATACGTTCACGTCGTTTCCAATAGGTTAAAAAACGTCGGGGGAAAGCATAAAGTACCAGTTGTTTTCACTGCACCTTTAAAGCTCGGTGGCCTTTGTAGCTAAGAAAAGAAGCAGCTAAGAAAAGAAAAGGCAGCATCTCAGGCAAAATGCAAGGTTCGGCACGTGCGAAAATTTGTGAATTGCTCGCAGGGTGTTGTATATAAGATACCTTTGAATTGCGGCCGTTTTTACATCGGACAATCAGGCAGATGCATTAACGATAGACTGCGTAACATCGGAATGCCTGCCAACAGGTCAGCATAGTAGGAAATCTGGCGGCACACCGCGCGAAGTGCAAGTGTGAGGTCGAGTTTGAAAAAACCACCATTTTGATCCGGGCTAAAATCCGCGTGAGATATACGAAGCGCTTTCAATGATGTCAGGACGTGAGGGTGAATGCGTCAGCACCCCTTCGATTGCGCTCACCCAGCGTGAGATTCTGTTTTTAGAATCATCTTTTTAACGACAGTACGTGGACCGGCTTCTACCACCGCTATCTTTTTATATGTATATTTTTATCACCAGTCGCACTTCCATTTCCGATCTTTCTGGAATTTGTTGCATTCTGCGTTGTTATATATGTGTGTGTTTTGTTCCGAATAAACCAGTTGCTAGTGCGCCGTCTTTTCGTGAAAGTCTACGTTTTTTTTTCCTGTGTCCGTCTCAGTGTTCTTATCAAGCGCAACTTACCCTCAAACGAATGTTTTGTGGAGCTGTGGGAGAAGAATGGCGCCGGAGCCGTCGTAGTGAAAAGAAACTCCGAGTTCCCGAAGGGTGGTGACTTGGGGAATGGGAGTGCCGTGGATGGTCACTTGTGGGTCCGGGGTGGGTTGTGGGGGACGGCCGCGGGTGCGGGCTCGGAGAACGAGGAGGGTTGACTTGTTTGGTTCGACTGTTAGGCCTCTGCGATGGAGGTAGGCGACGCTGGTGTCGATGGCTTGCTGGAGGGCGTCTTGTTGCGTGCCGCTGGAGCCGCTGGTAGTCCATATAGTCAGGTCATCGGCATAAAGCGCATGGTCGATACCGGGGATAGCATTCAGGAGACTGGTAAGCTTGAGGAGGGCGATGTTAAAGAGTAAAGGGGAAATTACGGAGCCTTGCGGTGTGCCTTTGGTAGGGGTGTGGAAGGTAGGGGATTGGAGAGGGCCGAGTCGGAGGGTGGCAGTGCGGTCCCGCAGGAACGCGGAGACGAATTGGTAGCCGTGTGGTTGAGGTTATCGAGGATGGCTTGGTGCGCAACGTTGTCGAACGCCCCTTTGGCATCGAGGGTGAGGAGTGGTTTGGAGGTGTCACGGCTGAGGTGGTCGAGGTGCTGTTCTTTTATTTGTATAGGGATGTCTTGGGTGGAGAGATGTTGGCAGAAACCGAACATGGTAAGGGGGTACAGGTTACGGTCCTCGAGGTAGGTGGCGAGGCGCTGCGGAACTAGGTGTTCATAGATCTTGCCGAGGCAGGAGGTGAGGGCGATGGGTTGGAGGGTGGTGGCGGAGACGGGTTTGTTGGGCATGGGGATAAGGGTGATGTCTGAGTGGCGCCACTGTGAGGGGTACGTGCCGGCTTCCCAGTGGCTGTTGTAATATGTGAGGAGGTCTTCAAGGGTGTCGCCCGGGATGTTGCGGACAGTTTTATAGGTAATGTGGTCTCTGCGCGGGGTGGTGTTGCGGGTGAGGCGGGCAAGAATAGCGTGGAGTTCGGTCATGGTGAAGGGGAGGTCCATGTCGGCGTTGGGGGGTCCGGTGTATTGAAGGTTCGGGGAAGGGGATGGGTGACCGGATCGCCAAAGAGATGCTGCCTGGTGGTGCGGAGAAGCTCTCGAGTGGGTTGCGAAAGGTGGCGGATGAGTTGATGGATACGGTGCATTGAGTGACGTTGAGCGGAGTGGTTGTCCAGGAGGGAGCGGAGGAGGTGCCAGGTCTTGCGGGTGTGGAGGGTACGCAGGCGGGTGCAGAAGTCCCGCCAGTTTTGGTTGGGAAGCTGGCTGGAGTACGTGTGGAAATGTTGGTTAAGACGGGCTATACGTTTTGTGAGGGTGTGATTGTGGCGCTGGCCCTTCCATCTTTTAGAAAGGCTCCGACGGACATCCCACATGTGGAAGAGGTGTGGATCGGCCGCCGGAGTGGCGTCTGTGAGGGCTATAGATTGAGTTTGGGCGCAAACCATCATTTCTAGGGCTTGTACCCAGTCGTCCAGATTGTCGCCAATGGGTGGTAAGGAGGTGGGATCCTTTCGAAAGTTGGACGAGTTCATGAGGAGTGCGGTGCCTCTGCGGAGGGGTTTGTGAACGAAGGGTACGCGGAGAGTGATGAAGTAGTGATCACTGCCGAGGTTTTCGTCAAGCCGGTGCCACTGGGATGTGGGGCAGTGTGTGGTGAAGGTCAGATCAGGTATGGTGTCACAGCTAACGCTATTGCCGGTTCTAGGCGGGACGGTTAGGTCGTTTTGGAGGACGAGGTGATGATTTTGGCTGGCCCATAGCAGGGCGGTACCCTTCTTCGAGGCGTAGCGGTAGCCCCAAGTCAAGTGAGGGGCGTTGAAGTCACCAAGGACAAGAAGTGGGTGGGATACAGCTATCTGTATCGCTTCTTGGAAGATTGGTTCTATGGTCTTGAGGTGGTCGTTTGGGGGGCTGTAGATGTTGAGGATGTATACGATCGGACGTGTGGGGCGAGTAGAGGTGATTTCGACGAAGGTGTGGGGGATGGTTTGACTGAGGCGGTGCTGTTGTGCCGGGTGGGAGTTATGGACGAGGATGGCCGTGCGGGATTGGGGATCTTGCGTGAAGGCGTTGTATTGTGATAGGCGGGGGTGGTGGTGTTGGTTTCCTGCAGGGCGATGACATTGGGGGTGTCGTTTTGGGTAAAGAGGGAGAGTTGATGACGGTTGCTGTTGAACGAGCGGCAGTTTCATTGATAGACAGTTATGGTGTCAATGGGGATGTTACGGGATACGGGTGGTGCTTGGGTTTCTTGGGGGGACTATCAGAGGAAAGGGAGAGGCTGTCCGGGATGCGTTGGAGGGCGAGTTCGAATTTGGCTTGGCGTTCTGTGAGAAGTTGGAAGCTCTTGACGAGAGGAGCATGGGTTTGGGCTTGGGCGTTTAAAACCTTTTCTACGGCATCTTCAATTTGCGCGGCCATGCGTGCACTGACAATTTCAGTTACACGTTCGATGATGCGGTTTTCGGAGAGGGGGAGGGGTGGGCTGCGGAGGGGGGAGTCGCATGAGGGTGTCAACTTGTTTTTTAAGTTTGTCAAGTTGTTTCTGGAAGTGTTGTTGGAATTTTTCGAGGACGGCGGTGAGTGGGTCGGAGGAGGAGGAGGAGGGGTGAGACGGGATAGGGGGTGGTGGTGTAGGAGCAGTGGGAGGCGCGAGTAATTTAGCTGACCAGCTCACCTGTGGTATGGGAGGCCAGGTAGGGTGTTGGTTGAGCGATGCCTGCGGTGGCGGGAGCAGCGGGAAATCGTGGGCATCGGCGCTTGGCCGGTCAAGTCAAGCGGGCGCTGCTTAGATGGTGGAGGAGTGGGTCGGTAGCGCTTGGGGCAGTCGCGGTGGGCCGTTGGGTGGGGTCCGTCGCACAGCTTGCAGCGAGGAGTGCAGGTGTGTTGCGGTGTCGCATCGGGAGTGCTGCAGCTGTGGCACCGTGGCTTGTCGGGATGTGGGCAGACATCTTGGCGGTGCCCGATATCGCCGCAACATATGCAGGTTTGGAGAGCTCGGCGGTATGGTCGGCAGCGGATAATTTCGCAGTCAAACTTAATATAGTAAGGAATGCGGGTTCCGGCGAAGGTGAGCAGTGCGCACCTGGTTTTGCCCATAATGCTGGCATGGATGAGGTAAGGGCGGTTCGTAGCCGTGAGTTCTATAAGTTGCTCCTGAGTGAGGCCTTCATGGACTCCATGAATCACGCCACGTGCAGTGCTTGGCGGGGGGCTTCATGTAGGCGTTGACAGCGTAGGGTGGTCTGGCGGAGGGTTAGTTCGGTTATTCTGGAGAGTCGGTCGTCCAGATGGGGGTCGGAAGTACCAGCCACGATGAGGTTGGTGTTGGGTTGCGCTTGAAGGGTGACGAGGGTGCGGAAGGTCGAGTCGGGTATCTATTACTTGCGGCGGCGAGACGTCGCGCTAGGTCGCTGGTAGACCAGTCGCCGACACGAAGGCCGTCATGTGGGCGGACGAGACAGTCACTGGGTTGGCGGGAAGCGCGGTGGTGGTATGGTACGCACCGCTTTTGGAGGCGTCTCGGTGGCAGGTGTTGGAGTAGGCGTAGATGTTGAAGGCTTCTTTCGGCGTGCGTAGATGACCTCCATCCAGGGGTTAGAGCGGGGGCACGTTCGGCCGCTGAGGTGGTCATAGTCCATTTGTTGAGCGGCGTCTTCTTCGGTTGAGGTGGCGGGCGGCGGATTGACGCTTGGCGGCGAGAGATCGACGCCGGCGTCGGCAGGCATAGGCGCACTATGGGAGTCGGAGCCCGTTTCCATCTCAGTGGAGGCGGCGGGTGGCATGTGTTGCACGTGCTCCGGTGTCGTGGCGGAGGGCGCGAGCAGGTGTTCTTCCTGCGGCATGGCTGGAGAGCGGCCACTCGTGCTAGGCCTGAAGGTAGGCCCAGCAGCGGCGGTCACGCTGGCAGACTTTGCGGTTGGCTTGTGTCGCTGCTGATGGTCGGAGCGGGCCAAGCGTGGTGTCCGTCGGTTGCTGAGAGGCTTAGTAATCGATCGATGGCGGTGCCTAGCGCGAGCACGTCGAGTGATCGCATATAGAATGCGAAAAGTGGGAGTCGAAACGAGGTGCGGGCGCCTGTGTCGGCCCCCTCAGGGTACAATAAATAAATAAATAAAATAAAATAAAATAAAATAAATAAATAAATAAATAAATAAATAAATAAATAAATAAATAAATAAATAAATAAATAAATAAATAAATAAATAAAATTAAGCGCGTTCTCGCGTGATTTGCGAACCTTTAGCTGAAATCTGGAGTTTAAAAAAAAAAACCTTTTATGTGTCCCCCTCCCCTCTATGGCGTGCATCTAACCCGCCAGCAGCAGAGCGCCGCGCGCTACGCGAGATTACGCCGACGTGGTCGACCAAACTCAGAGGGGAAAAGGCGTGTGTGAAACGGCCAAGGCCAAGCGAAACGAATGATAGTGCAGGCACGACTGTGGGGCGATTGAGTTGGTTCATGTTCATGAAAAAAACCGAAACAGCGCGAACGAAACAGAACCGGGGAATAGAAACACGTTGAACACAAACAAAAAACGGCTTTGCCGTACATGATGGAAACGCCCTTTGAACGGTCAGTGCCTTCACTATTGGATCATAGTGCTAAACACATAATTCAACCTTCGCGGGTAAACCGTGTTGCGGCGAAAATTATAGCGCGGTGTTATTATAGCGCGGTAAGTTGCTGAGGTAGCCAGCGAGGGCCCCAAATGGCGGTCGCAAAGGGTACGTGGCTTCACCCATCACCTCCTGTATTTTGCGCGTGAATTGAGGCGCTCTAACAAAGGAAAAAGCGGAGTGACAAGTCGGCTTTGAAGGACTTATAAGGAGAGCAGATATAGGGAGCGAGAGCGTCGTGAAAGGAGAAAAATTCACGCATCTCCACCAAGTGAATCATGACGCGTGTGCGAAGCACTGGGCATCGTTTTTAACGTAAATCACCTGGGAGAGTGCTTACTGCTGCTAAAACGATCTCCAATCCAATCCAATATATTCAAGTCCAATCCATTTCAATCCAATCCAATCCAATGCTCCTCGGTTATGCGCAGCACGGCTCTTCATGAGCACTCTCTCTCCCTCTCTCTCGAAGCTTCTGATAACCTTTTATTTTTTTGTAACCTTTTGTGAACCTTTTGTTCACAGATGTCTCGATTTACACGGTGCTGTGCGTCTGTGAACATTTTACTTTGTTCTTGTTAATTTTTTGTGAACCTTTTTTTCACAGATGTTTCGATTTACACGGTGTTGTGCGTCTCTGTCTCTCTCTAACCTTTTTTGAACCTCTTATTTTGTTCTTGTTACCCTTTTGTGAACCTTTTTGTTCACAGATGTTTCGATTTACATGGTGCTCTGCGTCTGTGAACATTTTACTTTCTCCTTGTTACTTTTTTGTGAACCATTTTTTTTCACAGATGTTTCGATGTACACGGTGTTGTGCGTCTCTCTCTCTCTCTAACCTTTCTTAAACCTCTCATTTTGTTTTTGTTACCCTTTTGTGAACGTTTTGTTCACAGATGTTTTGATTTACATGGTGTTGTGCGTCTCTCACTCTCCCTAACCTTTCTTAAACCTCTCATTTTGTTTTTGTTACCCTTTTGTTTTTTTTTGTTTTTGTTACCCTTTTGCGTGCCTGTGAACATTTTACTTTGTTCTTGTTAATTTTTTCTGAACCTTTTTTTCACAGTTGTTTCGATTTACACGGTGTTGTGCGTCTCTGTCTCTCTCTAACCCTTCTTGAACCTCTTATTATGTTCTTGTTACCCTTTTGTGAACCTTTTTTTCACAGATAATTCGATTTACACGGTGTCGTGCGCCTCTCTCTCTCTCTAACCTTTCTTAAACCTCTTATTTTCTTCTTGTTACCCTTTTGTGAACCATTTTGTTCACAGATGTTTCGATTTTCATGGTGCTGTGCGTCTGTGAACATTTTACTTTCTTTTTGTTACTTTTTTGTGAAAAATTCTTTTCACAGATGTTTTGATGTACACGGTGTTGTGCGTCTCTCTCTCTCTCTCTCTCTCTCTCTCTCTCTCTAACCTTTCTTAAACCTCTCATTTTGTTTTTGTTACCCTTTTGTGAACATTTTGTTCACAGATGTTTTGATTTACACGGTGCTGCGTGCCTGTGAACATTTTACTTTGTTCTTGTCATTTTTTGTGAACCTTTTTTTCACAGATGTTTCGATTTACACGGTGTTGTGCGTCTCTGTCTCTCTCTAACCATTGTTGAACCTCCTATTCTGTTCTTTTTACCCTTTTGTGAACCTTTTTTTCACAGATGTTTCGATTTACACGGTGTTGTGCGCCTCTCTCTCTCTCTAACCTTTCTTAAACCTCTTATTTTGTTGTTGTTACCCTTTTGTGAACCTTTTTGTTCACAGATGTTTCGATTTACATGGTGGTCTGCGTCTGTGAACATTTTACTTTCTTTTTGTTACTTTTTTGTGAACCATTTTGTTCACAGATGTTTCGATTTACACGGTGTAGTGCGTCTCTCTCTCTCTCTCGCTAACCTTTCTTAAACCTCTTATTTTGTTCTTCTTACCCTTTTGTGAACAATTTTTTCACAAATGTTTCGATTTACGCGGTGCTGTGCCGTGAGTACGGACGCTGGATGGACTAGCCTCGGCTTTGAGGTGGTTCGCCCCTACAAACTTGGATCGAGGGGGCGGAGAAAGCGGCTTTTGGGTCATCGCCGTGGGGTTGCGTCGTATGTGCTTTAGCAATCGTCGGCGGCTCAACGGGAGCGTCGAATTCACGGTCCACCTGTCACCTAAACTTCGACTTCTCGCGGTTGGCCCGTTGGCGTACTGCTGCCGCGTGGGGCCCCGCAGTTTTACAACCGCTTACGAGTACCCGCCTGCTTGCTTGCGTCTGTTGAGTAAGCGGTCTGGCGAGCCTGTGGATCTTGTGCAAATCAAGCGGCGTCAAATGGGGGTTAAGAATAAACAAGGTCTGTACGGGGCGGATAAGCGGTGTAAGATATGAAAAAAAGCGCCGCTTTATTGGTGCCAGGGTCCGTCGTATGAAGCGGACCGCAGGCATGCGAGCGTCATATCATCTGTGTTTTAATGCATTGTTTCTGTGAGGCGTTTTTCGGGACCAAGGTCATCCGTCGTAAGAAGCGGGTCATCGTAGCTCCGGGGGACGTATCAGTGGGGTTCCACTGTATTTTATAGGAGCGAAACCTTTCGAACTATACTCTCTGGTCACACACGTCATATTTTTCAATTAGTGTTGAGCAGAAAGGCATTATTACGCTTATTCATTCAGAACCTGAACCAATAACTGGTGCTTGCAGCGTTCTTTGAATTATGAATACATGAGTACCAAATTTTCGCGATAGGAAATTAGAACAAAACGCGTTCAATGCAACGTTCTGACAATCTTTGACAATGTTGATAGTTGAGTGGGTTGCATAAAACAATGATGATGATAAGCTAAGGCAAATCAAGCGCCTTGAGAAAACAATTAGTGTATTTCCACTCTGTGAAGAAGGATGACCTGCAAAGCTGGATGCAGTCCATGGAGTGCACGAAACAAAACGCAATTATCGTAATTTGCGATGGAGCATATTTCCCAGCCAATTAGTTGAATGAACCTCTGACGGATCCAGGCTGTGTTCTTGCAGATAAACATGGTACTTCCTGTGTCCCTCCCGCGTCGTAAGCATCTTACTGTTTGTGTAAGACCGTGTTCAGACTGTTGCCACAACTGTCGCAATGACTTAAAGAATGACGTTATTTCACGTCTCAGCTAACCTAACTGCGTGACATGGCATTTTTTTACGTCCATAGATCACGATATGGGTTTTGCGTCGGTAATCCGAACTTAGCCTAACACACAAACCCAATGCGCTATGCCACTAAGGACTCCGGACAGCTCCGATTGGGTCGTTTAACGTCCGCGTGTAAATGTCGTACTAGCACAACAGACATACCATCCATCAGTACGGGCATGAAACCCTATAGCTGCGCGTGCACGCCTCCCCTCCTTCCTGCCACTATTTCTCATTGCAAAACTGCGCACGCATAAACCAGGAACCGGTCATGTACGCGTGCTTAGAAGTGACATACGCCGCAATGGCGGGTTTCGGTCGTTTTAGGGGGCAGCCCTAAGGCAGCAGTTACCTAGGCTTCGCGGGAGCGGCGTCTGTTTATGTCTGCGTATCCGAGTGAGCGATCGCAGCAGCGACGAAAGAAAGAAAACGGAGAGGAGCGTCTAGCGAAGGGTGAAGTGTAGTAGGGCACGTGCGGCTACCGCGTCATCTCTCTCACTGCATTTCTTTCACTCGTTTTTTATGTGTCGCCACCAAGGAGCGCCCTCCCTTTACACTTTCCCCAGACGATGTTCCGTTCTCCGCTAATCCTAGCTTCTTGACGTTTGCGCGGTAGGTTCAAACACCATATGCAACAACATGTTCGCTGCTCCCTTGTGCGGGGCTAATCCGCACCACGTGAAATTTGCGCGGGAGGTACGAACACAATTTGCAACATGCTGGCCAGCGGCGGCGGCGCACTCCGAGGTAGCAGCAAAGTAGCGCACGACGCCGTACGTTCGCTGAGACGCAGCAGAACTGCGCCGTGACCGAGAAGACTGCAGCTAGCGCGGCGCACAAATTTCATATTAGGGAAAGTAGTAATCGTCAGTGCATTCTTTACGCCCATCCGTGCTTGTGTTTTTTATTCGCAATCATCTGATAGCTGCATACCGCCGTTAGCTGCCGACTGCGCAACTCGCCAAAGGGGTATCAGTAGAGGCGAGGGGTACAATAGCTGTGAAAGAGGAGTCAGCGGTGGTGAGGTGGAGCCCCGGAATGGCGCCGAGTAAATCGATGACACCGGAACGAAAACTGGGGGGGTTGGACATATACTGCTTTGCAGTAAAAACGCTACCGGCGGTCAAAATCGAACCTGGATCCTCCGTGTTATGAAGCCGACGTCTATCCGACTGCGCCATTCCGACACGGTCGAAACAGCTCGCATGTCAAGTGAAGCTTTCTTCATCTCCATTGACGGCCACCGTCCCGTCATCAAAACTCTGTGAATCTTACAACCCCGACAGTGAACGAGTCCCTCACGAGAAAGCTGAGCGTTTCAACCATTGTTGTCGTTGGGCGAAGGGGCGTTTGACCTTTCTCTTCGCAGCTGGAGGGAGCTGCTGCCTTATATCGATGCAGGTTTGGAAGCATTACTTGGTTCTGTGTTTCCATGCTGGCCCCATGAGACATTCGACGATACGTAAGATCGGGTAAGCATGGGAAGCATTCCAGTTGCCGCGGAAATAGACGCTGCAGGATTTTTTACACACACTCTGCGCTGGCGCTATACTCGGGAGCAGCTGACGAACGACAACAGATGTTTCCCCTGCACCTCGTCCCTTAAGTCGCTTGTCCCTCCGCGCCGCGCAAAGACTGCGTAACGGCTGGTATAACCAGTCGAAAATGACAAAAAATTTCTGTATTTTTGTCTTATTTTCCCGTGTCGTACTGCGTCTTGTAGTATTCTTGTCGTGTTGGGGTTCTGATTTTTGTGTGTCGTATTCCTGTACTCATTTCGATGTTCAGCCGTGCCAAATTACTGTCTTTTCGTGATCCTGACGTTCATTCAGTAGTTGCACATGGTTTCAGTAATATTTTAACTACAGGAATGTTTGTCGTTGAGAAAATGTACTTTGTCGTTACGATAGAAATGTGTGTCGCAACCACAGGGCTTCTGTTGTTACAACAAAGGTTTTGTCATACGACAGAAATTCTTGTTAGGTATTTGCGGTACTCCTGTTGTGATTTTAGACTGGGTATTGAACGTGACGCGACTCGTTTCTATGATTGTGCGGAGTTAATCTGCTTATAACCTACTGCAGCGATGACAAACTACGTGAGAGAAAGCAGGCAACGTCAGCAATTAGGTGCAACCGGCCTTCAAAACGCGCGAGCGCGTTGACACCAAGGTCCGTTGCTTCGGCTGTGCTGTGAGTGGGGTAATCTAATCCCACCGCTGCCACCAGTTGTCGTGACTTGGGTGGTCAGAGCCCACCGCGTTCACCAGTTGTTGCGATTACGGTGTTGAGGAATCCATCTTGGTAGCGTAACTGGTGACGTTGATCAAGAAACCGATGCTTGCTGATGAAGGAGAAAAAACTTGATACACGTATTTACATGATCAGCACAAGTTTGAATGCTGTGCCAGCAACAGCAACAGAAGTGCTCAACACTCGGCGGCTCGCAACACCGCCTTCAAGCAAAAGTCCCTAAAGTCCTCCTTGGAAAATTCAACTCCCAAAGTTCCTGGTCAAATCTCACGCACATCATCACCGCCATCGCGCGAAGCCGTTCTGGTTTCTTGCCCACGTGACCACGAGGGAGAGAAGGCGATGGCCCCACCGGTACGAGAAGACCCTTTTTTCCCAGACCGACGCACGCTTGGGGGGGCTTAACTCACGAGGATCGCCGATTACAGATTTCATGGCCTGAGCTTGCAAAATCGTCTCTGCCGTTTCATTAGAACCGCCCATGCGGGAAAGGCTCAGGGAGTCGCGTGCACGGCCTCGCCTTCTCGTTTCCGCTGAAGTCACTCAGAGGGGACGGGGCACGGTTCACGTAGGGTTGATGAACGCCTGTATTCAATGCGGATTGACACGTGGCGCGAGCCGATACCGACGAACGCGCCAATTAGCGACGAGGTCCGTGCTTGGGGGCACGGTCCGCAAACCGGTCATAACCGCGGTGTATGACGGCCTCGCCGATTGCTTGAATCTGAGCCGCGCTGAAGGTGGGGAGACCGGTATGGTGGTGAACATCTTGGGGATGGGGACCGATGGATGCCGCCTTGGCGCTGAAGTTGGAGTGTGTGCAGGAAGTGCCGTTAGGAGCTGTCTTGAGGTGGTCAGCTCTGCAAATATGTGGAACACATCGTAGCGCGAAGGTGGACGTAGACTACGAAGCGCTAGCCCTGCTAATGTGGGGTAGATGACCCAAGGGTGATGTCGTGTCAAGTATCGGTGGGAGGAGGGAAGTGGGGTACCGTATGACTCCAATATAACCCAGCCGTATACCTGTAGGTGCCTAGGCGGTGGTGTTGAGCTTCGCAATAACCTGCGATTTTCTTCTCGGGTGTTTTGTGTATATAGTGAGGATTTTCCATTGAAAAGTAAGCAGGATAGTATGGGACTCGGAGTTCAATGCGAGTGCATTTGGGGATGGAGGCTTTAAATGTCAATATCTTGGATTTTGAAAGACGCCGTTACGCGTACATTATCCATGTGCATATTGCTACTTCAAAGATTTTACGCCGTTCGTAGTAGTATTTCAAGCTATCGGAGTGGATCATCGTTGCAGTAGGCTGCAGCTTTGGATAATCGGATTCCACTCGCATGAGAGTTTCACTGTACCGTTTTTCGCAAACAAATTTATATCATCGTCATCAGATTACTTCATCGAAATAATCGACAGGCGCACTTTGCAGACGTTCTGACTTTTTTATGCTTCTTTTGTTTCTTTTTACGCCTAGGGCCGCGATGCGTGCTTGTAATATTAATGAGTGCGCGTAATATTGCCTTCGCTCTTGATTTAAGTTTTTAAGCTCCAGGCCTCCTGGGCGTGTATCAACCCCTAGTTTTGAAGAAAGAGTTGACATTCATTCTTTAGCTGTTCCGGGGTAACGCACCAGAACAGACCTTATTTTACAATAGCCGGTTTCGCATTTACATCTGTTTTGGGCTGCCTTGTCTCCGGTGTCCAACGAAGCGATGTTTACAACATTAGCTTTAGTTTTATGTTTTGTGGGCCGGGCAGTAAACTGCAACGTGTTTCCGGCCAGAAGCTGCATCTCCGCGGCGCCCTCATTTTCGACGTGTGACACCTCGCCGGCGTGTCGGGTGCTACCGCCCGCCTGCGCCAGCCCTGCAGTTTATTTCTCACGTCGTCCGCTCGAATGTTTTGCATCGGGTTTCGGACAACTCGCATGACAGCCTCGGACTGTCTGCGTCGCGTGAAATAAGCAACGCAGTTGGTGAGGAAGCAACACAGCAAAAAAGGCCCAGTAAAGTTAAGGGCAACGCAAGGATCTTTCGCCACAACTCCCGGGAACATCTCTCCAAAAGTGCGCGTACAGAAGCGAACAACGGCACCATCTTGGTAATTAGACGCCAGTCACGAACTTGCCGCCTAAACGTGCGGCAGCAGTGAGCCCCGCGGGACTGCGACGGGCGTTCGTTGTGTTTATAGCGGACCCAGAACTGTGGCGCCGGTACCGGGGAGGATAAACAAAGTAAAATGAAAGCTGACCACAAGGACAACTAGGAATGTAAAAAGAGTCCGGGCGAATCATCAGCCGTATACCTGGAACATGCTGGAACACCGGCCGTCACATTATTCTTTTCCCGCTTTCTGACTTGTTAGGTCTCTTGCTGTTTTGGTATGCTTAGCTCTGCAGCTGATCACGTGTCGGGCGTTTAGCTGTGTAGCGAGAAATGAAACGTGGTAGTGCGGAGTCATTAATACGGCCCGCATAGGAAATAAAATATCCCGAAATGCTAGCAGTGAAGCCGCCTGTACACTGAGGCAGCGCGCGTGCCGTCCCGGCCAAGGCTGGCGGGAAGAGCGAACACTTGATGAGTAACTTCGCTGCCATCGTTAGAGAAAGTTAGCGCAGCGATGTGGACGTGAGGCATTAGCGAGGCTGCGTCGACGAATTTTGACGATCAATACCCGGAAAGAGGCCACGTAATTTGATGTAACACAAATCTGATATATTGCTTGGCAAAGCTACATTTAGCTGGTGGGAGTTCCATAGCGGATTTGGGCCGCGTGGCTCAGGAGGATAGAATTGCTTTGCTTTCCTTTCTGTGGATTGAATTTCTCGGTTAAATCGTCTGGGTTTGGTAACAAGGTTGACTCTATTAAATAAAGAGGCAAAAAGCTACCCTCGGTGCCTCATTCCTTTGGTTTGTCTAAACATAACGAGCGAGAACTCCCAACGTGTCGCGGAGCTCAGCGGTGGCCATGATTGACGATCCACATTCGGCTCGATGAATGCATGTAGCCTGTATTTCCCGGTCAATGGTTTCCCGGCGGATGTCCTTCCCGACCAAGCGCCGGTTAACACACAGAGAGAGAGGTGAATTTTTTGCGGATCGTGGTTACAAGGCGGCAGTGACCCGCAGTTGCAGCTTGCCGGTGACCAAGGCAGCCCATTCCGTCAGAATTTTCTGCATCAGCGCGTCTGAGCTACACAGGGCCGCCTCCCGTTGCTGGGTCGTACGGAGAAATGGGAAGGAATCTTTGTTACATGCATGGTCCGAATGATGTCTCCCTTCAAGCCACATGCGGGGCAGTTGGGGAAGTGATAGAGCATGGGGTGAACTGGGTGCAGTTTGGCGCGACCGGGCAAAGTGTTTGAATGAGGCGCCATAAGCGTTATTCAGAGAGAGAGAGCATAGTGAGCGAGGGGGATTATGTGGCAGGCGAGATCAGGCTCCATGTACGGGGACGAGGCTTGGGCCTGCTCGGACTGTGAGTTCTCGAGCTAATCGGTTGGCTGCCTCGTTTCCCCGCAGCCCTTTATGGGCAGGAGTCCAGATCAGCTCCACAAGGTAGGAAGGGGGATTTCGAATAAGAATTAGGAGCGCCTGGGGAGATATCGTGCCTCTGGGAAAGTTTTGAATGGCCGTTTTCGCAACAGAGATGACACTTGGACTGCGTTAGTGCTCGGGCGATTGCCGCTTCCTCCGCCGCTGTCAGATGACGGTGCGTTTTTTGAGGGAGCTGAGGGGCGGGCAGGTAAGGCCGAAGAATCGCGCACGCCTCGTGATGTCTGTAGTCTGCCGAGTCCACGTAAAACGGGATCGGCTTACCTGGGTATTCCTCGGTCACGGCCCATTCCGGTTGTTCCCTGCGTGTGTCGTTGTACGCTGGGTGCGTATTCCGTGGGAGAGGGCGGATTAAGAGGTGCGCACGAATGCTCGGGGGAATGGGGACTTTGGGATGAGTCGGAGCTAATAACTCACCCCAATCCAAGCTCAATCCTTACTGCCATAGCGGAGCGTTTGCTAATTAAAACTAAAGCTGCTTCGCAAAGGGCTTCTGCTGAGCGCTTGCTTAACTAGCCAAGGCCTCAGGTTATACTCCACGCTCACCGAGTTGCGCACAACCTTACGAAGGTCGCTTCCAGGTACAAAGTACCGCTTGTGTTTTCAGTGCCTTTAAAAGTTGGCTCGCTGTGCTTAGTAATAACGCAAGAAATGAAGCGCAAAAAATACGAAAAGAATCCTGTCCGAAATCCCGCCACGCCGGGCATGGCAGAAGCTGCTGCCGGCCTGGATAGTGGATTATTGTAGTGCGAGCCCCACCATGCCAAATGGCGGGCAGTATCGGGCACGCCGCTATTGGGAGCATTGGTGTACAGATGGCGGCATCCCCGTCACAGTGAGCATGGTGGAGCAGTAGCGGGCACAGCCATCTCAGGGAGAATAGCGGGTCGTGAATTTTCCCGGAATGGTAGCCGTCTTGACAGTATATGCATGGATGCATGCGCGGCGGACGGATACTGTTGCTGCCAAATGTGCAAGAAGTAATGCCAAACCCTGTGCTCCCACCACAGCTTCATTTTATTGTGCACAGACCCCCTCTTCATGGTGTCTCGCCTCTGTAAATAACCTCCGCAGGTTCTTGAGGGTATAGTGGGCGCATGTTTCAGCAGGGGATTTTAGAAATAGAAGGAAGGCCACATATCTGGTCACGGAAACTTAAAAGAAAAGCTAATCGCATTTACTGCTTCGCACCTGCCATAAATAAATCAAATGTACTCGAAAAAGATGAACCAATTTACTCTATTTCCGTGTCAAATAATAAGTGCAAATATAATTCACCGGACAAATTTACCGCATTTCATTAACCCTGGCCATCTAGGGCCCGGAAGCACGCTGCTTCCAGAAACGGAGGAAACTACAGACCTTTCATTTTTCTTTTTTGCTCAATAAAAACTTTTGCTTCCTTCTTATTAACATCTTAAGTCACCTCCTATTTCTTAAATATGAAGTCAGCCTGGCGTAAGGATTAACCAATGAAAACTATTGCCATGAAAAAACTACGTGCAAATATGGTTCTCACCCAAAAAATTTCCTGCATTTCAATAACGTCACAGAAAGTTGGGCAACTTGGTAAATCGTCGTGACACACAAAGAGCAAGAAAAAGAACGGGACAACATAAAAAGGTCCAACACAAGGGCTGACTTACCACTAGTGCTTATTAGGAACCGCGAAGAATAAATGCAACGGCGCACGTGCACAGAGGGAGAAGAAAAGTTTGATGGAGCTCTGCAAACAATAATGCTCCAAAAACAAGGAAAAGCAGGATAAAGCATGTGCAGAGGGGCTGATAAATCCCTTGAGTATATGGCCGACAATCTTGGCTTTTTTGTGAAGCGTAATCAAGGCATGTCTTACGCAGTCAGCTTCTAAAACATTATGTACGAGGCTTCTAGTATCTCCCAAGCCATTCAATTTCTATGCTTGAAGAACACTGGGGTATCATCGAAAGAGGGTTTGATACCACACTTTTAGGGGCGAAGTTCCTAAAGCCATGGGTCTGTCCATCCCTTGTGTCTCGTGGTACGTGACCGCCACATGCTTTCGGAGATGTGGCAAAGTGGGCCGCGTTGCACGCGCAAGAACCGGCTGCAACCGGCAGCGCAAACTCGGCACCGGGAGCGCGAGCTTGTCGGTGTTCGCCAACGGAAGCGCGAGCGCACGTGCACTGCGAAGGGGAGATCACGCAAGAGATCACGCCACGAACGCAGGCAGTCGTTCTCGGAGATCGAACGAGACGCAAGGCCTTTGCTTGTTTCCTCTCGTCTTGTTCGGGCCCTAAATAAAAGTTCTTTCTTTACCGTTGTGTCCCATCCTACGTGACAAATTGTGGTGGAGGTGCGGGGTAGTCCTCGATGGCGCGGGGTCTTTCACCAGGTCTGGGCCTGGGAGCATTGACTCCGAAAATAAAAGTTGATTTGTACAATGTAACGTCTTACGTCTTTCTTAATGATGTAATGGGCGAACTTTCACGGGAGAGTTACGGTTACCGATGATCCCCCCCCCTCTCGAGCTTCGCCCCACTTATCATCATTCATTCCGTGGATATGGCGTGATTTTTACAAGTGGCGGATAAATTTGCATGCGTGCGATCTTTTATCGTCCCTGAGTTCTCTTCTGGTCTTACATTGAGGAAGTGCCCCTTCCGACCCATTATTAACAGATGTATAGCGCAAAAAAGACGAAGGACAAAGAATGCACGAGGACGAAGCGCTAACTTGCAACTAATGGTTTATTGAAAGAAGCACACATTTATAACAACAGCGTACATGATAACAGACCACCTACGCGACACATATCCGACACAAGAAAAAATTTGATACCCCACTACACGATCTTATAGCCCCCTTCCCGAGCCACAGGCTTCCAAATAAGCAATCTCTTTTGCCGATAAAGCAATTGATGCTCGACTAATGCATCCGTCTCTGGCGTTGTGGATTTCTAGCGCTTCCACTATTTCCCTGGTCGTTTGGTTCTTGCTTTTGAACAAAATTTTGCACTCTGAAAACAAAGGCACGCACCCCCAGTCGCGCCAGTGCTGCCCAATGTGGCCCTGTTTCTGCCGCACGTTATAGTTGTGCTCCCTCAACCTGCAGTTTATGCATCCACCGGTTTGCCTATGTATTGCTTGCCACACCGAGTCGGAAAGGAGTACACCGCGCCTTCTGCGCATGGTACGAACTGGTTTTCGTGCTTTTAAATGCAGAACATTTCTTTAACTCACGATGTCACCCGGCGTTGTCGGCGTGCCTCGGCGTCCGCAACATCCGTTCCAGGTGCGCCCTCTCCCCCGCTCCTCCTCGCCTGCTCTCTGCTGCTCCTCGCGTGTTCTCTGCGTGCTCGGATCGCGTTCAGCAACAGCTGGGGCGCGCATGCGTCGTAGTTTGGTGCGGGAGCAACAACAGTTGTGGCGTGATCGTGACGTAGTCGTGGCGCGGTCGTGCCGGGATGGGGCGGTTCTCGGCGTTCGCTCTCGCTGTCAATTTCTTTCGAACCAGATAAAATCGGGTATGTGCGCCCCCCGAAAATGCTCTGCATTTGACCGTGCCCCTCGCGAGGGGGATGTTTTTCTTTTTTTAGAGCACCCTTTCAGTTTTTGGCCAACTGGATTCGTCTGTTTGCAGAGCAGCGATAGCTTATTTGGCGCGGTAAACAAAACGTCGACCTTGGCGCGCTTCCCAATCTTTTTAATATTATGGGATATCCTGTGCAAATATGGTATTCCCACTCTCTTATTGCGTGGTTCGTCAGCGTTTTGTGCGTGCCCTTTGTGTTTAGCGTCATGTTTAAATCTTGCGGCCAAACCTTCACCCACTGAGTTAAGTAAAGGTTTTGGATACCCCGAGGCAGAGAGACGTTCCTCTTGCTTAGTAAAACTTTCTTTTATCGTGTGAGCGCATGATTTTTCTAGAGCGTTGCTGAAGCACAGCCGCACGATACCTCTCTTAACAAGCTTCGAATGCGCAGAGTTAAATGGTAAAAGGGCCTTCTTTGCACGCGGTTCGTACAGCCAGCAAACATGGTCTTGGTAAAAACGGATCCTCAGATCTAGAAATTTTCTACTGTTTTCTTCGGGAAACTCGTGCGTTAAAGTAAGAGGGATAAGATATTGACTAAAACTGGTAAAACGGAATTAAAAAATCTTTTGCCCGTCGGCTGCGTCAATCAGTACTAAAAAGTCGTCGACATATCTAGAAACATTACAATTCGAGGACCACGCAAGTCTTTGGACATAGCGTTGCCACATGATCCAAGGTACAGATCGCTAATGACAGGGGCAGTGCAAGAACCCATAAATTCTTTTTCTTTGCAGATAGGTGCCATGGTACCATTCCACGTAGGTGCTATTAGGATAGACATCTAACAGTTCTAAAAAACCAGCTACACTGATCCCAGAGGCATTTTGGAAGGCAACATCGCCATACCTGTCAATGGCATCTTCAACACAATGAAGAATGCCAGCATGAGGCAACGGCTAAAATAGGTCGTTAATATCGATTAAAAAAGCAGATAAACTTTTCTTCTCATTACATTTTAAAGTATCAATAACTTCTGCAGAATTTCTAATCATGTACGCATCTTCGCAACTTAGTTTGTTGAGCCGCTCTTGTAAAAAGAGCACTACTGACTTCTGCCAAGCACCCGTCTCTGATACTATTACTCGGAGGGCCGTTCCCACTTTGGGTGTTTTGGCTGCAAAAAGTAAATCCAGGCTGCATTTTTTTAGTTGCTTATGCTATGAGTACGGCCTGTTAAATTCAATTGCTTGCACAGGTTCTTAGCCCTACGTTTAACCATTCGCAACGAAACCTTGTCGTTACGAGCGAACAACGCATCTACGGCCTCGGAAGCCTTCCGCTTAAAAACGTCGTTGGGCAATACGGCAAAACCACCTTCCTTTTCCGCAGGCAAAACACACAGGCCCAGCTGCACAAGCGAAGTTGACACTTTCCCCAAAGACACACCTTTCTGGGGGCACTCGGAGTGTGCCAGGACATCCACTCCTTGTGATACACACATATCGCCTTCGTCCTCAGAAGCGAACCTCGAAACGACCCTCACCATTCCCAGCAACTCCGCGGCGCTTTTCTTCGGTTCCACGGCATACTTTGGACCGAGCTGTAGCACCCGGCGGGCGTGGTCGGGGAGTGCAGCGCCGCCGATGACGTGAACTTCGTTCCCAGACCGCGGGGTCCTGTCTGGCTGTGCTGACCGGAGGAAGCCCAGGATGGTTTGCCACTGCGGCTCGGTCGTCCAGTTGATCAGCCGGCAATATTCACGCCACTTGACCTTGGCTGTTGCGGCCTTCTCAGGCTGGCTCACACTGACGAAGAGACAGTCCCTATATAGACGGACTTGTCTTAGCCATTCGGTCCACAAGATCCTGCAAACCCTTGTGCGTGCCCTACGGATGGCTGGAAGCCACCGAAGAGGGCCAAAAGGTGTGGGGGGAGGCATTTCTTCCTGATGCAGAAGGCAAGCGTATATGCCTGACATAGAGCGTTGGAAGCCATCAGAACGAGAAGGGGCGGGTTAAGCGAAGAACACGAGAAAGGGCCCATATAAGTAGCAATAAAGTCTAGTAAAGTACGTTGTTGGGCTAGTTGGTCGATCATTATTAACAGATGTATAGCGCAAAAAAGACTAAGGACGAAGAATGCACGAGGACGAAGCGCTAACTTGCAACTACTGGTTTATTGAAAGAAGCACACGTTTATAACAACAGCGTACATGATAACAGACCACCTACGCGACACATATCGACACGCGACAACCTACGCGACACATTTAACTCTGCGCATTCGAAGCTTCTTAAGAGAGGTATTGTGCGGCTGTGCTTCAGCAACGCTCTAAAAAAATCATGCGCTCACACGGTAAAAGAAAGTTTTACTAAGCAAGACGAACGTCTCTGCCTCGGGGTATCCAAAACCTTTACTTATCTCAGTGGGTGAAGGGTTGGCCGCAAAACTTAAACATGACGCTAAAAACAAAGGGCACGCACAAAACGCTGACGGACCACGTAATAAGAGAATGTCAATACCATATTTGCACAGGATATCCCATAACATTAAAAATTGCCCCAATCCACCCCGTGAATATGGTTGGAAAGCAAAGCTGTAAACGGCACCCATAACGATTACCCACGCGACGTCACTTAAATTCACTCATATCGCTCTACAAAAAGTAAATCCAGAGAGAAGTAAAATGCACTTTACCACACCACTTATTACTTCAAAAAGATATTCTTGGTAAGGTTAAATCAATGCATGAGGCATGAACGGTGTTTGGTTGAGTTGTATTGGTGTAGCACAAGAGTGAAAACTTTTTTTATAAAATTAAAGTAAGCTTCAACCCGGTGTTAGAAGATTTGACTTCTCCGTCTTTGTGCCGCAGACGGAGGCAACGAGATTTGCGGCAGAGACGGAGGAGGAGCGAGAGAAGGAAGAAATACTTCTGTTCAGATTTCTGAACGGCCCAGAGTGCAGCCCAGGGGAGTGATTCCTTCTTCTGTGGGGCCTGTTAAATAAAGAGAAAGAAGCGCGCCACGAGGTAGGCAGCGGGGCTCGCTCCACGAGCGCGGCTCTCGCGGCAGTCGGTCGTAGCCATCTTGGATAGCCGGACGTCTGGTCTCCTCGTTCCCTTTCGCTACACAATTCTCTGGTGCCGTGAAACCCGGGAACGACGGACCAGCGGACTTCACGGCGCAGCGCCTTCAAGGTAGTGCTTGGCCTCAGGTTCGTCGTATTTTCTCATTTCGGAGGCCTCACCCTTGAACGTTGCCTGCCATGGCTGCGTGCTGGACGCAGACCCCCCGCCTAGAACCCGGAGATAAGCTCCACCCATCGGACAACCCCGACCCTTGCTTCGCTGCGCTCCCTGGTTCTGATGACTGGCAGGTCGTAGAAACACTTCGAATTTCGCGGGTCATCCTCCGGGCGGACATAACTGAATTAGCCAGTACAACTGTTCGTGCCTTGCAATCGTCAACACCGAATATCAGTATGCTTATGGATTTGTGCCGTGAGGTAGAAAAAAAAAACAGGATCAACTTCAAAAGCTTGACGGGAAGATACAGAACCTTCTGGACTTTGACACCTTCGTAAAAGACTTAGAAGAGGCTGACGAGTACTCATACACGGTCAGTCGCGCTAAGGTTTCGCTAAAGGAGCGAATCTCTGAGCAAACTTTGAGAAAGGCGGGAACCGTGACGAAGGCTTTGTCGTCACCTCAAAAGAAGCAGGGGCCTCTAAGAGGAGGCACCTCCCAGAAAAAAGACGCGGCCAGCGCAGTCCTCCCCTTCGCAACAAGGGCTGCCTTCGAAACCGTGGCTTCGTCGTCGTCTGTGGAAGAGAGGATGGACCAGCACAGCGACCCTACATTTCCAACATCGTCGGTAAACCAGGCCGCGGGATGTACCAGCAAAACCGAGTTCGACCGAGCAGCCGGTGCTGTGGCATTCCGCCGAAGCGATGAAAATACTGTTGCGAGGATGATGTGGTGAAACCTCATGGTTGCCGCCTGAGAGACCGTGGGACTATGTGCCTGCGCCATACCGGCTATGCGCTGAGAGGGAACGAAGAGGAAGACGAGGATTGGTCTCTCGCTCGTATTGCGGCCACCTTGCTGGACTGGTGACTCTTTCCACTCGGACTGGTTTTCCTGTAAATACCTGCTAATACACCAGTTTTCCTTGCGCCTTCCTCGTAACATCTTGTGGTGGAGGTTGCGGTCCGATCCCTATCAGTCGAATTCACCCGACACGGAGCTGCGTAGCGGTCGCCACATCGGTCTACAGACCATGTCATCGACTCAAGCACCGGCTGGCACGGCACCGGTCGTCATCGTGTCCCCTCCAAGAGAACCCGGTACGTTCAATGGAACAGATAGCCTCGACGTTGAAGACTGGCTCCGCCGGTATGAGCGAGTTAGTTCTCACAATCGCTGGGACGACACTTTGATGCTGGCGAACGTCTCCTATTCTTTGAGGGGCGCAGCAGAGACTTGGTTCGATACCAATGAGGCCACGGTAACAAGCTGGGACGACTTCAAGCAGAAGCTCCGCGCCATTTTTGGCCAGCCCGAAGCTAACCGCCTTGCTGCCAAAAACAAGTTGGCCTCCCGTGCGCAAACGTCTACTGAATCGTATGTTGCGTACATTCAGGACGTTCTCGCCCTCTGTCAAAAGGCCGAGAACCAGATGTCTGAAGACGACAAAGTAGCGAATGTGTTAAAGGGCATCGCCGACGACGCTTTCCATCTGCTTGTCTGCAAGGACTGCACGAGTGTCGACGCAATAATTAAAGAGTGCCGTCGCTTCGAGCAGGCAAAAAGTCGCCGCATCGCGCCGCAGTACGCCCGCCTCCCCAACACTGCCGCGACTTCGTCGTGTGAGGACCTTTCCCCACGCCCTGCTTCGGCGGCTGAGGTTAGCCCTGCCCGAACTCCAAGTATTACTCAGGTCGTGCGTCGGGAGCTGGAGGCAATGGCCCCGGCACTTTCCACCCAAGCGCCTGATAGCGGCACGCATATGCTGCCCCTTATTCAGGCCGTCGTGCGCCAAGAAATTGCGACCATGGGCATTCCTACCACCTGCGCCGCGAATTGCCGCAATGTCCGCCCCAACTCCGCCTTCGCCGAACCGCGGGCTGATTTCGGCTTTCCTCGCTCTCGGACAAGAAACCTCGCTGAATGGCGCACAGCGGACGATAGGCCCATTTGCTTTAACTGCCGTCGGGTCGGTCATGTGGCCCGTTACTGCCGGTCCCGCTGGTTTTCGTCGCGCCTACAGCCCCCTGTTGATTCTTCTCCCGTCGACGCCAGACCTCGCCGCTTCATAAATCCCGAATCGTCGCCGTATGCCGAAACTTCCGTCCACGCTTCCCGATTCAGCCGTTCTCCGTCTCCGCAGCGCCACCAGTCCCGCTCACCGCAGCCTCGCCGTTTCCAGTCACCGGTTCCGGGCGGACGCACCTCCTCGGAAAACTGAGAAATGCAGCTCCCGGAGGTGACGCTGCATTTTCGACCCCTGACCGAAATCCTCTTCTTACGATACCGGCTCAACATAGCTTACTTGAAGTACAGGTAGATGGTGTGCCCGTCAAGGCCCTCATTGACACTGGTGCGCAAATTTGTATTATGAGTGCTGCCCTTCGTCGTCGTCTTCGTAAAGTACTGACCCCTGCCCCTTCTTGTGCTGTGCGTGTTGCTGACGGAGGTACGCCTTCGGTTGCCGGAGTATGTGCTGCCCGTGTCAACATCGCTGACCAACAAACTGTTGTTCTATTCACAGTGTTGGACCAATGCCCATATGACCTTATTCTCGGTCTTGATTTCCTTTCCGCCCACTCTGCCCTAATTGACTGTTCCGAAGGCCTACTCCATCTTGAGCTACCCTGTTCCGACGCCGCGATTGACGAAATTCAGCAGAAGCCACGGTGCGTATCCGCGGACCACACCCGGTTACCGCCGCATTCTGCCGCTTATGTCCCATTGACACCGAGCCCTACGGTTGCAGACGGCGTATACGAGGTTTCGCCCATTGTTGAGGTGTTCCTCACGCGGAATGTGGCGCTGCCTCACACCCTGGTCACTATAATTGACAACCACGTTGAGCTACCGTTCATCAACTTCGGCTCCTCTGCGCAGCTCCTACCGGAGGGCATGTCTCTCGCAACGATTTCCCTTCTCGAAGACTACCACGTTGCCGCCCTGACCATCGATGATAACCTTCATCATTCGAACGACGAATCACGAACTCCAAAACCCGACCACCATTACGCTGCGATGATTTCCACCGACTTACCACCCGCACACGCCGGTGAGCTCCTCAATCTCCTATACTCTTACCGAGACATTTTTGACCTTGACAACCGTCCACTCGGTAAGGCAACCGCTGTGAAACATCGCATCAACACCGGCGATGCCAGCCCCATTCACCGAAGGCCTTACCGCGTGTCCCACACTGAACGTAAAATCATCCAGGAGGAAGTGGACACCATGCTCCGCAGAGATATAGTAGAGCCTTCTTCGAGTCCTTGGGCTTCTCTCGTCGTCTTAGTAAAGAAGAAAGATGGCAGCTGGCGTTTTTGTGTCGATTACCGCCACTTAAACAAGATTACCAAGAAAGACGTGTACCCTCTGCCCCGTATAGATGATGCCCTTGATTGCCTCCATGGTGCAAAATACTTCTCCTCCATCGACCTCCGATCCGGATACTGGCAGATTGCGATTGACGACCTTGACCGTGAGAAGACAGCCTTTGTAACACCAGATGGCCTCTATCAATTCAAAGTCATGCCGTTCGGCCTCTGCAATGCGCCCGCCACATTCGAACGCATGATGGACTCCATATTACATGGCTTAAAGTGGTCCACATGCCTCTGTTACCTAGATGATGTCGTCGTATTTTCCCCCGATTTCGACACTCACCTTCACCGACTTGCCGACGTACTTGACGTGTTCCGACGGGCGGGTCTTCAGTTAAACTCGAAGAAATGTCGCTTTGCGCACCGCGAAATAACCATTCTTGGCCACCTTGTTGACGCCAATGGAGTCAGACCTGATCCTGAGAAAGTTTGCGCCGTCCAGCACTTTCCCAAGCCGCAGTCGACTAAAGATGTTCGCAGCTTTGTCGGCCTGTGCTCATACTTTCGCCGCTTTATAGCGGACTTCGCCACTATCGCCCGTCCCCTCACCGAGCTTCTCCGAAAAAACGCGACTTTTTCTTGGGGCCCCGATCAAGCAGAAGCATTCTCAACCTTGGTTTCTCTGCTTACAGCATCCCCTATATTGGGGCATTTCGACCCATCCGCACAAACGGAGGTCCGGACAGACGCCAGTGGCCACGGCATAGGTGCCGTTCTGGCACAAAAACAACATGGTCGCGAGCGCGTTATTGCCTATGCGAGTCGTCTCCTGTCCACATCCGAGCAAAATTACTCGATCACCGAGCGCGAGTGTCTCGCCTTGGTGTGGGCAGTTGCCAAATTTCGCGCCTACCTCTACGGCCGACCTTTCTCTGTTGTAACGGACCACCATGCACTGTGCTGGCTTTCCTCGTTGAAGGATCCGACAGGACGTCTGGGCCGCTGGGCTTTAAGCCTTCAAGAATACACCTTCTCCGTCGAGTACAAGTCTGGCCGTCTACACCAAGATGCCGACTGTCTCTCCCGCCTCCCCGTCGACCCACCTGATACGTGCACGTTTGATTCCGACGCGTGTGTCATGGCCTTATCTGATTTCCTGCACATAGGGCAGGAGCAACGCCGCGACCCTTCATTGCGACGCATAATTGAACAGATTGAGTCTGCAAATTCCGACCCGTCGCTTCACGCCTTCTTACTCCAGGATGGCGTGCTGTACCGCCGGAACTTTCGCTCTGATGGTCCCGCCTTGCTCCTTGCTGTTCCCGAGCACATGCAGTTGTCGGTACTACAGCAGCTCCATGACGTTCCCACAGCTGGTCACCTTGGTTTAACCCGCACCTATGACCGCACACGCCGGCGCTTCTACTGGCCTGGTCTGTACAAGTCAGTGCGCCGCTACATCCAAGCATGTGACTCCTGTCAACGGCGCAAGACCCCGCCTGTGCCGCCAGCCGGGCTGCTACAACCGATAGACGTCCCCAATGAACCGTTCCATCGGGTTGGCGTCGACTTACTAGGTCCTTTTCCGGAATCTACCTCGGGCAACAAATGGGTTGCGGTCGCAACGGATTACACCACGCGTTTCGCCATTACCCGTGCCCTTCCGACAAGCTGTGCGACTGACGTTGCAGATTTTCTACTCCGTGACGTCATTCTCCAGCATGGCGCCCCTCGACAGCTTCTTACCGACCGAGGTCGGTACTTTCTGTCTCGAGTTGTCAGCGACATTCTTCGTTCCTGCTCTACCGCCCACAAGATTTCGACCGCCTACCATCCTCAAAGAAATGGTCTTACGGAACGTCTTGACCGAACACTCACGGACATGCTTTCGATGTACGTGTCAGCTGACCATCGAGACTGGGACAATGCCTTACCTTATGTAACATTTGCCTACAACTCTTCCCGGCATGACACGACTGGATTCTCACCGTTTTATCTTCTTTACGGACGTGAGCCGACATTACCGATGGACACATTGCTTCCTTCTTGCCCGGTTGCTACGGAATACGCTAATGAAGCAATCACACGGACACATCTCGCACGCGAAGTGGCTCGTGCAAAACTCTCAGCGTCCCAAACGTCCCAAAAGATCCGGTATGATCGCAGCCACAGGAGTATTAGCTATTCCCCTGGAGCACTCGTTTTGTTGTGGTCACCCAATCGTCGTTTGGGCCTGTCTCAGAAACTTCTGTGGTGCTACAACGGTCCGTACCGTGTTTTGCGCCAGGTAACAGATGTGACCTACGAGATTTCGCCAGTACTTCCAACAGGTTCACCAAGTGGCCGTCAATCAGACATCGTCCATGTGACACGACTCAAGCCCTACCACGCCCCCACACCTCTTCCTGCTACCTAGCACCGGGACGGTGCTTCTCGTCCAGGGGGTTGTGTTGCGAGGATGATGTGGTGAAACCTCATGGTTGCCGCCTGAGAGACCGTGGGACTATGTGCCTGCGCCATACCGGCTATGCGCCTAGCGCTGAGAGGGAACGAAGAGGAAGACGAGGATTGGTCTCTCGTTCGTATTGCGGCCACCTTGCTGGACTGGTGACTCTTTCCACTCGGACTGGTTTTCCTGTAAATACCTGCTAATACACCAGTATTCCTTGCGCCTTCCTCGTAACAATACCATCTCAGACTCGGATGCGCCCGTGGGCAAGCACAGGAAGCCATCGCACATAGACAACAGGAAGATTAAGTCAATGGATGGAAGTGGTTCTTCGTGTCACGACAGGAAGAGATTCACTCGTGCACTGCCGTCACGGAACGAGTGGCTTACTAGCAGACCCCGGAACAAGCGAATTCAAGCACGTGAAATTGAAGCCTCCGTTCTACCACTAGAAGAAAGGAAAACCAGGTTAACGGCAATGACGCAGACGAAAGTGGGAAATACTCAGACAGTGCGCAAAAGGAACATCGAAAGCGAACAGAAAAGGGAAACGGGACCGCTGACCAGAAGATTGAGGCTGCATCCAGAGTACGATTTATCCATGTTCGTTAGGCACTCCGGTTCGAGCAAAACAGCGTGCCCCGTCGTAGCCAAGAAAGTAGCAAGAAGAAGGCATCGTATCGCGAAGCATAGATGGAGGATAAAGAAGGATGTATCTGCCACCTCTCGTGTACAAAGGAATTGACATCGGAGTACCCATGCATCTACGGCGAAACCTAGACTAACCTGTTCTGCATTTCCCCACCACTAGCGTCATCGTCGGGGGTGGGAGTATGTTGCGGAATTATGAAGGAAGAGGAAGAGGACAAAGGCGGCTAACCGCCTACTATCATTACTATCGGGGAGAGAAGAAAGGAGAATAAACCTCGGTCCGGCTCGGCCATGGCCTCGCGTCCTCGTCTCGTTCCATAACATCTCTGGGGCCGCGGGAGTGTGTTAAATAAAGAGAAAGAAGCGCGCCACGAGGTAGGCAGCGGGGGCTCGCTCCACGAGCGCGGCTCTCGCGGCAGTCGGTCGTAGCCATCTTGGATAGCCGGACGTCTGGTCTCCTCGTTCCCTTTCGCTACAGGGCCCACACGTAGACTGCGCAGCCTCTGTTCTGTCCACCCGCTGAAGCTGGGTAGGTAAAGAGGGCCTGGACAGCAGCACCTCCAATTGATCTGGTTGGGTAGCTGAAAGAGAGGAGGGTGCTCAAGGCTAAAGTCTCCCACCCCAATTACGGGGCGGAGTGTTCCTACTTCTGAGCAAAATTTACATTCAGCGTCGTAGCCATTCGGATGCATTAAATGAAGACGCGTAGGCTGTGGGAATCAGTCCGGATTGTATGAGCCGCAGGGTAGTTGTTCTCTGGAAAGGTCAGGGTAAGGCTAAGGTATGGTCTGTCTCAGAAGGCGATAATGCTGCATTATCTCCCTGAAAGTGACAAGCGGGTGACTGTTCTCGTGCAGCTCCATAGCAGGGGAGGTAAAAGCGCAGGCTTGTTGGGTGGGCGTATTTGTTGCCCTCCAGTGAAGCGTGAGGGGGTGTCCAGATGAGCTGAATGGAACCGTTTGGGGAGTGCTTTTTTGGCACGCGCAGTGCAGGTCAGGACACCCAACCCGACAGGTAATTCCAGTAGGCTTGCTGGGAATCGGTGACTACCCTTAGAACTCCTGGTTGAGTCAGAGTCAAGGTGATGGCTGCCTCTTCTGCTGCCGTCATTTCTTGGGTCCTAAGCGAGGTACACGCAAGGAGATTGGTTCTGGAGATAGCCACGATGATGGCGTATTGCTGCCCTAGATGTTTGGAGGCATCTGTGTAGGTAACTGCATGGTCACCACCGAGGGTGGTGTATAGTGCTTGAGCCCGTGCTTTTCGGTGACCCTCGTCATGTGCGGGGTTCATATTTCTAAGCAAAAGGAGAATCTTTAGTTTTAGTCGCCAAGAGTCTGGGAGGGCGTCAAGCGGAGTTCCCAAGGACAAGGAAGAGGCTGCAGTAGTCCGGTCGGAGGAGTAGTCGAATGTTTGCGGTGCTGGCAAGAGGCGAACGAGAACAAGTAGTGGCGCATCACGACGGCAGCAGGGGGCCGACCAGGTCAATGTGCACGTGCGCGAAAAAGCTGTGGGGAGGCAGGAGTGACAGTTTGCCTGGTTACCTTGACACGTTGGCACCGGAGGCAGGTGCGTGCCCACCGGCGGCCATCGGCATTCATGGACAGCCAGAACCACCGAGCTGTGACGAGGTGATGAGTTCCTCGGATGCCGGGGTGACCCTTGCCGTGCAAGGCGTCGAAAACGGCTCGACGATACACCGGTGGAACATAACGCCTGGAGACGCCGGTTGATGACTCGCTTGTGATATTGCCTTCGGTAAACGCCAACGGCACATCAGTGAAAGTCAGCGTGGAGGAGTCAGAGCGGCGTTGATGGAGCTCAGTGTCTTGTTGTTGTGCAGAAGCAAGCTCTTTCATGCAAATTGGTTGGGGTGAAGTCGAAAGGGCTTCGACGCGAGACAGCGCGTCAGCAGCAGTGTTGATCGGGCCGCTGACATGGTGGAGATCGACAGTACACTCCGAGACGAAGGAGAGGTGTCGGATCTCACGCGACGAGTACGAGCTGTGGTTACGCTGTAAGGCGAACTTCAGGGACTAGTGATCCGTACGGATATAGAAGTTCCTGCCTTCCAGGAAATACCGGAAATGTTTGATGGCAAGGTAGACAGCCAGTAGCTCACGCCAGAAGGTGCTGTGCCTTGTCTCGGCAGGTTTCAGCCTCTGGGAGTAAAAACCAAGTGGCTGCCAACCGGAGACGAACTGCTCAACCACAGCACCGACAGCCACGCTGGAGGCGTCGGTGATAAGGCAAAGTGGAGCATCAGCAACGGGGTGTATAAGCATGGCGGCGTCGGAGAGGGCCTTTTTGGCAGCAGAAAAGGCGGACGCTGCTTGCTCGCTCCACTCGAAGTGCTCTGAATGTCCTTTCTCGGTGGCCAGTTGATCAGTAAGGGGCTGGACCAGTTCGGCATATTTGGGTATGAACCGCCGGTAGAAGTTCAGCAGGCCCAAGAATTCTCTCAGCTTCTTTATTGAGGTGGGCCATGGAAAGTCTTGGATGGCCTTCACCTTCGTGTCGAGAGGTTTGATGCCCTGTGGAGTGACCAAGCGGCCCAGGAACTCGATGGTCTGCACGCCGAAGGCGCACTCTTAGATGCAAAGCATCTAAAAGTTCGTCGTCTCCGTCGTCCGTCGTCCGTCCATCCGCCGGACCAGGAAGACACCGGCCACATTGCCGCTCCAGGAGCCCTTTAAGGGGAAGCCTGCTCGTCTCGTGCCGGCCCAGGAAGTACCAGCAACGCTCTCGCTCCGGCATCTCATGGTCGGGGCTATGTCCCCCCCTTGTTGTTGCGCCGTCCACACCTCCACTGCGCATGCTCGGCTCATCCCGGGCCGGCCTAGGAAGACACCGGTAACACTGTCGCTCCAGGAGCCATTAAAGGGTAAAACACCACCGGGCGTTCAGCAAGCCGAGCATGTGCAGGGGGTGTGTGGACGGCGCAACAACGACAAGGGAGGGATATAGCTCCGTCGCATCGAATAAAATTACACCATCTTCCCGTAGGGGAGCCCTGAGTAGTCGGCGAAACAGCCATGGGCTCAACGCAAGTTCCCATTTCGTAGTTCCGGTAAGTGAAGAGTGTGGTAGTTACCATGGAAACCAAACTGTAAATATAACGGTAGCTACGTACCTGAACCGATTAAGGCGGACGTCTGGGCAAGTTGGTATTCCATTGCAAGACCGTTCGAAGCGCAAAACGTAAACGAGGGACGACGAGAGGCACAGGGACACGCGCTACTTCCAACTAAGATTTATTAGGAAAAGAAGGCATATATATACACAGAAATCGTGCGCACACCGGTACATTCTTGAGGTCACGCCACGCACACCCAAGACACGCATGATAAAATCAGCATACGATAAAACAATAAAACAATGATAAAACAAAATAACGAAAACCGAAAAAATGATAAAAATATTTGTTCGACAGCACCTTGTGCGACACGTGCATTCAGATTCGTATGTTCAGATGCGAAAGTTCCTTTTGTGATAGAGTCAGAGATGGCTTGCTCACGCATGCGTCCCCTCCCAGGCGGGCCATTTCAGAAGCTTCGATAAGTTCCCTTGTTAACTGGTTGTGATGTCTTGCTATTGTTATAGTCTCATTGAAGGCAGGTTTACTTTCTTTAGATTTTTTACAATCTCGGCAGTGCGCACTAAGGTGCCCCGTGTTTCCACGCTCTACATTCCATTTGTGCTCCCGCAGCCGATCATTTAAACACCGGGATGTCTGGCCGACTTATTTGCGACCACGGGAGAGTGGAATTACATACACCACATTTTCGGTACACGCAACGAACTTGTTCTTGTGTTTGACCTTGCAGGTCCTTTTCCGCTTCTGTCCTGGGGAAGTTTCTTTACAAAGCTTTGAAAGCTTTTCAGGAGCGGAAAAAACTACCTTCACGTTGCTGTGGGCACCTATCTGCTTGAGCCTATGGGAAAGATGATGTACGTACGGGACAACTGCGGTTTTCCCCTCGGCCTGGTCACTCACGTCAACCTCGGGCGGTTCGTTTCTGAGGGAACGTTTGATGTCTCTCAGGAGCTTATTTGCCACAGAGGTAACAAGCGCCAGTGCGTATCCTGCCTTGCCTAGACGATTAACTTGCGCCAACAGGCTGTGCTCGCATTGCGAAAGCAAGATATGTTAAGCGCGTTTTTCAGGCAAAGGTTAGCGTTGCCATGTTTAACTAGTTTAGAGTGGCCCGAAGAGTGGGGAAGCAGCGGCTTCATTGATCGTGGCTCATATTCCCAGCACACATGTTTGTAATAAAACCGAAGCCGGAGATTCAAAAACCTAATACTCTCACGTTCAGGAATCTCGTGGGTGATTACAAGCGGCTTTAAGAAATCCGTGAACACTTTTAGCGTTGTTGACACTCCTGTGTCAAGATCGCCGTTCGCGTAGATGAGAACAAGAAAGTCGTCCACGTAACGAAAGACGCGAGTGACCTTTGACCCTTCTAGCAGCGAGGCGACATTTCGGTTCTTCGCTGCCAAATATAGGTCGCTGATAATGGGGGCGATGCATGACCCAATGCACACACCTTGCTTTTGAAGAGAGATGTGACCGTCCCATTCTGCATAGGTAGACTTAAGGTAAAACGAAAGCAGCTCCAAAAAACCTTCTACGGTCACACCTGCATTGTTTTGAAACGCCACTGCTCCGAAGGTGTCAATACTGTCTTCAACGCATTTCAAGAGTTCGTCATGGGGGAGAGAATAATATAAATCCTTCACATCAATGCTGAGGCCGCTACAGAGCATCCACTCTGTTCTTTCAGATAGTCAATCACCTCCTGAGAGCTCGTTATTAAAAATGGATCATTAATATCTAACCGGCCAAGTTCCTGTTGCAGGAATACGGCAACAGTTTTTTGCCATGTTCCTCGCTCCGAAGCGATAACCCGCAGGAGTCGCTCGGGTTTATGCGTTTTAGCTGAAAAGAACATCCTCAACCCACATTCTTCAGCTTTATCGAGCCTCTTTTCCAATTTTCTAAACTTAGCCGCGAGCACAGCTTCTTAGCCCTGGCCTTCACCTTTCCGAGCTGTACATCTCAACTAACGGGTACGACGAACTGAAAACTAATGGGCACTTGAATCGACCCCAAGGTTGCTTTGCATACTACTCAGGGTTCCCCTACGGAAAGATGGTGTAATTTTGGAGGGTTGATGACAAAACCATATTCGTCAAGCCGAGTGAAAAGGGCTAGCAAGTGCACTTCGTGCTACGATGGTGATGAGCTTGCGATCAAGAGGTCGTCAAGGTAGGCAAAGACAAAGTCTAAACTGCTACTAACCTCATCGATGGCACGTTGAAAGGTCTGGGAGGCGTTACGCAGGCCGAAAGGCATGCGGATATATTCGAAGAGACCAAATGGTGTAATGATGGCAGTCTTCGGTATGTCTGCCGGCTCCACAGGTATCTGGTGATATGCTTTGACCAAGTCCACCTTACTATCGTGCAGCCTTCCAGATTCGCGGTGAGGTCCTGCAAATGCGGGAGCGGGTACTGGTGCGGCACGGTGATCGCATTGAGGGCACGGTAGTAACCGCAGGGCCGCCAGTCACCGCGGTCCTTTTTGGGAACCATATGCAGGGCTGACGCGTAGTTGCTCGAGGATGGACGGATAATTCCCAGTTTAAGCTTGTGCACGAACTCTCGACGAGAAATTGCATAACGTGATCCCGCGAGACGACGTGCTCGACCGAAGACAGGGGGTCGCTTCGTGACGATGTGGTGGGTGATGGTGTGCTTCACTGGGGACTCTCCCGTGTGGGGTCTTGTGATCGCAGGAAAATGTGCAAGTATCTTCTCGTACACGGAAGATGGCACAAAGGCTCGAAGTCCGATCGCCGTGGCAGAGAAGAGAACGCCATGTACCGAAAGGGTCGTCGTCATATCCACGAGGCGTCGAGAGTGGACGTCCACGGCCGGGTTGTAGAAAGCCAGGAAATCAGCATCGAGAATGGGCTGCTTGATGTCGGAAATTGTGAAAAGCCACCGGAAGGTGCGACGTAGGCCAAAATTGACTGTGAGCCACCGCTGGCCGTAGGTGTTGATCGGCGAGTTGTTGACGGCGATTAACGGGGAGTTCACTTCTCGGCGTCGTCGGTCTAGCGAAGAGGCCGGTGTGACGCTGATCTCTGCTCCCGTACCGACCAAGAAGCGGTGGCCGGTAACCTTGTCGGTGATGTAGAAGAGGCGACTTGCCGCTGCCAGTGTCCGGTCTCCCAGTTTCCCGTCCATGAGCAAGGCTGGCTGCACTTGCGGGCGGCAGCGCCGAAGGTACGATGATACCAACAGACGCCCGAAGGGCCAGGCTCACCGCGTGTAGCGGAGGAGCGATGTTGAGAACGGGACGGGGATTGGGAGTACCATCGGTCGCGGGATGCACGTCGGCGTCGGTGCAAGAGGGGTGCGAGGGATGACAGCTTATGGCTGATTTCATCAATGCCGCTTTCAAGTCGACGCCTAGACTCGTCCCTTGAAAGGGGGGGGCGTATCTGCGCCTGCGGCGAAGCTTGGGGACCGGGAATAGTCCGCGATGCGGTCAGCCAGTTCCGCGAGTTGTTCGAGTGGCATTATAGCGCTTGCAGCAAGTACCTATACCATGTTCTGTGGGAGGCGTTGAAGGAAGAGCTCCCAAAGAAATAGATTGTTGAGGTCAATTCAATCCAATTCAATTCACTTTTATTCAGCAAAAAGTAACGAAAACATTCGCATAACACTGCGCGGACCCATAGCCAAAGGCTGGTCTCGGGTCCGAACGAAGTAAATACATAGAGGTGGGTTTTTAACACGAAAATAAGGCTGAATATTGAAATATTAGTAATATATAACTTAAGATAGTACAGCATTATACGTGGTACACATGCATGGGAATACGTATGGAGCAATGCCAACACGTTCACAAATTCACAACATGTTGCTTAGGCACTTATATATGAAATTGTGGAGAAACACACAATGACATTCAAACAGCCCTTAGTCTTAATCTAATAAATGTTTTTTCAGGGTTCGAGAAAAATTGGGAGACTGCTTGACAAAGTACGGTACATCATTCCATGTCTTAACGCCGCTAAACTGCAGTAGCCGCTCTCCATACACGTTGAAAACTGGCGCAAGGTTCAAGTTCTCCAGCGAGAGACTTCTGGTGTTACGCAACGGGTGATGAAAAATAGACTCATCAAAGGGCCGATTGTACCTTAAAACATTGTGCACACAGAAAGATATTGCCGCGAACCATACATTGGGTTTGTTTATTTGTGTTTTGCTTTTACCGCCCGGCTGCGCCGGTCTGCGTTATCTCTGCGCCAAGGGAAGCGCGTGTTCCATTCTTTCTTTTTGTGCCGCATGTGTTATCTGTTGTGATAGGGAGAGCATTCCGATCTAACGTGAACAGCCCAGAATAATCTTCTTGGATCTACTACGTTCTCGATGCGAATCGACGTTTCGAGAACCACGCGCGCCGAAAGATAAAAAGCCTGCAGTGCGGACGCCGGGGCATTCGATTCGACGACACTCGCCGACGCAAGTCACTTTGTTGACCGCTGCTTCGCCGCCTCTGTATTCTTTTGAGTTGTTAGGGGAGCAAAAGTTCGCTCCAATAAACGTGTTTCTCATTCAAGACAACTTTATCGTCCTTGTCTTCGCGACATCTGGTGGAGGTGCTGGGTACTAAGCCTTTATGCCCTCTACGACATCTCGAAGCCGCCAAGCCAGTCCAACCAGAGAAAGCCCCCGACTGCAAGGATTGCAACCCGAGTTCGGTCTTCTGCCAGAAGGGCCCAAGAGAAGGAACGCTGCAACCAACACCATGGTGCAAGAAACAACGTCGCCAATCATCCTGCAGCAGCCCCGAGAACCGCCATCGTTCCGGGGAGCCCCCGCTGAAGACCCCGAAGAATGGTTGGAGAAGTTGGAGCGCGTCCGCATCTTCAACAGGTGGGACGACGAAGAAACTTTCCGGCATGTCTTCTTTTACTTAGAAGATGCTGCTCGAACTTGGTTCGAGAACCGTGAGAGCTCTTTGACCGACTGGACTCAATTCAAGAGGGAGTTCCTTAAGACCTTCACTACCGTGGTGAGAAAAGAGCGAGCTGCGCTTTTGCTTGAAACTCGAACGCAGCACCCCAACGAAGGAGTCGTGATTTTCGTTGAGGAGATGAAGCGACTTTTTCGTCGTGCGGACCCTGAAATGACCGAGGAAAAGAAGCTCAGGTTTCTAATGCGAGGAGTGAAGCAAGAGCATTTTGCTTGTCTAGTCCGTAACCCTCCGAAGACAGTGGCCGAATTCGCGTCTGAGGCGGCCGCGATGGAGAAGACGCTAGAAATTCGAACGAGGCAGTACGACCGCCCTGTCAAGGCGCTGTTCTCGGAGACCATCGGTGCTGCAAATGGAAGCTCCGATACATTGCGAGAGACCATCCTAGCAGTGGTCAGGGAGGAGCTTCGGAAGCTTTTTCCAACGACCCCGCAACCTCAAGTGGCTTCCCTGACCGACGTAATCCGAGAAGAAGTCCAAAACGCACTGGGAACTTCTACGCCGTCGGAAGCACCCCGCGAACCACAAGCCATGACCTACTCCTCGGCTGTTCGTCAACCCCGCCCTGCTCCAACCCGTCGTCAAGAGGCCGAGCCATACCGCCGTCCAACGCCGCCCGCCCGACGCCCTGTAGACCAATACCAGACGCCAAGGAAGACCGACGTGTGGCGAACGCCCGATAATCGCCCGCTGTGCTACCACTGCGGAGAGGCCGACCACATCTATCGTCGCTGTCCCTACAAGAGGCTCGGTTTGCGAGGGTTCTCCGTCGACGCCCCACGCCCCCGATACGGCCAGCGCCCTGCTGAGATCGAAGAATACCTCTCCAACACCAACCGAGGACCAGCCCGCTTCAACCGCTCACCGTCGCTCTACCCGTCTCAGTCACCAAACCACCGCAGCACTGCTGACTTCTCACGTGGAAGGTCCCCCAGCCCACGCGGGGGAAACTAAAAGCAGCAACTTCGGGAGGTAAAGTTGCACAACGGCGGAAAAATGAAAACCCTCCAACGACGCAGCGCCTCGCTGAAGACCATCATTCACGACATGCCCTCATCCCGACGACCCGACCTGGCCCTAACGAGACTACTGAACACGACGACAGCTACACGGCGCGACGCGTACCCGACCTGACCAAGACGTCCGTTGAGAAGACGACGACAACGACGATGCACACTGCCCGACCGTCAACACGTACAAGCAGAGATACGATGCCCCGACGAACCCGGAACTCGAGGAAGACTGCATCTGACGTCAAGGTGTCCATCGACGGCTTTGACGTAGTCGCCTTCGTAGACACGGGAGCTGACTATTCGGTAATGAGCGGACCATTTGCGTCTAAACTGAAGAAAGTTATGACCAGATGGGACGGTCCGCACATACGCACACCAGGAGGCCACCTCGTGACGCCAAGTGGAATGTGCACATCGCGCGTCACCATAGACGGCACAACGTACCCTGCGGCGTTCGTCATTCTGCCTAACTGCTCCAGCGACGTAATTCTTGGAATGGACTTTTTGATGGACAACGGTGCAATAATCGATCTGCAGACCAAGTCAATAACTTTTTCCCCCAATCACTCCATGACGCCGGAACCGAACCCCGAACGACGGGCTGCTGCAAGGATTGCCGATGATCATGTCACCCTGCCACCCCGCGCAAGCTTGATGGTCGCAGTCTACTGTGAAGATGCTGCTTCTGACGTCGACGCTATCGTAGACACTGATCAAAGGGTGCTTCTCGACCGTGGTGTGTCGGTCGCAAGAGGCATTGCGCGCTTCAAGGAACACCAATCCTACATTCTGGTTACTAATTTCACCGAGGAGTACCAGCATTTAAACAAGGGCGCGGCAATTGCATTCCTCGAAGAAGCGCAAGAAGCAAGTGACGTGATCGCGGTCGCCGACTTTGAACGCACACCCGTAGAAACCTTCAAGCTCCCGCAGCCCTTCGACGTGAATCCGGCGCTACCGCAAGAACAACGGAACAAATTATTGGCTTTGCTGCGTCGCTATAGCGAATGTTTTTCGTCGAGCGCAAAACTACGTCAGACCCCTCTAGCGAAGCACCGAATAATAACCGAAGATGGAGCCCGACCTACCCGACAGTCACCGTACCGCGTCTCTTCACACGAACGGGAAGCCATCCGGACTCAAGTCGGCGACATGCTCAGCGACGACATTATACAGCCATCGAAAAGCCCCTGGGCTGCGCCCGTCGTACTCGTAAAGAAAAAAGACGGCACATTAAGGTTTTGTGTTGACTACCGGCGACTGAACAAGATCACGAAAAAGGACGTGTACCCCCTCCCCGAATCGACGACGCCCTCGACCATCTCTGCCACGCGAAGTACTTCTCATCGATGGACCTGAAGACCGGGTACTGGCAAATTGAAGTGGACGAGAGAGACCGAGAGAAGACTACATTTATAACCCCAGACGGCCTATACGAGTTTAAGGTGATGCCGTTTGGGCTGTGCACAGCGCCAGCGACGTTTCAAAGAGTCATGGACACTGTGCTAGCTGGCCTGAAGTGGCACACCTGCCTGGTATACCTCGACGACGTAGTGGTATTCGCCCGGACGTTCAACGAACACCTTGAAAGGTTGGAGTCTGTACTCGAGGCCATTCGTACGTCGGGGTTGACGCTGAAGCCTGAAAAGTGCCGTTTCGCATACGAGGAACTCAAGTTCTTGGGCCACGTCGTCAACGCCGCGGGAGTCCTACCTGACCCGGCAAAAACTTCAGCTATCGCGAACTTCCCTAGGCCGAAAGACAAGAAGGGCGTGCGAAGATTTCTCGGGCTGTGCGCATACTACCGTCGCTTCGTCGCAAACTTCGCACGCATTGCAGAGCCACTCACGCGCTTGACGAAAGACAGCACCCCTTTCAGCGGGGAAAACGACCAAGGAAAAGCATTCTGCGAGCTGGAAAAACGCCTGCAAAGCCCGCCCGTGCTCGCTCATCTCGACGAAAATGCCGAAACGGAAATGCACACGGACGCCAGTGATATAGGCTTGGGTGCCGTCCTTGTCCAAAAGCAAAGCGGCTGCGAAAGGGTAATCGCCTATGCCAGCCGTGGTCTGTCGAAGGAGGAGAAAAACTATTCTGCCTCTGAGAAAGAGTGCCTGGCTATTATATAGGCGATTTCAAAATTTCGCCCATACGTGTATGGAAGGCCATTCAAGGTTGTAACAGACCACCATGCGCTGTGTTGGCTCGCCAATTTGAAGGACCCCTCTTACCGTCTTAGGCGGTGGAGCTTGCGCCTGCAGGAGTTCGACGTTACAGTCGTTTATAAATCCGGCAGGAAACACTCCTACGCCGACTGCCTGTTCCGCGCCCCCGTCGACCCACCACCACAAGACTCTGATGAAGACAGCGCGTTCTTCGGGATCGTGACGGAGAGCCACCTAGCACCTGCCCTTCAGGAGAGGAATTAACACACCATTTCGGCGGGTGAGGAGGATCGCTAGGCGGATGTGACGTCACGTTTGCTCGCAGCGTTCCCGCGCGGTATGTTTACATTTTTCCGAGTGCTGCCTACACGGCGTACGATCCTCCCTGTTCTGTGGCGTACGTGCCGTAGCGATTCAAGTAGTCGCGTTCGACTGCGGTCGACGGTCGACGCAAGTATTCATAAACTGGCGATGGTTGTCGCCCTGTCAGTCGTCGTTCAACAGCTCCAGCGTCTTCTGGCTCAACAGCTTTGCAGTTTGCAGTTAGCTGTGGGCGTTCAACTGTCCACCATCGGCCGACCAGGTGAGCGCTCCTTTTTGGCGGGTTTGCAATCAGTTCGCATATCTCCTAGTGCAAAGCTTGCTTTCTGCTCGCGGCAGTTATATTAGCGACGTTTACGAAATTCTTAACGGCGCGTTCTCACCGTCTTGCATTATTGTTGCTGTATGCTGCTCTGTTCGCGTCTGTCGGCGATTGCGAGCTGTTGACGGTTTGTTGCACGGCGCGGAAACTTGCTCGCATGCAAACCCGTCTCGCCCGTGGCGCTTCTTTGTCTCTTCTTCAATGTGGCGTCATTAACATCACTTGTTTTCCTCGACGCTTTTTCTAGACAACGTGCCTTGTGCTAACCGATCTTAATATTGTAACGAAAATGAACTTGCAGTACGATCTGTTGGTGAAGTTAGGAGCGTGACAGGTCCCTGTTGGCAAGGTTTTCGTGTGTGCGTGTGGTTCGTGAGGGCGTTGTAACACGCTACTTTAGCCTGTTGCACTCGCTGCTGCATCCAGCACTTTTGCTGCCCGGAGTGCCTGCCAAGGGATGCTTACGTCGTTATGTGTTTTCATCTTTAATAGTGGGGCCAATCGGCGTTCAATAACCGATGGAAATTCAGCGGGAACGACCCGGATAACGCAGGGCGGCCAAGAGCACTGCTTGTGTGGTCTTCGCTTTCGTTTGCCCTTTTTTTAGTCATCCTAGATTGTTTACTTACTGCTGCCTCAACGGTGCTTCATTCCTCATGTTCCATTTATTTCTCTTGCAGCATCTCCTGACTGCAGTCACGGTGCCCGTAGCCTGCCTGCAGCACTCATCCGGCCATTCTAGTGCAGGCCACTTGTCACAACCAAACGGGTTCCCGACTTTTCCTGGCTTCTATTTGATGGTATACTTTAGATCCACCAGTGCGTTCTCACTCCGTGTACATTTAAAGCGAGGGTTTACAGTAACACGGTAGTTGATAGCCATGAAGACAGCAGCGTGTGTACTAAAAATCAAGTTTAGTTATTTATGCCAATGTCAAAAAACCAACCTGGTCTATGCATCCATTCCAGCCTGACATTTTCAAATACAAGTCTTTCAGTAACTAGTGAAACAATGAAGAGCTAGGGATAGCTCATGCACTGCTTAATTACTACCTTCATTTTTTTACTGTTGAAAATTTATGGATGATGCTATATGTACCACCTAGTGAAGTCCCACCAGAAATTGTTATGTGCACTACCGATATAGCACAATCTATGAGGTGGGCTGGCGTGACCTTCGTGCAAACAGCACCGTACGTGGTTTCCGTCACGACAGTTTGCACTGTAGTCTTGGGCGTGTAATGGGTTATGGCTGACCACAGGGCCGTTTACAGTGCTTTCCAGCTTCCAGTGGAGGCAGGAACATAAATTATGTGGTCGGCCAGGGCACAGTACATGGTGTTAGTCAACACCATAGATATACCGTGCCTCGGATGCCCGCGTCATATATATATATTTTTTAATTTTACTCTTGAGTTTTGTGTAAGCAAGGATGTATCTAGTGCCCCTATGCTGTCTATCCTTGGTTTTTGTAAACACTAAGTAATATCGCACGGTAGCTTTATTCGTCTTAATGAGATTTCTCAGGTGCCAGATTGCTCAGATCTCACATTGTTTCCTATGGCTGCAGGGATGTACAATGTCTTGGGTTCGATTCTTGGCTGCCGGGGCTGCATTGAATTTATAAAGCCAAAAAAATTAACCTTCTGTACACGATGTCTTGGTTTACGCTAAAGATCCTTGAGTGAGAGTTCTACCACACTGCCCTGTGCCTCATAGTGTGAAGTGACCTCAGTTTACTCGATTATGATGCAATTACTTAATGCCTTTTCATGTAAACTCTTGAGTGCAAACGGGAAAAGGTGCACCTACCTCGCCTTGAGCTGTTAGACTAAGTTGCCTTTTTCGCACGACATCTAAGCTGTGTGAGAAAGCCATACAGGGCTAAGAATGTTGTAAGAAATGCCTCTTACGTGAGGCAGCTCATACATAATGTTTAAAAAAACCGTGTCACATTATTTTGCAGTGCGCTCTTTAAACGTTTTACACCCCTCCTACCGCCCTGCTTTTATTGTTAATAAAGGCACTTTGCATATGTAGACACGGGAAAATGAAGCAGAAAGACATTAGATATTTTTTTCAGCTGGACAGTGTCGCAGGCTATGCACCTGACGCAATGCTGTTTGTTCATCACGGTTTGCACTGTGCTTTGAAACAATTTGTTACCAAGGTCAAAAGATTCACTTGGCTATTTCATGTCAGGAATGATACAAAGGGATCATCTGTGGAAGCAATGCCCATCTTATTCTTGTCATTTTGTAATTTATGAGAGCTGCTGCAGCCAAGCATTCTATGGTATATTTATGAACTAGAAAATACATGGAAAAGGCAGTCTCTAAGCTGGAGGGAAACTATCGAGTAGCATATGCATTTAGTTTAAATAGTGGCGTGTTGCCCAACTGCTGGGCAACCGCATTAAGTTTATGGTGTGCTTGTGATTTGTTCAAGTATGTGAACTAGTCTTAGGCATTTACGTGTTGATAAAAGAATTCCGTGCTATCTTCATTCATTCACTGCAACGCGTTTGTGCTCATGGGGAGCATTCGGAATATGACCCTTAGCATGATAAAAATCAGAATACGCTTTACTCAGTTGGACTCAAGATATACCTGATCAGGACACGTCTACTCCTGAATGCTTAAATACCTGATCACATAAAAAATGGCCAACTTAACAAGCTGCAGGAAAAGAAGCAGCCCCATTCCTTCACCATAAAATAAAAAGAAGACAAGAAGAAACTATTTTACATTTGAAAAAGGTCCAGGCGAGGCTGTTGTTTCTTATGCTTTCAAGAATACATTATTACTGTTGTTGTTTTACAATATAAAGTGAATTTTCCTTACACTACTTCCTCGACTTCAGTTGATTTCCTTTCTGGGTGACCTATGAGACCAAAGGTGCAATGTAATTAACAGTATGGCTATGTTGGTTGTAAACATGATAGAAAAGAAGCACAAAAATATGCATGGCAAAACTCAGGACTTTTGTTGTGTTGTTTTTCATTTATAGTTAATTTTGTTTTGTCCTATGGCACAATGCAATTCTCGAAACCAGCTTTCCTCAGAAACCTATTGAGCACAATTTTTCATACTAGGCAAAATTACATGCAATGGCTGCACAACACTTTTTGCCTGAATGTAAATGTGGCTTAAAAATGTCTTTGTTATTTTGAAGCAGACAGTTTTCATTGCCACTCAGACAAAATGGGGCCAGATGCCATCTGTGCAGAACCGCATGTGACCGCACCATGGGAGGAGGAGGACAAACATTTTATTGAGCCTTTAAAGGCCCCTTAGGGGACGTGGTGACCGGCGTACCGGTGTCCGCAGCAGCCCTCGCCGTGACCACCCGTTGGGTAGACAGGTCGGAGCTGCCCAGTGCCTCAGCCCAGTGCCCACCGTCTGCTAAGAGAGGATAGGGGTTGTGGGGACAGTTCCAAAGAAGATGGTCCAGTGTTTCCACTGCTCCACAGGCCGTGCAGTTGGTGGAGGGGTAGACGGAAGGATAAATATGGTGCAGGTGGTAGCGATATGGGAGGGTATGGGTTTGCACCAGTCGCCATAGCCGTTCTTCCCTGTTGGATAAATCCGGGTGTGCGGGGGGGGGGGAGCTGGCGGCGTGAGAGGCGGTAATGTGCCGTAATGTCTTGGAAGGTCAAGAGACTGTCCCGAGCTGATAGGGCTCCGTGAAAGGGTTCGAGGCTAGGGCCTGCTCGGACGGTGAGCTCTCGAGCGGCCCTATGTGCTGCCTCATTTCCCCCCACACCCATGTGGGCCGGAGTCCAGATCAGCTTTATTTGTGTGGTAGGAGGATTTTTGAGGAGAATTCCGAGCGCCAGGGGCGAGATCATGCCTCTGGCGTAATTTCGAATGGCCGTTTTCGAATCCGAGACGATAGTGATAGGGGGCGGCCTATGTGTAAGGGCTAGCGCAATAGGTGACCGATAAAAAGTGCAAAGGCTCATGGGTACGTTGTCTGCTCCAGCCACTTCCGGTTCGAGATCTCGCCTGGTCTCCCGTACGCCGGCGGCTTTCACGTGCGTGTGTGCGTGTTGTTTATTTATCACAGAGTGCTAACCTTTCAGAGAAGCCCCTAGTAGAATTCATTGTTGTTACACCTTGAATGTGTGAAGCATGAGCGGTTTTTTTTTTTCAGTGGAAACAGATAAACAACAAGCACAAGCGCGCGTGAAAGCCGTCGGCGTATGGGAGGCCAGGAGAGCTCTCGAACCGGAAGTAACAGAACTCCGCGGGAGCAGACAATGCACCCATGAGCATTTGCGCTTTTTACCGGTCACCTATTGCCGCCTCTTCCGCCTCAGCGGGTCAGTTGGTGCGGTCTGTTTGGGATTTAAGAGGAGGAGTGTTGGGATAGTTGATTACTACTGCGACAGCGTATGCATCCTGCCATCGATAGCAAGCTGCGTCCACGTAAACCGTAGTGGGGTGGACGGGGTATTTCTCTGTAAGTGCTTGTGCTCGTAGTTCCCTACGCTGCTTGTTGAAAACAGGGTGATATTGCGCGGTAAAGGGTAAATAGTGAGGGAGCCATGAATGTCGGCTGGTACCGGGAGCCTGTCATCGCAGAGGATAGGGGCTTTAAGGTTAAGAGTAACAAGGAGAGTGTGACCGGTGGGGGTGGATGAGAGCCTATTTAGCTGACCGATAAGGTGGGCTTCAATGAGTTCCTCCGCAGTATTGTAAATGCCGAGTTTCTCGAGTCTGGCAGTGGTAGTGCTCTGAGGGATTTGTAGCGCCGTTTTTTAGGTCTTTCGAATGAGGCAGTTGACTTTAGAGAGTTCGGTACGCGAGGGCAAGAGATACGGGAGAGAGTAAGTGAGAAGGCTGAGCCCAAATGCCTGTATCAGCCGGATACGCTCCGTTTCTTTGAACCCCTTGTAGCGGGCAGCAATCCTGCGGATCAGGGCGATCGTCTGATTCACCTGAGAAGTCAGCTGTGCTAGGTACTTAATGTTTGCACAATTGCGCTGTATGCAGAGCCCAAGTATTTTCAGGACTACCACTTGGGGAACATCCCTACCATCAATCCGGACCTCAATGGTGGGTGTCTGGGCTGGGTTGCCGGTTGATTTGGCAGGGAGGATTAAAAGCTCAGATTTTTCAGGTGAGCATCCAAGCCCAACTTGCGCGGCGGCGGTAACTAAGTCAGCTCCCTGTTAGAGAACCTCCTCGATTTGAAAGTCGCTGCCTCTGGTGGTCCACAGCGTAATATTATCGGCGTATATGCTGTGGAGTAAGCGAGGGATCGCGGCGAGCTTACTGGGGAGGTGGATTAGGGCAATGTTAAATAGGAGTGGGGATAATACTGCGCCTTGAGGCGTGCCAATGGTTGGGAAATGGATAGTGTTGTAGGTCACCGAGCTGAATAACAGCCGTGTGGTCCGAAAGGAAGTTACGGATATAGTTGTATGTGCAACGACCCGGAGTGAAAGTGGCAACGTTACACAAAATAGCCTGGTGTGATACGCGATCAAAGCTTTCTAAAGATCAAGTGCCAAAATGGTTCAATTATCTACCTTTGAAGGGGCAGCGATAATTCCGTGTTTTAATTGCAAGAGTACATCTTCGGTTTCCGCACCATGGGAAGTGTTGTCCAGTTTTTTGCAAATCGCTTGTTAGCCCTACGGGAACTGCAAAACGTGTAGTGAGTGCCATAATCTTTGTCTCAGCCTTATAAATTGACGTGAAACCTTTTTCCTCCTTACTTAAAACAGATTTCCTTTTTTGTTGTTTGATGCTGTTTACAGCAAGCACTTTTTTGTAGAGAAAAGGAACTGCCACCTGAAGAAAACACCTCTGCTTCAAAAATTCACTGATCAAGATTAGTATCATACTACAATGAGAACATATAAATGTTAAAATGTGAAAAATTAGCCATATACACAAATAACTAATGAAGTGTGCCGCTGCACAAATTGGTTTTCAATACATAAACAAAGGAGTGCTTCAAAGAGAACGGACAAGAAAAAGGGCAGGGGTGTTTTCTGGTCTGTTTCACTACAACCTAAAATGATGCTTTGGCTCTCGGGAAGATTAAGTACACTATTTATATGGTACTAGGAAGTGTCCAAGCAGCATTTCTGACTCGCCCCGTCTTTCTACGAGCATTACTGACAGTTTCTCTCTTGTTGATCGAAGAAAAAAGTGAAACGTGCTGAAAGCATCAAATCTGCATTCGCACCGTTCAGTTGCATGGTCTGGCTCATTAACAAGGAACTACACGACAAACAGACGTGCTCACACGTCAGCTCAGAGTTGCGTATCGAGAAATTCTGGGCGAGCTAGAGAAGCTTGCCAGGTCTTGAACTTAAACATCAATAAAGCATGCATTATGCGACAAGCCAACGACGACAGAAATAGCTACCTTCATACTGGGAAAGTGTTCGAACCACTGTGGCGTGTTAACGCCGCGATCAGAAAGTTGCCACACCAGCTTGACAGCCCTGGCGCGAATCGTGTGTGTCAGTCCGGCCCACAATTGAAGACTTCCGCGTTATTACCGTGATTTGTGGCAGCCAGATTGGTGGGATCGACCCATGGATGATCGGTCAGAAGCAGTGACAAGCAGCCATGTTGACCCTCCGAACGCTTGAAAGTACGTGTAAACATATAAAAAAGTGTTTCTGACTGCACCTAGATAATGCTATATCGGTGGTGGGTATAGCACTTCATAGGTTGTATTCACTGGTGTGGCCCACAAGTGGGCGACCCTGTGTGTGCGCCGCCATGTATGTGCCGCAGCGTCTGTGATACGTCGGACTCCATGAGATTGCAGTAATGGACCTTTTTCTATTACCAATCTGCACATGCGCGGGCTGGTAATCCGCCATTCTAGGCAGTCGTCTCGGGCAAAACAAACAAAAGGGTGCCCCCTCCACTTGTTGCTGGGGTAGCAGCTATGCTTTCTAGTGATGCACGTTTTTATTTCTTCTTTTTCGATAGCATGTGGTGAGTTGTGCGTGTACACAAAGGATTTCAAAGGAAAGGGGTGAAGACTTGAGGTTGACCACGGTACGAGCACATGGCTACCAGCAAGGGGGTGAGCGGTGCAAGCATGGCACAACTCGGGAGATGGCATCACGTGCACTGGCTTCATTTGATATAAATATAGAATATAAATATAAATCGGCGTGTGCATAAAGCATTTCTTCGAAAGCAATATTTGGTTTTTGTTTTCAACTGTGCATTAAACGGCACTTGTGTCAACATCGGTAGTCGCAGGCGACTGCAGCATTGCCTCTGACATGCCGTGTCGCTTTCGTTCATAGCCGCAGTTTCACTCTACAGTGATGCAAAGTTCTTGAGGGCAAGGAGAGCACCACCACGTAATTTGAGTGCAATTAATAGGTATTCTCTTAATACTAAGGCCGACAATCGGGTTGAAGTGGTGCAGACGATATGCACCGAGGTTTTCTTTTTTTTCTGCGAGGTGTGGGCACAATGCGCAGGCACAGGCATGGTGGTTTCCAGTGTTGTCGGATGAAGAAATCTCCCTCTGAAATTTTCAGTGAATACCATCTATTGGGTTGCAGTCCAGTACTACTGAAAGGTTCACTGCTATTGTGACAAAGTTTTTAGAGCAGTCATGGTCGCTAAGATGGTAGTCATGAGAAGCTGAATCACTGTTCCAGAGGAGGCTGGAACAACTGCGCTATTGCTTTGCTTGTTCCCAGGCGTGGGTTGCGACATCAGTGTCCTGACAGCACCACACCTAGCTTGCTCATCCCAGAGCTTGCAGTCTCCTCCTGATGCATTTTTCTTGCTCTTTGCTCCGCCTCCTTTTCATCTTGAGGTTCGTGCTTAAATACTCTCATGTCTTTGCAGCACCTGCTAACTGGGCTCTAGCCTGTGCCTGCTGGTGAAGAGAAGTTTGCTGTGAGACGAGGGTGTTGACGAGCACGTAACTCCTGTTGTTAAAGTGAAGCTTTCAGGACCTCACTGATTGCATTCAATGTGGCTACATAATGCACTGCAGGAAAGCTAACTTTACACAGTGAGTTTCACAAAGCGATGAGGATGATAAGCAAAAGCACATCAAGCACCTCAAGAAAAAACGCTTTCCATGGTCATAATGGAACCAGTGTCCCTTGCATTATGAAACCATCGTCTGTCAGACTGCGCCCTTCTAATACGGTCGAAGCAGTTTAGATTTCGGACTTTGACTCAAGTCGCAAGAGAGAGAGAGAGAATAAACTTTAATTAAATGCGCAAAATGCTTCAGAGAGGTGTCCTCATTCCAGGATGCCTTGAGCTCAAGCCGCGTTGACAGTCCTTTTGATCAGGCGCAGCTGACCTTCGAGGCCGGAGCTGGCCAGAAAGCTTCGAGTTAGAAAGGAACATGAGTTTTTGATCAAAAACTTTATTTTTACAGTTATGATGATAAGAATCGGGGGATGCATGTGGTTTTTCATTGAAACTGTAGATATGAAATTTGTTTCTGTGTAATACGACTCTATTCACATTTATTTGGATTTTTATGTTTGGTTTTACAACAGCCTTTATAAAAAAAACTGCTGGAGAGGCGCAGCTGAATAAAGTACCAGTTAACTGTGCACAAGTCAAGGAGTGCAATAATACTAGCATTATCATTCTATCTGGTCTGTAGCAGAAGTTCAGCCATGTGAAGTTTGGGCCTAGAAAATGGGAACCAGGAAAACTGGTGTTGCCGTCCAGGCCCAAACTTCAAACAGCTGTCACTTCTGCTACAGACCATATATAATGATAATGTTAGTCTTATGGCAGTCAGTCCTTGATTTGTGCACAGTTCACCGGTACCTTGTTCAGCTGCATCCCTCAAGCAGTTTTTTTACAAAGGCTGTCAAAAAATCAAACATAAAAGCCAAATAAAGTTGAATATAGTTGTTTTACACAGAAACAAACTTCATATCTGCAATTTCAATGAAAAACCACATGCATCACCCAATTTTTATCGTCCTAACTGTAAAAACCATGTTTTTTTTGTTTAAGACCAGGGTGCCCCCTTAGAAAAAAAGAATTTCAGTTTTTTGGTAGACAGCCCGGTAAAAGACCTCCCAAAAGCAAAGATTGTGGTGTGTTTCCACCATACTACTCTAGGGTGCTGGTGGCAACTGCCCTGGATGAACTGCTTTTAAACTTTATTTCAGGAAATGAGTGAAGATCAATCCCCTTTTACGGTGGGGTGCTACATGAATGGTTCATTTTTAGCCACTAGATTCAACTGTCATGTCTTCATCCTCTCTAAGGGGTTTTGGCACCTCCCCTTAAGGGTGATTGACCTTGACTTGTGACAGCCACGCAGCACTTTTTTCATTTGTAACATCATGGCACTTCGCAGTCCCACTTCCAGTTTGTTTCCTCCTACTGTGTACTGCGGAGTACAGACTACTGGGTGGTAGTAGTGTCGCCAGCAAGCAGTCCTCTAGCTCCCACGTTGCTGTTCATCTATACCATCCAGCCACACGCCTGGTTGATAAAAAAGTACAGTGGCTACTAAGACTCCCAACCCTTAATTTTGTCCATTTGCCGTATTCTTCGTCTCTGTTCAGCTGCGTGGGAAGGTTCAGCCGCAGCTGCTGTGCTCTTCTATTGCTCAGTCTCCTATCCAGAGAGTTCCTCTCCACAGTTATGTGCAAATCTGTGGTTGTCAGTTTCATCATTGCTCTCTGTTACTTTTTCTGTCATGTGTTCATTAGTTGCTGTAATTGCAAGGAAAAAAACGTGCACGCTTTTGTCTTGCGACAATAATGGCTTTTTTTAACGTTTATTGAAATGTAGAAAAAACATCAGACCCCCTTAGGGGTAGCGATTAGTTACAGTTCACGACTGGTATGGGTGGGAAATAGCAAGGGAAAAATAGTGGGTCGGTATATGAAATGCAGGAGTGTGTCCCACACTAACTCCGCTAAATTAGGTGGGTAGGAGGGACGCAAGAGATCATTTAAGGAATTTGGTTGTAAGTTAATGGGAAGGGTGTCTAGGAGAACCTGTCTTTCAGTTTAACTCAGTTTTCTCGTGAGGGATTCCTTGCTTGATTGTCATCTGAGCTTGGACGTTGCCTGTTTGAGATATCACTTTTACTTGCATGCTGTTTGGACTTTTGATCGCAGTGGCTTTGAAACTTCGCCGCTTCATTTTGCTTGACGAAAGCTTCGCGTTCAACTGTCGTCGTCATTAGAATGTGAGGTGCACCATTTTTGTCTAATTTTGCATCTCGATGCACCGCTATCCAGATTCAAACTACTTCGACCATGTTGCAATGGTGTCACGGAATAGATGTTGGTTTCACACCGCGAGGGTCCTGATTTGTTTCTGACTGCAGGAAGCGGTTTTTTTTTCTGCACTTCTTTACCCACGATCATTATCATTGTCAGAGAAAGTTGGCTTTTCTGCAATGCCTTTTTGGCATGGCATATTCCACTGGTGAGACATAGAAAGTTTTGCTTTAAAATCAGGGTCTTCAAGCACTTTTGGTCCAGTGAGTAGCAATCTGCACGTATTTGTAACCATACAATACTGAGTTAGCACCCTTCGATCCTTCCTGTCTTGTGCCAGCAGTCTCGTCATCCAACACATGAAAGTGCCCTCGACTTTTTCCCGCACTTTTCACTTATGACTGACCCAATAACTTTTGTTGATTTCCAGTGTTGCGCATGCCGCATTTTCATTCAGGGTCACCTTGGGGCAGATAAGCGCCTGCTTGTATTTTTATCAAGTGGTTTTAGCCACGGAGCATGCTTCGCACTCTTGTGTGAGCAGCATTATGGTGCCTTGTTGCTTGTCCAGCAAGTGATGTGATGTCATGTCAATAAACATTCTTCAGTGTTTGTGACGACTTTCGTGTTTTCTTGGCTTCACTTTCATATAGTGAGAGTTGCTATCCATCAAGAAGCATACACTTACAAATGCTAGGTATTCTTATTTTTTTCTTGGAGGAGACATTTACAAAGTTTCCTTGGCAACACAGCATCAAATCAAAACAAATAAAACCAACTAAAATGGCAAATGTGGCATATTTTTAAAAATAATAAACAGTGGAAGAACAACAAAGCACAAGAGAGAGAGAAAGAGAGCACGAAAAGTGACAGCACTGCCTGTTTGTACTGTTTTGTTGTTTTCGTGCTAAATATTTTCAAATAAATAAATATAAGGAATGCAGTTGAAGTAGGGTAACTTTTTATTCGAGCTTGCCTCTTGGACATACAAGTACATTTCTTGAATCGATAGCTGGAATGCTGGATGCAATTTTCGATATTAGGCAAGCACTGGATTCTCGAAGGGACACAACAGTACGTTTGTTCAATTCTTATTTGCAATTGCATTGTGCAGTTTAACCCGTACAAAACATTTGGCCAAAGTCCAAAGCATTGGTTTAGGTAGAACAAAAAAAAAATGCCTGCGTGCCAAGATTTCGAAGCATGTCAAAGATTTATAGGTGGCTTTCCACTGCAGTACCCCTCGTAGCTGGCCCAAGCTATGCTGAGCTTTTCCACGTGAAACCTACAAAGTTGAATTTTGATGTTTACAGCTACGCTGTGCAATGTATTAAGCCTAGCATAATTAACTCTTCAGTATTTTTACTCTATCCAGGTTTTCTGTTTATTACACCACAATCAAAGTTTGCTAAGAGGGTTCACCACTAAGAGGGTTCAACTTAAATTGAGAACGACTCAGCGGGCAATGGAGCGGAAAATGATAGGTGTAACATTAAGGGACAAGAAGAGAGCGGAGTGGGTCAGGGAGCAAACTGTTGTAAAGACATATTAGTAGAAATTAAGAAGAAGAAATGGGCGTGGGCAGGGCATGTAATGCGAAGGCAAGATAACCGCTGGTCATTAAGGGTAACAGAGTGGATCCCTAGAGAAGGCAAGCGTTGCAGGGGGCGGCAGAAAGTTAGATGGGCAGATGAGATCAAGAAGTTTGCGGGGATAAATTGGTCACCGTTGGCACAGGACCGAGATAATTGGAGAATCATGGGAGAGGCCTTTGCCCTGCAGTGGGCGTAGATAGGCTGGTGATGAATCAAAGTTTGCAGCCAGTGTTGAATTGACAAGCGTCAACTAATTCAGGTTGAAAGCACAAAATGCTCTAACAGAAATCGCAGTCTTCACATGTGATCAAGTACGTAGTTCTTTAACACTAAACAAGGCCACTGCAGAATGCTAGGAGCGTAAAATATACTCGATGAGGTGCAGTTGGCCAGTGTGTAATTTAAGCAGCATTGTTTTAAGACAAATGGGAATTGATGAAACAGCCATGAGCTTCTGACAGCAGCTATCATCGTGACTGGCCAATTCACCTGAGTGGGGATGTTATGGCTATGTGCTGTAGCTTGACCGTGTGGCCTAAAGAATTGCCCAGAAATTTCAAACTCATTGTATATCGGGTTGCTTGTACCTGTGGACGTTTTTTCAGTTTAAGGTCATAATGCGCTCCCTGGGTCCACCTTTAGTCAGCTAGACCCACTGAGCTATAGTGGTGTCGAGGATGTGGTGCTGGACGTGCACTAGGGATGTCCTGGGTTTGAACTCTTCCCAAAGTTTTGAACTCAATCCACTCTTTGCACTGCCGGCCGATTTAGGAGCTGTTGTGCTAGTACAGACAGCGGATAGTGGCTTCTTAGTCAATGGACCACATATTGCTTTCGCGTTGATAAGGTAGAGTTTTCATGATTGTGTGTTACGGTCGGTTACACTTGCCACATTTAGGGTGCTTAAATCCGACCATGTGCAAATTGCAGGTCTGTGATAAATGGGTACAGGTGATTATCTAGATGCATAAAACTGCGCCTAATGTCAAGGCATGCTGTGAATTTGTTGGTGGAATGGACGTTTACAAACATGCATTCGCATGATTTCCACTGCAGCATAAAAAATTGAGGCTCCCTATATGAGGACATAAAAGGTGCATAGTAATTTTGCCGCTCCCAAGTAGTACACTACACAAGACCAGCACTGCTTCCCCTTGTGGTGCTTTGGACGGCTCATAGCAAAGTGCACTAAGCAACAGAATCAGCTAGTGCTTGATGTAGTTGCTACATCGGTTCCCTCTGAAATGCAAGCTGCTGGACACCAGATTTCCCTACACTAACAACATTACAATTGGGTTAGACAAGTGAAATGAACTGGAAAGCTGGGGGTGAAAAGTATGATCAACATGACAATTCCAACAGGGACAAGACCACCTTGTTTTGGGAGCTTTACCCAAAAAGACCAAGGCACTTAAGGAGCCCCAGCTGAAAACAGAGCAAGGCCTAATGGCTTGTGGAGGGTGCTTCTCGTGGTAGAATATAACTGCCTGTCATCATGCGATTTCGACTGCCCAGGAGTCTTCACCACCACTGTGTTGACATTGAAGGAAGGTGACAGGAAAGTGTCCGCAAAGTCGTGCATCAAGGCTACTATTCCTGTTGACACTGGACAGACAAAAGCCAAAATTACTACTAAACTAGTTTTCTGCACAACAAAGAGGTCACTTTCTTGTTTTGCCAAAGCTAATAACATGCCCTCAAATAATCCATGCATGACATATGTTCATCACAGATGGGTTTGGGTGCACCAAATTATTTGTTATAAGGAACCTTTTCTCCCCGCACTGAGCAGTGCGAACTCGCAGGAAGCAGTTTTATTTCGTGTAAGGCATTTCCAAGAGCAACGCAATCACTTTGTTCTCTGTCTACCTTACTCATACTATTGTTACGGGGAAAATGGTATATTGCAGGGGTAATTAAATATGCCACACGGTGGGGAACACAGCAGCACACAGTCTCAAGTGGGCATGCAGCCAGAGAGCGAGATGGTTCGTCCTCTTTCTACTCGTCGGTCAACCGTCCACCGCACAAGCTGTCCGGGCTGGGGCCAATCCCTCGGTGTCCATATTCCTTTCAAAGGGTGCATACCTAACCCGTGACACTATCGATTCGTAAGTTTATACCAGCAAATAGAAAACAAACAGAAGGAAGAACAAAATTTAGTGCACGAGATATCCCCAGCTGTCCATTGCTTTGATACTCGCTGAAAGATTTATAATGGTCAAGCTGGCATAGATCTGTAGATCATTTGGTTTTGTTTTCACTGGCATTTCCAGTACACACGCTGCTGTCTTCATGGCTATCCACTACCGTGTTACTGTAAACCCTCACTTGAAATGTACACGGAGTGAGAACGCAGTGGTGGATCTAAAGTATACCATTAATTACAAGCCAGGCAAGGGCGGGAACCCGTTAGGTTGTGACAAGTGGCCTGCGAACATCAGTTCCCACTGGAATGGCAGGATGAGTGCTGCAGGCAGGTTAGGGGCACCGTGACTGCAGTCAGGAGATGCTGCAAGAAAAAGAAATGGAACATGAGGAATAAAGCACCGTTGAGGCAGCAGTAAATAAACAATCTAGGATGACTAAAAAAGGGGCAAACGACAGACAAGACCACACAAGCAGTGCTTCTGCCCTGCGTTGTTATCGGGGTCGTTCCGCCTGCATTTGCATCAGTTATAGAACGCTGAGTGGTTCGCTATTAAATATGAAAACACATAACAAGTAAGCATCCCTTGGCAGGCACTCCTGGCAAGCAAGAGTACTAGATGCAGCAAAGAGGTGCAAGAGGCTAAAGCAGCGTGTTACAACGCCCTCACGAACCACACGCGCACACGAAAACCTTGCCAACAGCGTTCTGTCACGCTCTAACTTCACGTATAGATCGCACAGCAAGTTCATTTTCGTTACAATATTAAGATCGGTTAGCACAAGGCACGTTGTCTAGAAAAAGCGTCGAGGAAAACAAGTGATGTTAATGACGCCACATTAAAGAGACAAGGAAACGCCATGGGCGAGACGGGTTTGCAATGCGAGCGAGTTTCCGCGCCATCAACAGCTCGCGATCGCCGACAGACGCGAACAGAGCAGCATAAACAGCGACAATAATGCAAGACGGTGAGAACGCGCCGTTAAGAATTTCGTAAACGTCGCTAATATAACTTCCGCGAGCAGAAAGCAAGCTTTGCAGTAGGAGATATGCGAACTGATTGCAAACCCGCCAAAAAACACTCACCTGGTCGGCCGATGGTGGACAGTTGAACGCCCACAGATAACTGCAAAGCTGTAGTGCCAGAAGACGCTGGAGCTGTTGAACGACGACTGACAGGGCGACAACCATCGCCAGCGTCGCCAGTTTATGAATTCTTGCGTCGACCGCATAAGTCGAACGCGACTACTTGAATCGCTACGGCACGTATGCCGTGTAGGCAGCACTCGGAAAAGTGTAAACATACCGCGCGGGAGCGCTGCGAGCAAACGTGACGTCACATCCGCCTAGCGATGCTCCTCACCCGCCCAAAAGGTTGGTTAATTCCTCTCCTGAAGGGCAGGTGCCACCTAGCCGCCCAGCAGCGTGCCGACCCCGACTTACGCGTCATAATCGAGTACCTCGAGGGATGCAACGTTGCCGTTCCTAGGACCTTCAAACGCAGCTTACCAGCATTCAGCCTGAGAAACTCCGTCCTCGTGAAGAAGAATTTCAGCCCCGGAACAAGAGCGAATTACCTTCTCGTCATCCCCGCGGACCTTCGTGACGAAATTTTGGAAGCGTGCCACGACGACCCGTCTTCCGGACATCTGGGCACAGCCCGCACTATTGGAAAAATCAAGGCGAGGTACTACTGGCCCGGCCTTACCTCTGACGTCACCCACTACGTCCGGAGCTGCGTTGACTGCCAGCGACGAAAAATGCCACCGACAAGACCCGCCGGACTTCTGCAACCGATCGCCGTCCCATCGAGACCATTTCAACAGATTGGAATGGACCTTTTTGGGCCCGTTCCCTACGTCACGATCACAGAACAAGTGGATTGTCGTAGCGACAAACTACATGACGCGCTACGCAGAGACCGCCGCTCTTCCGAGGGGGACTGCACAAGAAGTGGCGAAGTTCTTTATAAGCCAAGTTGTGCTGCGACATGGAGCCCCGGAAGTCCTAATCACAGACCGCGGAACGGCATTTACTGCGGAGCTGATGCAAGGAGTATTACGCTACAGCAACACGGATCACCGAAGAACGACGGCGTACCACCCCCAAACGAACGGACTAACAGAACGTCTGAACAAGACAATCGCAGATATGCTGTCAATGTACGTTGACGTTGAACATAAGACTTGGGACGAAGTGCTCCCGTATGTCACGTTTGCGTACAACACGGCTATCCAGGAGACGACGCAGCTGACGGCGTTCGAGCTTGTGTACGGTAGAAGGCCGACTACGATGCTCGACGCCATGCTTCCGCACGTAGAAGACGACGACCTCAACGCCGACGTCCACGGATATCTTCAACGTGCGGAGGAGGCCCGCCAGCTCGCTCGAGTTCGTATAACGGACCAGCAGCTGGTGGATGCGGGCCGCTACAACCTCCGACGCCGAGACGCCGAGTACCAACCAGGGGATCGTGTGTGGGTTTGGACTCCCATCCGACGACGCGGACTCAGTGAGAAGCTCCTGCGACGCTATTTCGGACCCCACCAGATTCTACGACGTGTTGGCCAACTTACCTACGAAGTGATCCCTAATGATGACTCCGGCACATCACGACAACGCAGGCGGCCTGAAGTCGTCCACGTGGTTCGCCTAAAACCTTTCTACGGACGATGACGAACTTTTATTTTCATTTGTTCGGACTGTCGCTTATGTTAGCATCGGGTCGATGCACTCTTAGAGGGGGGGTAATGCCGCGAACCATACATTGGGTTTGTTTATTTGTGTTTTGCTTTTACCGCCCGGCTGCGCCGGTCTGCGTTATCTCTGCGCCAAGGGAAGCGCGTGTTCCATTCTTTCTTTTTGTGCCGCATGTGTTATCTGTTGTGATAGGGAGAGCATTCCGATCTAACGTGAACAACCCAGAATAATCGTCTTGGATCTACTATGTTCTCGATGCGAATCGACGTTTCGAGAACCACGCGCGCCGAAAGATAAAAATTCCCCCGCATTTCCCCGAGGGGGAGAATGTGAAAGTGCGAATTCACGGTTGTCGGCCCGCTTGCGGCGCTTGCGCTCGGCCCCCGCAGCCCACCACCTCGCCGCCTTCTCTTACATCTCTTCCATCGGGTTTGTAGTATCACGTGTACACCACGCAGTTATCAAGCCGCTATAACGCCGCTGAGTCGCCAACGCACGCCCCTGACGACGTAGTTTGAATGCGTTAAAGATATAAGGCGCGTCACTAACACTGTCACTTTTCTCCAGTGTGTTCAGTTCATTTATACTGCCATGTACATGCACTGTACTGATGTGTAACCGTGAAGCTGCGCTGAACCAAATAAATCAGGGGCTGTGGGCTGGTCAAGCTGCCTGTGAGCAGCTTTTTTCTCGCCGCCCTCCCATTTACTATGTATGATGGCAAATAAATGATTTGATTTGATTTGATTTGATTTGATATCACCGTCGCGTCCGTGGCTTGGTCGGTAGAGCGTCGCGCTGCGGCCGCAAAGTCATCGGATCGAAACCTGGCGCCGGATGCTGTTTCTTTTTTAAATATAGAGGAGCACTGCGGACGCCGCCGCCGCCGCCGGCGGCGGTGGATGGTTTGGGGTCGCTTATAAAGTGCATTCGCACTTGAAAAAGTCTGCAGTGCGGACGCCGGGGCATTCGATTCGACGACACTCGCCGACGCAAGTCACTTTGTTGACCGCTGCTTCGCCGCCTCTGTATTCTTTTGAGTTGTTCGGGGAGCAGAAGTTCGCTCCAATAAACGTGTTTCTCATTCAAGACAACTGCATCGTCCTTGTCTTCGCGACAATATTTTCAAACACAAGAAGCGGTCGAAAGGCAGAACATTCATTTTTCGGAAGAGTGGTCTGCAGGATTCGTAGTAATCGGAATGGTTTATAATTTTCAGTGAACGTTTCTGAAGTTGCCTTATGGGATCCAAATATGTTTTGTACGTTCTTCCCCAAGATTCAATACAATAAGAAATATGGCCCTGGATAAAGGCGAAGTACAACGCACACAGTATATTTTGGTCAAAATAATCTCCAGCCTGTAGCCGGGTGTGGCAACCTGAAGCGAGTTTCTGACAGATGATATGAATGTGATCCTGCCAGTGTAAATGATTATCAAGTGTAACTCCGAGATATTTAAATGATACAGCTTGTTCTAGCTTTTGGTTATTTATATACAGATTAATACAACTGGCGGCAACAGGTATTTTTCGGGAGTGAAAGTTGATGAACTTGGTTTTCTTGGCATTAATAGTCAACCTATTAGTTATCATCCACTTAAACACTGAGTCCAATTCTTTGTTTGCCATGGTTTCAAGTTCATTAAGGGTGTCAGCAGTAATTATTATACAGGTGTCGTCAGCATACATCAGTACTTCAGCAGTGTGAAGCGCTGATGGCAAATCATTGACGTATAATGAGAATAGCAAAGACCCGAGCCCTGATCCCTGCGGGACCCCTGCTTTGAGATACTGCGATGAAGATGAAACGTAACTCATGATTACGGTCTGTTGGCGTTCACTGAGGTAATCAAGTAGAAGGTGAGATGCACTGTTACAGAAGCCATATTGCTGAAGTTTTTTAATTAGAATATTGTGATTGACCGTATCAAATGCTTTTGATAAATCTAGAAATATGGCGCACACAAGCTTACCTTTATTTAGCGCCGTAATTATTAACTGCGTTAGGGTTAGGACTGCGGTTGAAGTAGAGCGGTGCTGACGAAAGCCGTGTTGTTGTGGGCAGAGTATATTGTATTTATTTATAAACTTGTTGTATCGGTTGGCAAGAACTTTTTCAAGAATGTTATTAATTATACTAAGAATTGAAATTGGCCTGTAATTTGGAGGGTCCGAATTGTCCCCTTCTTCATACATTGGCACAACTTTCGCAATCTTCAATGCCGATGGGTATATAGAAGATTTAACAAAGTGATTGAACAAGTGGCATAATATGGGACCCAGAATGTGAAAATTTCCTTGGATCATCCTTGGAGAAATGCCATCTATACCAACAGATTTGTTAGACGTCATATATGAAACGACGTGTTGTATTTCTTTTAAATCTATGTCGAACATTGCAAAGGAATTCGGTAGGCAAGTTGCCAAACTAAGTTCATCTGATGCAGGTGGAAGTTTCTGTGCGAGTGATATGCCCACGGAAGCGAAAGTGTAATTAAAGGTACCAACCGTATTGCTGTCAACAATATCGGGAAGTACACGAGGTGTGCGTGGTTTGCCTGCTACTTCCTTGACAATATCCCAAATATTTTTAGTATTACCGTTAGCTTGTTGTATGCGGCTTGCGTAATACTCTTTTTTGCGGGTTCTTAACATTGCCACCAATTTATTCCGCATAGCCTTAAACTGAATAAAATATTGTTGATTTTTTCTATTGTGTGGCCATTTATAATAGCAATAGTCCTTTGTTTTAATTGCTTCAAGAGTGATCTTGTTCATCCAAGGGGAAACCGGCGTATCGCGGGAGCGCGGAGAAACGTTCTGGGTGCTTTTTTGCTAACGCGCCAGTAAGAGCATTGATGAAGTTAGAAAATTCAATATTGACGTCATTGTGATAAATTTCATCAATATTGAGCGACGGAATATTATCTCGTAAAAGATCGTAGTTGATCTTGCTCACGAGCCTGGGACTTGCGGGCCGTGGTTTCGGGAAAGAGTTAATTTTTATGATGATGATGGTTGTATGTTTATGGCGCAAGGCCAACTGGGGCAAAGAGCGCCAAAACAATAGTCATATATGAGGGGTGAAACCTTAAACACTAAGTAAATTTAGCATAAACAAAAGTACAATCACAAAACGAGAATGAGCATGGCTGGTGTATAGCGCCAGTTTTGATTATGCATGATAAGAAATCAGGTTTAAAAACTTAATGTCTGACAAATACTCAAAGACACGTTTCACCGAAACCATGGCATCGTCACCAAGAAACAGCGATGGATGTAGGGGGATATGTTGTCTGTAGAGTTCTCTGAAGTGTTTGTGTCGTGTTGTGTGAAGTTCCTTGCATGTTATTAGTATGTGCACTACGGATAGGGCCTCTCCGCACCTGCTGCACTGGGGCCTAGGAGATCCCGTCAGCAGATACGAGTGAGTTGCATGCGTGTGCCCTATCCGTAGTCTACCCAAAGCGACTTCCGTGTGTCTGTTGTGTGAGTCAGATGTGTACCGTCCCAAGTGTGGCTTTATTACATGTAGTTTGTTGTCTGTCTGTTCGTCCCACTGTGTTTGGCATGTTCTGCGCAGGTGTTGTCTTATGTGTGGCTTGAGGTCTGTATAGGGTATCGTTGTGATGTATACAGTGTTCCTGAGTGCAGCAGCGGTGGCTCTCTCGTCTGCCAACTCATTCCCAGCGATCCCTGCGTGTCCTGGGACCCAGCAGAGGACCAGCTCATGTTTTTGTGCATATACGGACATGATAGTGTTGAATACAAGATTAACTATGTGGTTTTTGGGGGGCTTGTGTGATGACAGTGCGCGAACAACACTCAAAGAATCTGTATAAATGACGGAATTGGGAATTTGAGTTTCAAGAATGTGTCGTACAATCAGTAAAATTCCATACGCTTCTGCTGAAAAAATTGTTGTGTGCACGCTCATGGTTCTGGCTGCATTGAAATTCGGACCATGAGCAGCGCACGACACCATAGTGGAGGTTTTAGAAGCGTCACTATAAAATTCTGCGCATGTGTATTTAAACTGCAAAGACAGAAAGTGCTGCACTATTGCAGCTCGTGGTACACGATTTTTGTCAAGTCTCATAAAAGAAAGGTCGCACGACACAGGGCGAACTTGCCAAGGCGGTAAACTGTTAGCAAAGGATGACCTGTACACATCTAAAAACGAAGCGCTCAGATCCGAGGCTCGCTCTATCACTCTAAATGAAAAGGGCAGAGGAACGGATGGGCGATTTACAAAAAGCACAGATGTGGATGTGTCGTTAAAGACAGGATAAAAAGGATGATTATTGAGTGATGAAATTTTAAAAGCATAAAGCAAGTCCATATACGTTCGTTGGTTCTGAAGGCTCCACTTATCACACTCGACATACAGACTATCCACAGGGCTAGTGCGAAAAGCACCCGAGGCGAGACGAAGCCCCAAGTGTAGCACTGGGTCAAGCATTCGTAACGCTGTTTTGCTCGCCGACCCATACGCCACACTGCCATAGTCCAAACGAGACCCAACCAAAGCAGTATACAAGCGCAGCAGGAGTTCTTTATCGGAACCATAGGATTGGTGGGAGAGAACCTTAAGGATATTAATTGTTTTAAGACATTTTTGTTTTAAGTGTTGTGCCGAAGCGCCCGGCCCAAATTCATTGCACGGGCGACGCGCCGACCGCGGGGCCGATTTATGCCTCGACCAAACCAGACCAAACCGCCCGCGGCCGATAGGCCCAAAGTTGCATCGGCGCAGAGACGCCTGTCCTTTTCCTGTCGTAGCGGCTAGGCCGAATCATGTATCGGGCGAACGACCGGCGACAGACATGCCTCTACATGCCTCGATGCGGCTCCGCTGAGACGGTGACGGCGTCGCCTTCCCTTTCCCCGTCGGGGAGGCTCGGCTGACGCAACCGCTTCGCCTTAATTCGTCGGATTTTAAACTTCGGCCAGCGAGAGTCCGGATTGGAGCGATTTAAACCGCTTTCGGGTTCAACAGGCTCCAGGGGGTATAAAACTAGCCCGGAGGGACAGTGAGGCGGCACTTTTTGGAGGCACCGAGTGGAAAGATGCTGTCGCCTTTGTGCGAGCCACGTAACGCTGTTGTAATCGTTGTACATACTGTATATAAATGTTGGGTGAACTTTTCGTCGGCTCGACAACTTCATCGCTCTTCTCTGCGCCGCGTCGATGGCGGACGGAGCAAGGCAACATCGCTTCACCCGTGACTGCGCTCGGATGGCCAGTCGCAACAGTGGTGGCTGCAGAAGAAGGCCCAGTCGCACGAGCGGTGACAGCATGGGGGTGGCCGATTCCCAACAGTGGTGAAAGCGCTCGAAGACCAGTCCCAACAAAAGGCCTTGCAGGAAGGGAGCTTTATGGCACATGCTGAGCCCTAACAGGCCCCTGACTCTTGTTTTGCCCACCCAACAATTACGCGGGGCAGGTTGAGTCCCCCGGGTGTCACCACGAGTCCTTGTGTTTGATTCTAGTTGCGCCCACGGTTTTTTTAGTTCTCATCTTGTGCACTTTTAGGGCCCCCCGCTGGTCACAACGCTGGATTTACAGCGTCCTCAGGCCCATAATTCTTTTGCATAAAAGCTTTGGTCTGCAGCAACATTAGTGTTCCACTTAAAAAGGGGGGATTACAGTTCTGTACAGTGTTACCCTGGGATAATCAAGACGCGATGTAGAAATTTCGACGGAAGACCCGATGTGGTAATTATGTCGGCAATATATTTATTGCACACGTCTGAGAGGTTACTACGTTTGTAGATTCCTAATTTTTTAACACCAGAGATGCTTGGGGGATGGCAATGTCCGCCGGATGACTGTCAAGCCAGGCGAAGGTACCCCGCTGGGCCGATAGATGGCACCACCGCCTCGACGTGACCTTGGCACGCACCGCAGGTCGACCTCCCTATACGCCTCGAGCGCTGCCTGTAGGGGCGCCACCGAAATCCCCCTAGCGGCCCGTTTCGAAAGCAGTGGCGCAAGTTGCCGTCCCGCTCACCACTGTCGCCGTTGGTTTTGAGGCACGTTCGCGACTGATATTTTCCGTTTGTATGCGTTGAAAATACATAATTATGCGAAGCAGTCATTCTGTTCGCTAACGTGGTGCCTTTACGAGAGTTTAAATGCTTCTGACGCGATCTAACTGTGATACATTTGGTCCGCATAAGCGCCAGGTGTGTGTCACAAGCCGGCGTCACGAAACCGGCATATATGCATGGATATGAATGTAATTCCACTGCCCTGAAATTTACTAACAGTAACTCCGTAAGCAGCATTCGTTCAGATGCTCATTCTACTGCTGTACACTGCGATGTAAATCCGTTTCGTGTGGTTTCTTAATTAGCGGAGCATTCATACCTGACAGCCCGCCAGTCACGATTCATGTCTCGGATATTGATCACTACCCTCAACAAGCCAATGTGGCATACATATCACGGACATTCTACGCAATGAGTAATATCGATAATGCAAAATTACATGCGGGAGTCAGCACAAAGTATTTACGGCTGGGTCCTGTTGTCGCCAGGGGAGCTTCCCCAAACAGTCATCGGTTACATAAATCCTCCGCTTATATCCGCGGCCGTGACTAAACGCTTTTTCGAAACATCATTATATGACACAGGGAGCCTGCAGAATTTAGCACAAAAGTCAAATCAGGGGCCCTTATCAGATGCCACACTCAATCCAACGACACGTTTTATCGGTTGTGAACTTCCTTACTATAATTCAAAAAATGTGTGCGCCGAGTGATCCCCTGTTCGTTAAAGTCTGTAATTGTTCCGACTCCACAGGTCAGAATTTTAGGCATGCTTTTCCAAGCGGATCGCTCGAACACCCAACTGCTCAATAGACTTAAGAACACCACAGAGCAAGTATCGCACATGATCCGCAGGATTAGCACCAAGACGAGGGGTATGCGAGAGGAGGATATACTCAGGCTGGTTCAAGCCTTCGTCGTGTCTAGGGTCACTTACTCCCTCCCCTACGCCATACTCTCCAAGACCGAAAAGGACAAGGTGGAAGCCCTGATACGCAAGGCGTACAAACTAGCATTAGGACTGCCTGTTACCACCTCAACGCAGAAACTTTTGCGGTTGGGAGTCCACAATACCTTAGATGAATTATTGGAAGCCCAGAATTTGAGCCAACTCTTACGCCTGAGTTCTATCCCTACCGGTAGAGACATTCTATCTCAACTACACCTGCGCTCTCCTCTGCAACACCCGCAGGCGGATTCGACTCAGCTTCCCGATGAGGTTCGCAAGTTCATTGATGTGGCCCCACTACCACGCAACATGCATCCGACACATCACGAGGCTCGTAGGGAAGCCAGAGCGAAAGCTATTCTTAATCAATACGGCCGAAACTCTGCCACAGTCTATACAGACGCCGCTTCATATCCCGGGCGAAGAGCTATGACCGCTGTGGTTTCTACTACCGAAAACCCCGTTACATGCGTATCAATTCCCACCATCCACTCTCTGCTGGCGGAGGAAGCGGCCATCTCCCTAGCGATTGCACAAACTTCGGCAGAAATAATCATCACAGACAGCCAACAAGCCTGTAGAACCTTCTCCAGCGGTTTCATATCCCGACCTGCCCGAAAAATTCTACTCGAGCATCCTCCTCGACATCCCGTACGGATTAGTTGGGCTCCAGCCCACTCAGCCGTGTCTGGCAACGAAGCTGCCCATCAGCATGCCCGAGAGTTGACCCACCGGGCAAGCCAGGAGTTCGGCGAGCAGTGGCAGGTCTCCCCTCTCTTGTCGTTCCACGAAGTCACTCAGCATTACCGTCTGGAACGAATGCTATATCCTCCTGCGCACAAAAGCCTCACCAAAGAACAAGAGCGCCACCTCCGAGGCATTCAGACAAACACATTTCCCCACCCCACTAGAGCCCACATTCTGGCCCCCACCCTGTACTCCTCGCAATGCCGCTTCTGCGAGGCTCCGGGCACCCTCTACCATATCATTTGGGGCTGTAATAAGAACCCCCACCTACCCCCCCCCCTGCCTTTCCCCTCCCCTGAGCACTGGGAGAGAGCACTGTCCAGCTCGGACCCTGACGACCAGCTTTGGCTGGTGCAGCGAGCCCAAGAAGCCGGACGGACTCAAGGGGTCCTGGAATGAGGACTCTTCCCCAGGGCTGACAGCTTCAGATACACGTTTATTCCTCCTCCTCCTCCTCTAAAAACAAAATAAAGGTGAACGCGCAGCTTGTGTGTGATTTACTAAAACGGTCTTTCCTTGATTTCACTCCACATTTGTACACAACGATAGTTAATCGCCCCCTCCTCCCCCTTCACGTCTTGGAAAACATCAGTGCATTTCGCATCTAGTTGGTCTAGTGAGTTCAACCTTGCTTAAGGTAAGACGAAGGTCTCTACGATTTGCGAAGCTGCACTGTCTTTTTTTTTTTCATTCTCGCTCGAGAATTACATTGCTTCCGGACTTGGCAGACCATTTATTTGTTCGTGGTTTTATTAACTCTCCTTGGTCCGTTCTATCAGGCGGGAGTGGGCACATATTTAACGACCCATAGACTTGGAATATACTAACATGCTCGCGTGGCCTTTATTTCTACAAAAGGCACAAGTTATTGCCAGGTATATTAGGTAATCACCTCCCCGAATGATATTTTTGGACGACGTTTACATTCAAAACAAGGCCGAATTGGTTGTCCGCGCTGCAAAACGAAACCAACCTCTCAATGTGCTACTATCAGGGTAAACGAGGCGTCAATAGAATTTGTTTGCGCCTGAGATATTCGGAGGTGACAGTGGTGATATGCCGCTGCCGTCGCCGACGCCCGTAAGACAGGCGAAGCGCGCAGTACCGCGTCCCCGATTAGCTCTTGTTGGCTTTCGAGCACTCTAACAACTCTAATCAGGACGCAGCTGTTTTTAAAAGTACCCTAAACGTACTATTTGCTTACAGACATCACAATAACAGCATGTTTAGGGCGCGGAAAAGCAAAAAGAAGCGAAAGAGAACAAAAACACTGCATGAGCCGCTGTCAGCTGCGCTGCGGACATCCCGTAATCGCCGCGGAGAAGCGGCGACAGGCGGCACAGCGGTCGCGCAGCTCGAGGCCTGTATACGCTCGAGCGCGGCCTGTAGGGGCTAGAGTTCCTGTATATAGCTCCCGCAGGGAGCTAAGAGTTGCGCGACCCTTTTCCACGCGCCGCCGTGATTGCGACACTCCGGTTATCCATGCCGCGCAGAGAAGCCCCCACTACGGCTGCGCCGCAGCCGCCGACGCGGGCGGCACCACGCCCCGCCCAGGAACAGCAGCAGCAGAAGCGTGAGGCGCCGCCGACCGAAGCGCCCCCACCGCGCGTCGGCCGCCGTCGGAAGCGTGGCGGCGAGGCTCCTTCACCCGCGACGGGCGGCTTTCCCGCAGCAATCCGGATAACAAAGATGGCGGTCGGTCGCGCAACTCTTAGCTCCCTGCGGGAGCTATATACAGGAACTCTAGTAGGGGCGCCACTGAAATCCCCCTAGCGGCCCGTTTCGAAAGCAGGCGCGGGAGTCGGCGTCCCGCTCCCCAGTGCCGCCGCTGCTTTTGCGGCACGTCCACGACTGATATTTACCGTGTGCGGGCACTTGAAATCCATGTTTATGTTGAGCAGTCACTCTGTTCGCAAATGAGGTGTGTTTTCGAGAGTGTAGATGTTTCTGACGCGATCTTAGAATTGTATATTCGGTCTGTATAAGCGCCAGGTGTGTGTCACAGGCCAGCGTCGCGGAACCGGCGTGTGATGGAGCCGATTGTAGTTACACTGACCTGAATTTACTAGCAGTGTCTCTCTAACCACCGGTTCCTCAGATGTTCATGCTACGATTTAAATTGGTTTTGTGGGCTTACATAATCAGCGGGGCTCTCATACCTGACAGCACGCCAGTTACGTTTGCCAATATTATAACTTTGATATTGATCACCACCATTTACAAGCCAGTCTGTGTTAATTTCGGGAATATTCAACAAAAGTACGATGGACAATGCATAATTATACTCGGGGATCAGCACACGACAGTCTTCTTGTCGTGAGGTGAGCGCCCGCAAACATTCATCTGCTCCTCTGTGAGCAGCGCGGAGACGGGCTTAGAATATAATCCGCGTCCGCGACTAATGCTTCTTCGAAATATCGTCATATGGCACAGGGAGCCAGCAGAATAAAGCAGAATAAATCAGAGGGCCTTATCACATACCACTCTCTTCCAATGACACCTTTCATCGCTTGTTGAAAAGCCTACCCTGTATACTTCCAAAAATGCGGCCGCCGTATGATAAGCTGTTCGTTGAAGTAGAAAAAGAAAAGGAAAGTAAACGCGAGATTTGTGTGTGTGTGTGATTACTAAAACGTTCATTGCTTGATTCCGCTCCGCATTTGTACACAGCGTCCCCCTCCATCCCCCCCCCCTACCGATGTCTCGCGAAATAGCAGTGCATTTCGCGTATAGTTGGTCTAGTGAACCCTATCTGGCTTAAGTTTTGACGAACGTCTTTAGCATGTCAGAAGCTGCACTGTTTTCTTTATTCCCGTTAGAGAATTATGTTTCTTAATTCCGCACTTGCACAGCATTTATTTTCCGTGGTTTCATTAACTTGCCTTGGTTTGTGGGCACATATTTAACGACGCACAGCTAGGCCTGGAATATACTTAACATTTTCGCATGGTTTATATGCCTATAAAAGGCATAAGTTATTGTCCGCGATTGGGTAATCACATCCCCGAAACATATTTTTCTGCGACCTATATATTCGAAACGAAGCCGCATTCGTTGTTGACGCTGCAAAATGAAGCCAACCTCTCATTGAGCCAGTATCAGGTCTAAACGAGGCGACAGTAGAATTCATTTGTGCCTGATGTTTTGGAGGTGACAGGGGTGATATGCTGCTACCGTCGCCGACGCCCGGAAGAGCGCCGACGAAGCGCGCAGCACCGCGTCCACCGCGTCTCCGGGTAGCTCTTGCAGGCGGTCGCGTACTCTACGAAGACACAGCTGCTTTTTGAGTGACCTAAACGTACTATTTGCCTATAGACGTCACCATAACAATTTTTTTACAGGGCGCGGAAAGGCGAAAAGAAGTGAAACAGAACCTAAACACTGCACGCGGCCCTATCAGCCACGCAGCGCCAATCCCGTCAACGCCGCGGGGAAGCGGAGGCAGGCGGCGCAGCGATCGCGAAGCTCGAGGGGTATACATGCACCGATGAACTACCCGACGTGCGTGGGTAAGCTTCGAGTACGTACATACCGCGCGACATAGAGATAATATACTGACTCTAGAGGGAAAGCGCGCCGCTGAGCCAATGCATTGGAACCGTACGACACATAGTGGCAGACATGATACAACGATTTGATGGTTGCCAGCTGAGTTTTTGCTTACTAAAAACGGCGAAAAAGATGGGTTGTAATCTGGCAACGGGCTACTGCGGCGTTTCCGCGTCCGGCTAGCGAAGCATGCCGGGATTAATTGTAACATGGCGGACCGCTGGCCAGGCGGATTTTGTGTAGGCGGCGTCGACAGCATTGCGTGGTTTATCTCCTGTGGTAGGTAACCGACGTGTTTTCGGTTTAGTGTGTGACTTATATGTACTGAGACTATATGAGCAAGATGTGGCAACGCTCACGCAACACTTGCGCGCAAGCTCGAATGCGACTGATCGCATGCGCGAGGACGTCAAGGAATCAGCTGATCCGTACTGGGGCGCACAGAAAAAATGAATCTCCGTCATGATCTCCGTGCATATTTGCGCTGTGGTGCTTTGTTTGCCATTCTGTGACATCTTGCGAGTCGCTCGATGCTTTTCAAATGAAGTGAAGTGAAGAACTGTGGCTTGGTAGCTTAATGTAAAACCTTTGTTGACACACACAAAAAAAGAAAAACGTTATCGCATGGGCCAACGCTGATATTGCCGGTGAGTAGCGGGCCTTTGAAGCACAGGAACGAAAGAGCGCGGTCGATCGCAGGCCAATGGAGTGGCAGAATGCATGCCAAGGGAGTATGCGAAATACAGTCAGCGGCGTGTCCCGTTTTCCTTTCCGTCTGTATTCGTCAAGTTCTAGCTCCTTTCCACCACTTCAAAGGGAAAGCTTGCGGGACTCAATGGGCAATATTGAATGGGTAGTAATTTGCCGCACAGAGCGCGCGAGGAGACAACATTGACTTGTTGACTTGTTGTGATTGATTAAAAAAGAAACCGCATTTCGTTACCTCTTTTTTCGTTCTACCTTCGCGAACGTTTGCGCGGAAGTTCGAAGCACAAAGAGCTGTAAGAAGTTCCATGAATAAAACAACTGCAACCGAACAATTATAAAAGTTCCTTTTATTTCTCTTCCAACGAGAGCGATCGCTGGCTGCCACTCCGTAGCCTGTAGTGAACTTGCGGTAGTCAAGGTCAGATCGGAATCGCTGTTCCGGCGTCAGTTCAGGGGCAATAGACAGGGTGCTTAACGTGAAGAAGCGAATGACAGCCTCGCAAGCGCCCGGGGAAGCACTTGCTCAGCGTGTGCATCCGAGTTGTACCAGTTGTACACGTTTTGCCGCACGCAGATCTGAGCTGGAGACTGCACACACACTGCGCAGTCAGGCGCAAGGGCCTCGCCACTTCCTAGCACACTTAAAGAAATCGAAACCAAAACTGAGCTACGCACTTACTTTTGGTTCGAAAATTAGAGCTTAATTACACTAAAAGTTTTTTGTAGAGCTAGTTTTAATTACTGTGGCAATTATTTGCAACTGTTTTGCTTCAGTTCTTTGTTTTAGTTAAATAATTAGCGAACAACCCTTTACAAAACCGAATACAATTGATCTGGCAACCATGGGAATTGTATCATGTCAGCGCCCACGATTCGTACGGTCTCGGAGCTCGCTTTACCCCCCTGCCGCGCGACTGGCAGTGTGAGCGACCGCCGCCTCTGCGGGAGGAGGCCGCCAGGTGTGCTGCAATCAGGTCCGCTGTTTCAGCAAATATCACAGGCGTGCAACGGACTTTTTTTATTGCATAACAACCTCTCTTGCAGATCTTACAGGTGGTAGTAACAAATTGCAGGTGATGAGCACATGGTTATGTCGCGCGGTACATATTTATTATTTATTAGTGTGACCAGGGAACGACTCTGATGTCACATAAGAACAGCGGCATTTCAACTTGATATGATTTTTCATTTATACTGAAATTCATTTGAAGCAACATTTCAGAGTGAGGGTGGACGCGCGTTTTCAGCAACAGTTGGGCAACATTTATTGACGACTACGACAAATTTTATGGAACTCGTCAGATTGTGCTGCCCTTCCATGCACCATCTCACAAAAGGTAAGAAGAAGAAACTTCCCCTCCTCCCCCCTTTCCAGCAGTGCAAAGGCCTAAACAGAACCACGGGAAGGGAAGAATCAATGACACCCAGCACGAACTGTACGCTGATCCAAGGGTATCTCAAAGAAAGCAGTAATTTGAGAATGGGCGCTGAGAGAAGTTTAAAAGAGCGGCCACGAAAAAGAACGAGAAAAAAGAATATAAAGTACTTGCAGACGAAAAAGCGGAAGCTAGACAGGTGCGTTGGTAGGGTTCGGTCTCTGAGATTGATGTTGTGGCGCACGTTTGGCGATGTGCAACCATCTCCCCCTGGAAGCGTCCGCTCGCCGGTCGGCAGGATCAAGAAAATGAGAGCAATGTAAAAACGCTAAATGGGAGTAGACGAAGAAGGGAGTAAAAATGGGGGAATGATATTTACGTGACCGGCGGCTGTTATAGACGCGTCGAAGGACCAAACGTGCCTTCGTGACGCCTGCTGGGTTTTCAAACCGAAAAGCACCTCAGTGGAGCCTGACAGGCTTTCGACGCGTGGGCTTAGTGACTCGCACGTCCGGACAACACGCGACTACGGTGGAGCGTCAAATCCGCCGAGAGAGCGCTAGCGACGTACATGTTTTTTTATTCTGTTAGAGTCTGTTTTTCTTCACTGCTCTCTGTATCGTTTTTGGGCGTTTTATTAAGGAAGTGTGTTTGCTTGCCCAAATGTTGTAATGCTCTTTGTACTGTTAAGCGTGGTACTGTAAAACCCCAGACTACGGGCCTAATGAGTGGCAATGTTTGCTTACAAAAGCTTGAGCTTAATACCATGGCTAGCGTTAATAATATAGCCAACAATGTACGTTTCCAAGATACCGCGCGAACATATTCAGAACGTGACGTTACTGGTACCCTCGATCGGTCGGCCGGTTAAGCGCGTGTGAGTGTCCCTCCTCTTTGTCCCCGTCTATTTTTGCGCTTTGAAGTTTTTTTTGATATCATGCACCAACTAGCCCAACTTGCGGTATTGCTTCCGTTTCTCTCCCCATGCAGTGTAAACGCTCAATAGAGAAATTTCAGAGGCGACATTGGTGGAGTTTGCACCGCTTTCCGGCATCCAGTCAGGAATGAGCGACATCGTCGGGACCTGCAAACACGTTTTCGAACGGGGTGCATCGGAGTTTTCAGGGTGGCAAAACAGTAACATGAACGACAGCTTTTCGAAGGCTTGCATTTCGAACATGTAGAGAAGGTACATGCGTTCAGGCGCAGGCGCATACACGTCACTATTTATTTTCCAGATGCCCAACAAACAGCGCGGCTCAATGGAGGTTAAACTTAGGCAGTTATATCGCATCTGTACTCGACTTACCCAACTCACCTGCTGCAGCCAGACAGGTGTTAGTTAGAATTTCAGGTTGCCAAATAAATTGTTTTTTCTTACCTCCTGCACATTGCTCTATGGCTGTCGATCCAATCCCCCTTGTCCCTATTACGCCACTGCCCTTAATGGCGGCTTTACCTCATTGCCTGTTTTACTGCCCAGCCGTACTGCATTTGGGTGCCGGTGTCTGTGGCCGTAACACCACCCCGAACGAATGATGCTAATGGCTGTGCTACATGTGGTATCGCAGGTGCCGCACCGGAGAATCGACGATAGCCCAACAGGGCTGGCTATCTGTGTCGCAGCTCCACCAGAGGTGTGACATTCGCATCGAAATAATCGGGAACAAATTTTTGCGGCAGCTGCAGCGAGCCTGGTAGCGCAGGCAGACGTAATGCCCGAAGCAGCTTTAAAATTCCCACGAGATGTTTTCCTCGTCGATGCCGCTTTCTATACCCATAATTTGAAAATAATCTCTTCTTGCGTTAGTGCGTAACTGCTTTGTAGCCACATAAATTATGAAACAGAACCAGTAAACCAATTTTACTTGCTATGAAATGTATACTCAAGTCAGCCATACACTCAGTCTGTCCAACCGAAACAATACCAATTCGGTTACGGTTTCGGTTCGCGTTAATTCATTTCGCCCAGTTCAGTCCCGGTTCTACTCAATCAGAAAGCGAACCGGTTCGGCAGGGAAAAATATTAGCGAAGTGGAAAAAAATGTTTTGTAGTTACAATCAAGTTCCATAAACAATAAAATTCTGTTTTGTTCAAGGTGCTGATTTGTTTGCAATAAGAGTTCTGCAATTTTAAAGAAAGCGATTTCGCCAGATACTAAGGGGTTCTAACAATTCACCTGTGAGGCACGTGCTGGCTTCGAGGGTTGGCCAATTCATGTTTCGCCATGATTTTTTGGTTGTCCAACCTTACTAAGGGGAAACTACTGACAAGTTCCGTCAGTCTCTATCCCCTTTGTCTTCGTTCGTATGTAATCAGCAATTTTCTGCTCACAACAATTGGCACATACACATACTTAGGCATTCACATCCGTAGCAACCTTTCATGACTAACACACGCATACCATGAACTAACAATCCTAATCGCAAGCTTGGGTGCTGCTTACGTAGTAACTCTTCATCCGCTCCACGGGGTATCCGGGATCCGCTTTTATTTTCGTTTTATTAATGTATTCAGAAACGTGCTTCTCGTATCATCGCCTCCAATTACTTCGGAACAGGGAGCGAATAATCGATGAAAGCAAATCTTAACCTTCCAACTTTAATGACTCGCAGGAAAATTTCCCGTTTAAGCCGTTTCTCACAAAATTTGCTATACTAATCCCACAATTAAAACTGACATTTTTTCGACACCCAACTACATTTCTCCAAATATCGATCGCAAATTAAAAAAATTCCCCGCATTTCCCCGAGGGGAAGAATGTGAAAGTGCAAATGCACGAGTTGAATTTGCGCGGTTCGGTAATGTTCGCGAAAGAGAGATCACACACACACACACACACAACTACAAAGAAAGAAAGATGCATTTATTCACAGACACCTATTTGTGTTGTCGTTGTACTTGATTGCTAGAGCGGATCTCAGCTTTGAAATTTCGTGTCAGTACTCCTTTAAGCGGGTGCATTAGCCCTTCTCACGCCCGATTCCTGGCCAATCCCCCACGTGGGTATGTGCCATGTCAGCGGCCAGGCAGCGCGCGCCCATCTCCCCCCGTTGCCAAGGAAGACGAGGAGATTCCTGGCCAATCCCCCACGTGGGTATGCTATGCGGACATCGCCGGTGGACGCAGGTTCAGGGTCGCTTAAGAAGTGCATTCGCACTCAAAAGTTGCAGTCATGAATTGCCGCACCACAGTTTAATATGTCATCCTATCACAGTTTAATATGTCAGTTTAATAATATCCCCTTCCTGTCTTCCGAAGAGAAGACAGGAAGGGAACATCCCTTCCCCCAATGCCAGCAACCGTGATCCTGCTGCATTCAAAGCGACCATATCTTGCATAGTACAACTTAGCCCACTGCTCTCAGTAGCCCCCTCTTTGGCATTGGCGGTGCTGAACTAAATTTTTAGAAAACGTGAACAAGTCATTCATTGTTTTTCTGCAAAGCTGTTTCTGTTTCTCGCCGGTAAAACAGCCGCCAGGGAAATAAGTGCATCCTTACCCGACGTATATCTGGAGCTCCATTATTGTATACACGCCGCAGAAAAATGTATATGACATGCTTTTACTCCTCTTAGCTGTTTCAAGCTACATAGCTTGTGTGAGCAAAAAAAGGCCACGACGCACATTTCAGACTCTTTGAAAACTTGAAACTGGAAGAAAGCAACAGACAAGTAACCATTCTTCGTCCACGGCCTGGTGGTGTACCACGTCCTTTTTAGATACATAACAGCACCAGAACAATGTGAAAGTTCACAGGCTAAACTGCCGTACACGCTTGACAACTGACAATGATTATTCCTGTGGAGTAGACTTTTTTCTTCCTTTTCCATTCGATCTACGTCATGATTAACAGCAACCTGCTCAACAAATACAACGCTATCAACGCGATTGTTCAGGAGCATACATGTTGTACCAGACTGTCATTCGCCTTACCAGACTTGTGAAACGATATGAAATCGCCTGTGTGTCCTATCGGGTACAGGTAGTAGCATTCGCTCATCGCTCTGTCAATATCGTCGAGATAATTACAGAGCACATACAAAGAGCGCAGGTTTCTGTCTTCCGACAGATCTCAACGCTGCCATCGCGTACACACAGCCCCTCTCAGCCACACTCCAGAAAGTCGACATCCACCCGCTAACAGCACTGACTACTTTGTGTCAGAGGAGTTGCTCGTCACAGTGCCAAAAGGATACTAAACCCTTACTAATAGGTCGGCGTACTCACTCGTGAGTACACTCATTTGTACTCATTTGTACTCAAACTCACGAGTGAGTACGATGATGAGTGATCACACACCCAGAAAAAAACAGTGAGTACGATGACGAGTGAGTACAGGGGTAAGTCCACTACTCGTGAGTACAGTACTCATGAGTACACTACTCATGAGTATGAGTACTCATGAGTACAGTATTCATGAGTATGAGTACTCATGAGTTTGAGTACTCATAAGTACACAGTACTCACGAGTACACAGTACCCATGAGTACACAGTACTCACGAGTACACAGTACCCATGAGTACACAGCACTCATGAGTACACAGCACTCATGAGTACACAGCACTCATGAGTACTGTTTTTGCGAGTGCTTGCACTCTTGAGTTTATGCAGTCCTGAACACAGTAGTGCAAACAAGAAAACGGACGACAAAAGCTGCCTCCCGAAGACACGCAGAAAAACGCAGTTTACGGCCATGGCTGCACCGTTAAGCCCCGAGCCCCCCTGAGCCCGACCCGGCCTGAGAACAAGAGGAAACGCCAGAGGCAACGCGAGTGCTTATGTTCCGTTTCGCTTTCTCACATGTACTTGCCTTCGCGCAGTAAGTCGCCCAACGACAGTGCACCGCATCAGACTTTTTCTTCCTCTGTCCTGATTTATATATGTAACCTGTGTTTTTCTAATCAATTAAACAATTTATTTTTCTACTTAGTTTTTTATTCGAGCTACGACCTAGCTAACAGTGCAGATAAATTGATTATTCGTGAGTAATACAAATTGAGTACTCATGAATAGAGATTGAGTACTCATGAGTGCAGAATGAGTAGTACTCATGAGTGCAGAATGAGTAGCACTCATGAGTACAGAGTTAGTACTCATGAGTACAGATTCAGTACTCATGAGTACAGATTGAGTACGAATACTCGTGAGGACAAATGAGTTTGAGTACAAATGAGTACGATTACAAATGAGTATTTCATTAGTGAGTACGAGTGATTTTGTGAACAGACGAACTTTTTGAGTCTGAGTTTGATTGAGTACAGCGTGAATGAAAAAAATTCCCGCGCCTTCCCGCGAGGGGAACACGAGTAAATGCAAAGCATTGGGGCCTCAGTACTGGTTGAAGGCAGTGTTGCTTCCATCGCTTCTTCCGTGATGCTGGAGTAGCAGACACGAGTAAACGTGGGGGCGAGCGTCAACCAAGGAAGGAAGGAGCAACGCAGTGACTGAAGCACGAGCGACCGCTAGACGCTTTATATTTGCAGCGCGCGCAGTAGAGGGAGAGCAGTACGGGGGGGGGGGGAGAGCGCGCATGCGCAAGCAGCGCGCGCCCTTCCACGCCCCTCCGCGCTGCTATCACGCACCTGTTACGCCGAGACCGCGACGGAGCGAACAGGCTGACTACGACGCATGCGCGCGCCAGCTGCTGTTGAGAGAGAGGAGGGAAGGAAGAGAGGCGCACCTGCTGCGGACGCGGAGCTGTTGAACCCGTCCGACGCAGGAAGAGGCGAGCCTAAGAAATGCTCTGCATTTAAAAAAGTGTGATTGAGTTTGAGTGAGTTCTTTCTGTTTTGCCAACCTATGCCCTTACTGCGCCTTTTCAAAGCCACCGGCGTGTCTGATCGATTGTAAGGACGTTACGTGCATGCATAGTCCTTCGTTCGCCCAGTTGGTCAGGATGCCTGTTTTGTTCTATGGCTTCCTTACAGACAAGCTGTTAATGTATCGGTTTCCACACAGAAAAACCACGTAGAAGGAATTCTTTTCGTCTCCAGGGGTGGTGTTTTAGATTACCTTCTTGAAGAGCCCCTGGAGTGACGTTTTGACCGGTGTTTTTAAGCTCACCTGTCTATTGCTAGGATCCAGCATATGGTGTCCTGCGAGAGGCCAAACGTAGAACAATTTTCAGCGTATGAAACAAATCATAACAACAGGTCCTTGTGCCTGTTGCGGATCGGACACCTCGTTGCGGGTGCGCCACCAGGAAACGAAGCCGTGGGACCCCTGATCGAATGACCCTTTTAATGGCGATGACTTAGTTACAATGATGATGATACTCATGCCCTCGAGCCAGGAGCCACACCTTCTTCCTCGTCCTCGCAATTCCCAACATTCTCCCGGCCACAAAAGAGTGAAACGACGTCCACACGTAGCAAGCGGATCTTGGCGCTATCATTCGCGGTAAAAATCTAGCGTGCATGCCAGTTCCGTCTAGACCGTCCTTTTTTTCCGTTGGGTTTCCGTTCGCTTTGGTTCCTTGTTTTCTTTCAACGTATGCTGCTTAAAAAGGACGTTGCTTCTGACGTGTTCAGATCGTCATTGAAACAGCGCCTGTTGTGCTGACGGTTCCGGTAACCATTCATGTACTCGCGCACCGCTGAATCAGTTAGCGAAGCAGCTCCTCTCTGAAGCATAGAATGCGCCCTAACACTGTCTTCGCAATCACAATTCATAGGCTGTGACTCATTGCACACGTCGGCAACTTGTAAACTCTGGGGCGATGTCGACAATTGACTGAATTCTTTAAGAGTTGTATATCTGCGCTCACGCATCCGGCATCTGTTGTCTGGCTCCGGGTAACTCAGATGCTTGCTGGATAGCCTTTGACCCTGTAAGTCCACTTCCAAACCCTTATGTTCCCTTGCTTCCTTTCTTTCTGTGGTGTGCTGTGAGATGGATGCAGCACCTGGAGATAGGACAATAACGCTGCTGTGTAGACTCCATGCAGGGTCCCCTGTTGATTTGTCGTTGCGGGGCACTTGCGTACTAAGCACGCAAGACATTCGTGCCGTTGTCTGATCCGAAGGACTCGGTTCCCGTACAGGGCCTTGAAGCGTCCATCCGAGCGAGGTCTTCATAGCTGCTAAGCCTTGCACTTGATCGCTGCGAATGAAGTCCCCTGTCATTATTGTTCACAGCAGGTCAGATCCTACGAGCAGGTCGATGCCTTGGTCCTTACGTTTCTGGGGAACGGTACGTTCGTCAGCAAGTCTCAAGCCAAACTTCCTCAAACCAAACTGCCGAAAGCACCGTTCATTTCCGTTTTTGGGGCGTTCGAACAAATCGTTGGCACAGCAATTGCACGCACCACATGCTCGGCGTCGTCGAACTGGCTGCGTAGCCTCAGCTCCACTATTTTGCGCCGTCTTTCTTCCGAAGGAACAGCCGACGCAAATGAGTTTACAGTTAGGCTTGTCTCCCCCACAACCTTCAGTCCCAACTTCTCCACGAGGTCTTCCTTGAGAAACGTTCGCTGGCTGCCACTGTCTAAAATGTCTCGTATGTAACATGCTCCGTTGGGACCGATGATCCACGACCGGAAGGTCTGGAGGTAAATGTCCTCCCCCAACTGGCAGCTAGTGAGGGCAGGTGATGCTGACTTGGCGTCGTGCGTCTGCATCGGGGCTTTGCAGGTCGGCTCAGTGTGCGCCTCGTCTCTCTTTGCTTTGCATGCATAGTCTGGGTCGCACATGACGGTTGCGTGCCTCCCCTTGCAAGTCGTACACCTTATCTTTCGTCGGCACTCCTTTGATCGATGGCCCGTCATAGTGCATCGGTAGCACCGCCTAGCGTAAGATAGTCGTTTCTTCTTCTCTAAAATGCTCAGAGAAGCGTAGGATGCTTCAGTAGTGTGCTTTGGCGATTTGCAAAAGAAGCACTCGTTCCTTTCGGTCATCCCTGCTTGAGAGGCGTGCAGAACCGACGTTGAGTGGCCGCTACTTTGTAGAGGGTCACTCGATTCGGTAGGAGTCGACACTGGAGCGCATTGCTCTCTTGCCTCGAGCTCGATTTGCATGTATCTCAAGAGCTGCTCTAGCTTCTGTGAAGACGTTGTGGCACTGGTTGCCTCTACTGAAGCAGAAGGCGGCGCTCCCTGCGTATCACCTTGAAGACGTCCGTGGCGGTGGAATGCCAATACGATTTCCTTTGGCAACGCCTCCAGCAAAACGTCGTACAACATTGTCGAGAAGCTGCTCGTGGGAACGTCCAGTACGTTTAGGCAGCGGACATTCAGCGTAACACAGTGGTAAAGCCTGCGCAGCTCCTTGTCCTCCGAGTGATACGTCACGGGCCGTAGCTCGCGGAGGTTTCGAAAATGCCGCTGTATGATACGGTTCTTGTCGCCCAACCTGTCCTTCAGCAGCTGGACGGCACTTTTATAACAGGCCTCCGTTGTTGGCAGCCCGGCGATGGCAGCTGCTGCTTCACCCGACAGGTAGTTCCGGAGGTAATGAAACTTGTCGGTAGCGGTGAGAGCCCGGTTGGTGTGGACTGCGCCGTTGAACTGCTCCCAAAACGACATCTAGCTACATACGTCTCCATGAAAGGGCTGGATGGTGAGCATGGGCAGACGGGGTCCAGAGATCTGAGATGGAACCGTCGTTGGGGCCTGTGGCGTGCTAACTGCAGCGGAGGGGGCAGGTTGCGCCGTGTCGCTGACGCCGAGTTCCTCGAGCCGGTACGTAAGGCGAGTCAGAGCCTCGAGCGTCTGGTCGTTGTAATGGGCCGCCGACTCGTACTTCCTTTTCAGCTCCTCGACAGGAACCGCGTCCTCGACCTGGGCGTCGATCTTGCTAAGCTCCTCGCGGCTAGCCATGAGCTTGTACAACACCTTTCGGAGCGCGAGCCGGTCGTAGCTGCCACTCTCGTTCAGTGCTGTCGCCTCTGTCGAAATTTTCGTCGCTTGGGCTCGCCTTACAGCGCGTTTCGTGTTCAGCCGGTCCATCGTTCAGCGAAAAAGTCCGGCTTACTCGCTTGGTAGGCAGTCCGGTCCGCGCGTTGTCTCCCTGGGTGCGGTTCCGATGAGGACGAAGTTCTGTGGCGGCCGTTTTTCGGTGAAACTCGTCGTCGCCGTCACCCGTTGTCCACGTCGTTGGGAGCCGCTCGTTTTCCCTTGGGATTCGGCACCAAATGTTGCGGATTGGACACCTACTTGCTGGTGCGCCGCCAGGAAACGAAGCCGTGGGACCCCTGATCGAACGACCCTTTTAATGTCGATGACTTATTTAGTTAAAATGATGATGATACTCATGCCCTCGAGCCAGGAGCCACACCTTCTTCTTCTTCTTCGCAATTCCCAACAGGGCCTGCCTATTTTGATATAAGACAGCTTTCATCACCCCTACAAAATTGCCTGCCCAGCCATGCCGTGGTGTTTAGCGGTGAAGCCGACTTTAAGGAGATCGGTGTGAGGTTGGTGTCTGCAACCTGCACTTCCCACACTGTGTGCTTCACATTGAAGCACGGCCATCAACAGAGGGAATGTGGCGGCAGCCCCACGTTCTGCCCGACTCCACTACCGCCGCCTCTTTCCAGAATCGTGTACAGTGCTCGTCACGCGCGGTGTATCCCAGGGCCAGCAGATTGCGCAGCAATGCCGCTATCCTTTTGCAGGCAGCTTTGCGGCGCTCAAGAGCATGGGGCGCGGTTGGCGTAGCCACGCTGTACTAGAGCAATACTGTGTCTGCCCACAAATCATGTGTAACCTTAGTGTGCGGCGCAGTGATCGCGCCGCTGTCCTTACAATTCAACACACAGCGAAACCCCCAAATATCAAATCGCACCTTCGCTGGCATTCCGTCTTCCCGGGGTGGAAGACCCGAGCCTCTTCAAGGGCTTCCGCAGTGACGTTTCGCTCCGTGTCGTTTCGACACATGACCAGTCGCCCCTTTTGTATTCACGGTTAAGAAGGAGGAGGGGGGACGGGCGTGCACGCAAAGCCAGGCTTCACATTATCACTCCTGACATGCTGGAGGGAGACTTCAACTTAGACGTCCACAGCCCTATGCGACCTGACTGATGTCCTCCGTGATCGAGCGGTTGTGGTTAGTGTGTTACAGAGACAATGAGATGCCTACGACGCTGGAGGAAAACGGACAGCTCCATGTCTGTCGGCCAGAACAACACTAGTTTTTCCAAGTAATATTGCGTAGCATTCTTTGGCGAGTACCCCCCACAGCCAGGACCGTGTAACGCCTGCATTTTCACAAAATGGTAAAATTGGCGGAAGTGACACGTTTAAGCATTTTAATGTAGAAGATGGAGCTGATTGGTCAAACGTAACTTTAGAAAAACCGAGGAATATGGGGAAGGTGGATGTCACAAACTCGAGCGAACGACGCCAAAAAGTACCGTACAGCTGTTTTCATTTTATTGTACAACGCCTAATTCTTGTTATAGTCGTCCGCTCCATTCAGTTCGGTTCTATTCGCTCCGAGAAAACGCTGAAACTCTCTCGAACGAACAGGTGGTAACACGATCACTCGCCGGCTCGCCGGCAAGAAAATACCAAAATAAAAGCTCCGCCCCTCAGCTTTCACCAAAGCTTTGAGTCCTTTCAAGGGGCACGCGTCGCCTTGCCAGTGCTAAAGCGCGCGGATGATTCTAGAAGGGAGAAAGAGGGAAGCTGTTCGGCCGACAGCGGCGGGCCCGTTTTGTGTTGTGCCGTCTCTCTCCGCGACGGCGCAGTTATAAAAAAGAGACTCGCGCCGAAGCAAGTTAGCTACGTTTGGACGTCGTGATGTGACAACGGCAACTGCCAGTTTGTGCACCACACCATCGACGACCTGCGCCCTGGAGAACTAATTTAGATGAGCTATCAGCGAGGCGCTCCAGGCGCGACCTGGCTTTTCTGTTTAATTGTATTCACTCGAAGTTCGACTGCCCTTGCCTCGTAAGCTCTGTCCATCTGCGAGTGCCAAGCAGACTACTACGGCCGCATGGATGCTTTGATGTAGACAGATCAATGAGTTTGGCACCAGCCAGCCGGTGCCAGCTCACCTATAACAGTCTGTTTCTATCTCCTATAGGCGTTTTTTGCAGTGATTTGGTGCTGTTTAAGCGCTCTCTGAAATGTGTGATATTTTGAATACGCATGCTGTGGAGAGGTCGCTCCTGCACTTCTCTCCCTGCTCTCGTGTTTCCTCACATAGAGCGCTACCTTGCCCATGTTCGTACGTGTTCTCCTGTGCATACTCCAGACACGTCCTCCGAGCCTTTACCGTTCAAAAATATTTGTGTCTCCTTCGATAACACTACACTTTTGTATATATCTATCTGCACTTCCACATTTACCAATTTTTGATTTATACGCTGCCCATATTTGTACTGTTTGTATTCCTTGTATTCATGCATCTATGTATGTTGCGTGTTCGTATTCTTTGTACCTATGTAATAATAATAATAATATTTCCTTTATTTTCCATCCTTGGAGATGGGGGAGGCAAGGAAAAAAGCTGTACAATCATCCACGGCCAGGCCAGAGCGGCGGCGCGCGCCGCCTCCGCTCCAGCTAGGCCATGAATCAGCTTGACTTGCTCCCGCCCCCCCAACATATAAAATACAGTATAACATGTTCAATTTTCAGCAGTGTACAGCGTACAATAAACACACCGACAAAAAGAAAGGAGAAAACAAAAAAAAACGTGAAATGAACAATCAGCAGTCTTTGCAATAACATAAAGCGCGCAACAATCCCGGTTGCACGCGTTTTTTTACATAATACGAAATAAAAGAACAGTTGAGTACAGAAAAAAGAATATATACTGTTACAATAGGTAAGCACAGGAAAATACATGAAATAAAATCGGTAGCAATCACTTCGTTTGTAGGTTAAAGAAGGCACGCAATTCCTTGGCCGTTGCCCTTTCGATAACAATGGTGTTCGTATGGCAAAAATTTAGCAATTCCGGAAGTTTGTGTTTCAACATTTGGGTTCCATAGTTTGTTCTGCAGACGTCAATTTTCCAGATTTCATTTGTTCGAGTGAGATATGGGTTAATTTTTACGGTGAGAGAGGACAACTGTGTGAGAAAGTTTCTTTGTAGTTTAAGTTCTTTTTTATAAATTAAGGCTAAGCGATAGGAATATAAGTGATATATTTTCATTATATTATGCTTAAGAAAGAGCTCGGCGGAGGGATGGTCAAAAGAGACATTAGAGATATTTCTCAAAATCTTTTTTTGCAAGACATGAATTGTTTGTAGATTTGCGATTGTAGTATTGCCCCACACAAGATGGCAATAGTTAATATGCGAGTAAAATAACGAATTATACAGAATTTTTTTAACTTCAGTTGGCAGTACGGCCTTGTAAATGTAAGTCAATCCGACTATTCGCGATAATTTTGATTTTATATGGTTGATATGCTCGTCCCAAGTCATTTTTTCCGTGAAGATAACCCCGAGTGTTTTATAAGCAGTAACTAACTCTATGGCTGCATTGTTGTACTTAATACTATGGAAAGTAGATACATTTTTATTTTTTGGGCGAAAAAGAATAGCTTTAGTCTTATTTGTGTTTACTTTAAGGGCATTATACTCGGTCCATTTGCTTAGTTCAGCAAGGGTGTTGTTTGCTCTTGTAGCAAGACTAACAGGTGATGTATCAGAAAACAGTAATGTGGTGTCGTCACCATATATAATAAATTTTGTGGTTTTGTCTATGTTAACAATGTCGTTAATATATAACTTGAAGAGTAACGGGCCAAGAATACTACCTTGCGGGACGCCAGATGATAAAGGTTTAACTTCTGATGAATAGCCATTAAGGCTTACGTATTGACGTCGGCTTTCAAGGTAAGATTTTAGTAACATTAAACCAATACCGCGGAAACCGTACAATTCTAATTTCTTCAATAGTAGCGCGTGATTTAAGTAGTCAAATGCCTTTGTGTAATCTATATATATTCCTAGAGACACCTGTTCGTCTTCAAATGATTTTAGAATGAATTCCTTGTGTTCTAGTAAGGCTAACTCTGTAGAGCAGTTTTTCCGAAAGCCAAACTGTGCGGAGCTAAGTATGCTATATTTATCGCAAAAATTTTCCATTCTAGAAAGAATTACTTTCTCAAGTCCCTTTGAAAAGACGGGTAATATTGATACTGGTCTGTAATTTCCCATATCATTTTTACTTCCTTTTTTATGTACGACTGCTACCTTAGCAATTTGCATTCGTTTCGGAAACACTCCCTCTGATAGGCATAAGTTAAATATATGAGTTAGAAATGGGGTTATTATTTCTAGAACGTATTTAATGGGTTTGATAGTTATCCCATCCGCATCGCGGCTGGCACTGTTGCTCAGCCTTTGAAAGATAGCGGCCACTTCTGTGTCAGATACAGGATTTAGAAAAAAGCAGTCTCTGCTTATATGTTCGACAAAACTGAGCGCTCTACCATCGAATTCATCTGTGGTTATATTGACAAAATGATCATTAAATGCATTAGCTAAGTGTTTTCCTGTCAGTTCTTCATTGTTCAAAGTAATTTTATCAATCGCATTTGTGTGGGCAGTACGATTGAGAGTTTTATTTAGCGTTTTCCACGTTAAATCTGTTCTTGTTGCACATGCGGTAAACAGTTCATAAAAATAGTTATTTTTTGCCGATCTAATCTCTTTTGTTAGTTTGTTCCGGAAAGATTTGAAAACTTTTAATGACTCGGAATTCCGGTTTTTAAGAAATTTCCTATACAAGCTATCCCTTACTTTGATCTTGCTGAGTAATTCAGGACTAATCCAAGGCTTGCGGATTTTCTTACATGAGCGAAGTCGCTTATAGGGAAACGAGTCATTATATATGTTCAAAAAACTGTCCAGAAATAAATTGTAAGCGCTCTCTGCATCCGTTTGTTGCAATATCGTGCTTCCATCAAAGCGTTCTAATTTTTGTGCAAACTCGTTAAGGTTATTTGGCGTCATCTCCTGAAAAAATACTGGTGGTGCTTTTGTGTAACTGAACTTTTGTTTCTGTATGCATAAGTAAATCGCACTGTGATCACTAATATCCGTACATACCGCACCTGCCTTTAGAGAAGTGTGCATGTTCGTGATAAACAAGTCTAACAGAGTAGCGGATGAAAGGGTGATCCTAGTTGGACATGTTATAACATTGGTGCAACCATATGAGAGGATTAACTGTTCAAATTCGATCTTCATACTGGTGTCCGTTAACATGTTTATGTTAAAGTCTCCGCCTAAAATAATGTTGTATTTATTTTCACCTGCAAAAGTTAGTAGAGTCTCAAGAAAAGAAAAGAAATTTCTAACATTCCCATTCGGTGGACGGTATACAACCGCTAATATGCTTTCTTTTGTGTACAAAGACAAAATTTCGAAGTCAACGTTAACACAAGAGAAGTCTGATATAACGTCACACATGGCACCTTTTTTAACCATGAGGCATACACCCCCTCCGCGGCCGGCACTTCGATTCAGAAGAAAATTATTGTAATTCGAAAGACGCAGAACATTATCATCTCCGACGTACCAAGTTTCTGTTAACATAATCACGTCGAACACATCGTTGAACTGGTCAAAAAGTACTTCAAGCTGCGGTATCTTATTTCCGGCGGATTGCGTGTTTAAGTGAAGCAAGTTTAACGATTGTGCGCAGTCGCTACCGCAGACCTTGATAAACTCGGAAGGCATTGTGAAGTCCCCCATCGTCTTGATAGAGAGGAACTATCGTGGAAGGTGTAAGAGCGCAGCCGCCTTTACCTAATGTTATGTAATTCACTTTCGTTCCGCACCCTGATCGCCTTCTCTCCATCTTTCTTCCTCAGATACACTTTTCCGTTCGTGTGCCAGGCGTATTTGTACCCATGATTTTTAGCCCAAACTTTCGTTGTTGCTAATAGAAGCCTGTTTTTCTTTGTCAAATTTTCCATAATGTAACATGAGTCATCAGCGTCCCTCAGTTCGCTCTTTTTTTCCAAGAAGGAGATCCTTGTGGTTTGCTTCACGAATCTTACGATTATGCCTGGCACTCTATCTTTAGCAGACGGTAACCGGTGCACTGCTACAACATCAGTGTCGGCAAGCTGGGGAAGGTGTACTTTCTCCGCTACGGCATTGATCTTAGTCAAGAGGTCCTCATTTTCGGTAACAGGAAGGCCATGAAACTCAAGGTTAAGTTTTCTACTGTGCAGCTCAAGCTCGTGAAGTTCCTGAGCGATTTCGTCCGTTCTGTACGTTTTCTCCCGTTCTTCAATGGCCTCAACCCGGTGCTTCAACTGTTGCACCTCTTTGTCCTGTCTACAAATGTGAGCAAGAATTTCATCATACTTGCTGGACATCATGTCGACGGACTTCTCAATGTTTTCTACAGTGGTTTTAAGCGTCATGAGGCCTTCAAGCTTTTCGTTAACAGCTAGCATTAAGCTCGCTACATTTACATCTTGCTTCTTCGGGCTTTCGCCCTGACTGCCTTTCGACTTCTTTCCCTTGCATGTTTGGCACTGCCATGACTTTCACCATGGCTTGCCTTTAGACTTGTACGTACTTTCAGCAACGTTGGAGCATTTCCCGAAGTGATAGTTACGGTTACATCCCGCACACAGCAAACCTTCACCATCTTCACACTGGGCCTCACAACAAGGGCACTCTTCACATTGATCACTAGACATGGTAAAGATGAGGTATTCGTTAAGACTGGACAGTCACTAATCATAAAAGCAAAGCAGCAGCGACAGCAGAATCATACTTTGCTTAACTGGTCAAAAACATTCACAGAAATTACAGACCAACCTGCGAGAGCACGATGCGCGCAGATTAGCTTGGGCCGGCACGTTTCCGCTGCCGCTGCTGCTGCCAAAATGGTCCAGCGATGGATGCGTCGCTTTTTTATAGCGATGCCGGGAGGCCCCTTGATGTCGCTGGCGTCAGTGGTGGGCACGTTGTCCTGACGATGCTCTTGCAAATTTCAATTCGCTGTCGCAGAAAGCTGTCCGGTGCTCCAGGTTGATCGTCCGTCCGTTCAGCTGTTTTCTGCGCCAACCTGCGAGAGCACGATGCGCGCAGATTAGCTTGGGCCGGCACGTTTCCGCTGCCGCTGCTGCTGCCAATATGGTCCAGCGATGGATGCGTCGCTTTTTTATAGCGATGCCGGGAGGCCCCTTGATGTCGCTGGCGTCAGTGGTGGGCACGTTGTCCTGACGATGCTCTTGCAAATTTCAATTCGCTGTCGCAGAAAGCTGTCCGGTGCTCCAGGTTGATCGTCCATCCGTTCAGCTGTTTTCTGCGCCAACCTGCGAGAGCACGATGCGCGCAGATTAGCTTGGGCCGGCACGTTTCCGCTGCCGCTGCTGCTGCCAAAATGGTCCAGCGATGGATGCGTCGCTTTTTTATAGCGATGCCGGGAGGCCCCTTGATGTCGCTGGCGTCAGTGGTGGGCACGTTGTCCTGACGATGCTCTTGCAAATTTCAATTCGCTGTCGCAGAAAGCTGTCCGGTGCTCCAGGTTGATCGTCCGTCCGTTCAGCTGTTTTCTGCGCCAACCTGCGAGAGCACGATGCGCGCAGATTAGCTTGGGCCGGCACGTTTCCGCTGCCGCTGCTGCTGCCAAAATGCGGTGCATCACCCGAGAAGGCCCTGTGCTGTTGGTGAGCACTTCAAATAAATAAATAAATAAACGTACTCCCGGGCCTCCAATCACCGTGATCGTCTCGACCGGCCTGGCCTACAACGAGGCCACGCTTCCCAGTTTGTCGAATCGCGTCCGACAGAGGTGCATCGTCCGGCCCGGTCGGTGAATATTGTGGGACTCAGTCGCTCATATGCATGGAACTGTTCGTTTTTTTTTTCTTTTTAGCTGACTGCTCCACTTCGTAATATCCATTTGTTAACGCTTCTAATCGAATCATTTTGTCTAATTTTGAACTGTTTCTTGTATTTGAATTCAATCTAAGTTGTCTGTCATTAACGATTCGTTACCTCGTACTTGTGCAGTGTTTTGCCGGTCTAAATATAAATCTTTGTACCGTTTTCGTGCAAGGCTCTGGCTTATTCTCACCGCTCTGGTCAAGGAAAGCCGCACATCAGACGGCCACCCCCTTCGTCACCTGTGCCCTGTAGATTCGGTGGGGTTGTGGGCGCGCTTGAATCGACTCCCGATATCTTCTGACCGTGCACTCTATTACAGGGCTGTTGAAGAGCTTTTCAAGAAAATTTTGTTGGGGGCATTACGTTATGAATTTCCTGATCCTGAATTCGAAAAACATGCTTATTTTATGTGTAAGTACACCCAAACCATCTTTTTTCGTCAAAACAAATGACCCCTGCCCGCGGGTGCGGTGAGAGCCCTGGCTGCCTTTCGCGATTGGCTGGCGGCAGATGACGTCATATTCGGAAGTGCCGGTGCTGCGGGTAGTCGGGGCCGCTGGGCCTGAAGATCTCATTCTGTTCCAGTTCAGATACGGGTTAGCAGGCCCTCTGGGGAATGGAGGGCTCACACAATCTTTCCTTAAAATAGGAGAGCCTGAGGGAAGTATAAACGCAACAGGTTCGCTCGCGGCGAGCTTTAGAAAGGGTTCACCCTCGACGACTCATGGCCGACTTGTTTCTCGGGTGCAGGGGAGTTGCGCAGATATTGGTTCGCCGCTTTCATTACCAGCGCTAGTCACAATTCCCAGCACAAATTTCCAACCCACCATCATCCCCATCCTCGAATGCGGAACTTTGTTTCCACATTTGGACAGGCGGCAACAAGCTTTGAGCAGCGGCCTGCGATGCGCACAGGCAGCGCGGCCGCCGCTTGTCGCCGCGTCGCGCAGAGGTGCTGGTGCCGTGTCGCTGCTCGGCCGGTCAGCGGAACGTGCCATTGCTGCACATACGCATGCTTTATAATAGGCCAGCCGAACGTTGGTTGCACCCCAAAAGGTAGCGGAACCCAAGCACAGCACGCTGGTCTACGACGAGCTTTAGAACGCCTTCCCCAACAGCTCCAGCCGGCTCAGGTTGCACGGATCGCCGCTGATGTTGGGAACTTTAGGCTTAGCACCAAGGGAGCTAGTTGGTCGCCGCTATCTCTACAATTGCGAATGACTATACTTAACACAGTTTTTCCCCACGTGGTCATCCCCTTTCTCGCACGTGGAACCTTATTCCTACGTTGATAGTCATTCTAGCGATCGGTGCTGTGCTCATACTTGCGCGCAGGTAACGCCATCCATTGGCCTCTCGCCGCATCTCGTGCTCGGGCAGGTGAGTTTGCTGCCGTCGACGAGCCTCCGCGACCGGTCCGCGCTCCGCATCGCGATACAAATTCGATCACCTCTTTCGAAATCACCTTGGATGACAATCCCTAGCACAATTTTTCACCACACTATCATCCTCTCTTGCACGCTTACCTTGCTTTTCGCGAAGGACTTGATTCTGGACGGCAGCGAAGGACGGTCGCTGCCGCGGCATGTGTGGTGCGAGCCGTTTCGTGCGCCGTACGGCGATGCACGACCGGCGAGTGTGCATGCTGAGTGTGCGTTTTCTGAGCGCTTGCGCGCGCAGAAAACGCTTTATGTTTCTGCTTGCTTGATTTCTTCTTAAAATCTAGCTATTCAGCTAAACTGTCGTCACAGCCAACAACGTTGATCGGGAAAACGTAAGCCCAGAGCGCTGTGGTTCCACAAATTTTCTAATTCCCTTATAATAATGGAACAGGAACTTTGGGTACCTCCGTATTTGTTTTATCCCGCTGCTTCGCGTGCGAAGCACAGAGCACCCGACGACACGGCCTGCCTCGCGACTGCTCGTGAAGGCAATGTAGTAGCCACGGGCGCTCGGGTAGGAAATCTGTGGTATCTAGGAGTCGCTTTAGGGAATCATGCAGTAGCATTACGGTTAAAAATCGACGCGGAAGCAACTCTAGACAATAATGATTAATAAATTTCAGATTACACGCCTGCTTAATTCGGAACTTCGCCCAGAAAACTGGGACGCAGCGAATCGGCGGCCCACTTTGCTGGCCGTCTCCCGAATATCACTGTACTTCCTGTCGCTGCCACTCAGTTTATCGCTTTTCCGGCGAATCGGCAGGGAGCGGTGGGCGGGGCGTAGGGTGAATTTTAACGAAGAATACCGCTGTCCCCAAGCTAAATGTGACAAAAAAAAAACTTTACAGGCATGAATTGACCAATGTAATAATGAAAAATGTAGTTTTGCCCGGTTTTAAAAGCACTACAGTAGCCCTTTAAGGAGACGATGACAGTCGAGGAGTAAACTTTATTCGCACCCGCCTAGCGGGGAGTTTCCTCTAGTCCGGGATACCCTGGTCCGCGTTGGCCAGCAGGGCCCTCTCCACCAGGCTACGGCAGGGGGAGATGTCGGCGCTGGTCAGCCGTGTTACCCACTGCTAGTAAGTAGGTTGGGGATCAGGAGTAAGGGACGGGGTCTGCTGACACCCCCAACCAGATGGTTTAGGCTGCCAGGCTGGGGGCAGTATTTCTGAGAAGCGGAGCAGAGGGTGGGGTACATTGCATGGAGCAGGGTATAGGGAGGGACGAAGAGTTGCTTTGTAGTCGTCGGAATATTGTAGCTTCGGTTGCGGTTAAATGTGGCTGGGGTGCTGGGTGCTATTGGCGCCTGTGCCGGTATACTGGGCGAGTGTGTCGGCGTATTTTCGCAGTGTCGTACGCTTGAGGATGTCGCCAGCTGTTAGGTTATCTCCCTCTTTGCAAACGGCCCGGTGTGTGTAAGCGCGGGCAGCGGCGTGGGCCGACTCATTTGCTTTGAGGGACTGGTGGCCAGGCGACCACACAATGTGTAGTTCTGGAAGATGTTTAATTTGTCTGATAATAGCTAATGCTGGTAGGGATTGCCTGACTGAACACATGTGCAGCGTGGGAGTCGGCCAGTGTAACTCTATATTCTTCTCAAGTGGTGGCGGTTAGGATGATAGCAACTTCTTCGGCTTTTTCTAAGTATTTTGTAAGGGTCGTGACTGCAGTCAGTTCTTTGCCGCTTGCGTCTAACACGCTTGGAACGTGGGCAGATTTGTGGGGATATGGATATGCGTCTGCATAGCAAGGAAAGCGGAGGGGATCATAGGCTTCTGGATTGCTGGTTCCCTAGCTTTCCCTCGTGCCTTGTTACTTTTAGGATGTGTGTTACGTGTAATCGGTGCCGTGTATTGTCGAATTGCCACGAAAATGCCTCTCTCCTCGTCTTGCTGTTGTGGGGCTCGCCATTCCGAGATCGAAATACAAACAAGTGACCTTCCACTCGATAACGAAGCATGGCGCAGTCCAAGGACGGTATGATCCAATACATGTCTGTAATTTGCCATTAAGCGACTGCCAAGTTAATGTGCTGAAGGAAGTGGGAAATATTAGCGTTTCAGTCAAGCGGGCAATTATAGGGCGGCCTGTTTCCGTCCCGTGCAAGCCCATGTATTGACAGCAGGTGCTTCAAACACAAATCTGTCCCGCTTATAAAACAATTTCGAACTAGGTAATGACGAAAGGTAGGTGAAAATAAATCGGCGTTATGTTGTGCTATGTTATGAAAATAAATCGGCGTGTCAGCGGCTAATTATTGTAAACTTTGTTTTGGCATAATTTCGACGAAACAAAGGTTACAGCAGTTTTCTGTAACCGCACTACTTGCGTACACGACCATGTATCGGCAGTGTACGGGAATTGTGTGACGTTTACAACTGCACTGCGAACTATTTAATAATGAAAAAACTCCCACCTCCCCTCGCGGGAACCCCTGTGTAGATGCGATGCATATGCGGAGCAGCGAAGGGACCGCGTTTTATAGCGCGCATAACATTGAGGGGACTGCATAAGCCGGTCCCAGTCGATGACGACGTTGGCGTACTTGTAAAGCGGCGTGGACTCTAGGTGCTTGAGCCAAGCGTGGATGTTGCTTCGCCGGAGAACGGCACACCACTTATATGCGCAGCGCGCCCGAAGGAGAGGAAACCGCGGAAGAGAGAGCACTGCCCATGCGCCGGCCCCAGCGCGTCTGCCGCGGCTGTGACGCAACACAATCCAACACAATCCACTTTAATCCAATCCAATCCAAATCCAATCCAAACCAAGCGAAGCCAAGCCAATCCAATCCAACCCAAGCCAAGAATGCAATCCAATGCCCCTCGCGAGAGAGTGTTCGCTATCGGAGAGGAGAGGGGGTGAGCGGCGGGGAGCGCAGCTGGCGCAGCGAGGAGAATGGGGGAGGGGCGGACAACACCGACGACGACGACGACGACGACTGCGCCGGAGGGACAAGGCGAGTGAATCAGATGCTCCGCATCTAAAAGTAAATGTAACTCAGCCTCATGATAGAGCCCTCCTAGCCGCAAATTGTCATAATATTTGTTTTGACGTAATTTTGATAAAACATGTGGTACAGCGGTTCCATTTACTCCGAATTTGCCGCATACGCTGTATGTGAAACCGAGACACACAACTTCGCTGTAGAAAATTGTGAACATGGACCAACCGCGTGAGGCCATGAATTTGCACGTATATACGTAAGTTGTGAACTCCACGAATTAAGTTATAACCAGTCGAGATAATTTTTCAAATGGTTCTTTGCTAAACTAGCTATGCCAGCGCTTAAAAATGGCGTCACCGCCCCCCCCCCCCCCGGCGGACGTTTTGGTAGACGCCTCCTCTGCAGACTACGTTTAGTGGGCGCGAGTGCAACGGTGCGTCCGTGCGTGCCTGCGTGCGTGTGTGTGTGTGTGTGTGTGTGTGTGTGTGCGTGTGTGTTGTGGGTGGGTGGGTGTTGCGCTGAGGACATCACTTCTGAGGCTGGAAGCGATGAACCTCTCGCTGGCAGTAACGACGAGCAGGCCCGAAGAAGGACTTCTGTTAGAGAAGGGGATTCCGCCTGTGTCTTGTTTAGCTTTGAAGAAGGCCCAAACGAGGCGTTCCGTTACATTCGCTCGTTAGAACGATAATTGCTTGCTGTCGCCTTCAACGACAAAAAGTATTGAATTGTTGACAGCTTTGGTGCGTCGCGACCACAGGTTGCAGTGGTTCCTCACTTTTGATCTTTCGAACTTTCATTATTCCAACTTGCGGCTCGAATTATCGAGCTCTTACTGCACGAGATAAACCCGGAAAATATAAAAAGGAACATAAAAAAAATATTAATATGTATTTTGTACACCGCCCTGACAAAACAAACACAAAAATACATTGAAAAGGAACGATACAAAACGAATTAAACAGCAGTAAAAAAAGCGAGAGGGCACTATGCCTTGCGTATCACTCTCGACACCTTTCGTCCTCTTGATACCTTGATGAAGCTTGATACCTTTCGTCATCTTCTTTCACTGCATGCAGCTACAGTGCTCATCCTTCTTTACAGAGTGCCAGGGCAATAAATTTTGTCCGTGGTTTTGCGTTTGTGGTTTCCTTAGCACTATCTCAGCCGCTTTCCTCCCCGCCTACATATTAATGTCTTTCTTCCAGTTTCAATCACCCTTAGACGTTCCTATGCGTACGGTAGCCAACCGGAGTCTTGTCTGGTTAAGCTCCCTGCGACCTGTGCACTCTGTTTTGCAATGTTTTTTTTCTCATCGGAACCATTTGGCAGCGATGTCCGCAATATCCTAAAATTCTTTCCGGGTGACGTCAGAATAACCGCTTAATTGCGAGGAGTTTTTTTGGTGTGCTTATTACACAGCGCGACAAACCTCTTCGTGGCGCTATTTTCCCACACATATGATCGCGTGTTCTCGTATGCCAAAAGGAGGGAGTCAGATAAACATTTATTGTGCAGGGTTTGAATATTATTTCAACGCTCTCACACCACTTTAACTGCCAAAGAACTATTTGTTAGGCCTCAAAGTTTCGTCAGTGCGCCGATTATAGCGATCACGTGGCGAACGTTGTAACGTAGGCAAAACCTACGCAGTTGTGTTGAAGGAAAAACAAGTTTATTTGAGGGAACTTGTGCTCCGTACCTCCACGGCAAAGTCGCCAGTTCCTGTTATGCATAGAACTTGTCAGAGACATTCTTTTCTCCTGTATGCAAGAGGACGTATACGACCAGCGCAGCTGTGGCGTGAGTGCCGTGGAAAGAAGGACTTTTCCGCGCGGCGTGGACGCACCTTTCTTCAGCACAGGCGGAGAACGAGTTATCGTCGCTCGGGGCGCGCGCACTGCACCAACTCTTATTGACAGGTAAAAAATCCTCACTCATGTTTTCCAAGACGCTCCAGTTGATGCGAAGATGAGTTTATAAAATGGGGCACAGATCGGGTCTACCAGCCAACGCTTCTTTCGCGCCGTGCGAGACAAGAAACTCCGAACGCGGCTGAAGAGGGGGAGGCCGGTTTTCACTCACGGAGCGAAGTGTAGCTGGCTCGGCGAACGCGCGCTATGAATCATGGGAGGCCGCCGTCGCCAGCCCCGACGTACAGATCCAAAAGGACCTAATCAGCCGGGCGAAGACGGCAGCAGAAGCCACTGGAGCCCTTGACAAAGGGTTCCACCTATGATTCTTTCATCCTTTTCTCCCCTTCCCCTTTCCTCCATCTTTCCTTCAATAAAGTTCATTCAGTCAGTCAGATTTCCAAGCGTTTCCTGCGCGGCGGCGAGCGCGACGGTGGAAACCATTCCGTCGGCGTTGTCGTCTGCTTTAGCGACGGTTGTTTTAAGCCTGTTCTTGCGCATCTTCACGTCCTTTGTGCGCTTCCTTCGTACGGCTGCATTAACTTCTTCGAAAGCACCTCTTCGGTAACCCGGACCCGACGGAACTATGTGATGGTACGGAAAAACACGTTAAGGATTCGTTTGCAGGGCGGGTAAACAAAATGTAGAGAACATACACACACCTGGCCGCTAGAGAAATGCTACCTTTCGCGCACTGCTTGCCACGATTGGGACTCCGTTTTTAAAAGTGGTGAATACCAATTAGGTTGTGTTACAACTGGCATTAAAATAGGCGAATGGAGCAACTGGCCCTAATAAATGACGATTATAAAAGTTCCCTCAGCTTTCTCGCAATTCTCAAACTTACTAAAGTAACTAGTGTAAATCGGTACAAATGGGAATCACTTATCTCACATGCAGAATAGTTTCGTTGTATGCGCTTGTGTCGCGCGGTGCAGTAGCCCCGAACTAGCACATCAGCATGGCCTGTTTCGAAAGACGCTCCTGTTCCTTTTCTTTCTGCCTATATATACCCACGGGTAGGTTACAGCGACGGCGTCCGCCGCTCTTGCCCGGCCGTGGCCGACGCTACTGCGTTCGGGATACCGCCCCCCTCCCACCGCCCCCCGCGCATTCCGAGGTAATGGCTGGCCGAATCTCTGATTTCCCTCTTTGTAGAGCCACGTATGTGAGTTCAAGTGACGTCGCATGGGAAATTGTTGCGGGTGTCCTTTAAAGCTTTGTTTTTCCATCCCCTTCGCAGCGTGGATGGGAGCAAATTTTTTTGCTCTGCATGACAATTCTCCTCGTTTTAAGGCGAGTTCCTGTAATATTAGTAGTGCGTGTTTGCAGTCCACCAGCCTCAACCTGTAACCAGGCATCCTTGGTCGAATTGAATGACTATGACCGGGCAGATAGAGAAAGCGGCACGATCCGACAAAACCGTACCCCGTATCTGCTCTCAGAATCCGCCAAGCCCACGCGACACGGTGGTGTCGTCACCGACCAGGTACGACACCGGACGTGTCAGCGGTGTCACTCCTTATTTCGCCGCACTCACGGGTGGGCTTAGTTTAGCTGCTGTCTTTACGCAGCGACTTTTTTTCTGAAAAGCGTAGTAACAACCTATTTAATGCCCATTTTAGTTTAAAACAACCAGGATAGGCTCGTTTATGTAGTCTTTCTCAAAATTTTCTAGGCCACGTGAAAGGTTTCTCTACCACAAAACTTCATAGCGTAAGCTTAACGTTTAGTTGTGACCAAAATATTTTCTGACATCAAGAAAGAAAGGTGCTTTCTCTAGCTTACGGGTATAACATATTTCAGCCTCGCTCGAGAGGTAAGGTTTTTCTGTGAAATTTCTGCGGCCTAAGTGCTTTCCCCATGGCCTAGAAAATTTTGACAAAGCCGCTCTTGCTGTTTGTCTGGAAAGGGAAGAAGAGTTACTTTGCGCTCAGCGATGTAGAAATACCTTGATCGGGCCACTGGTGCCCGGAGCAAAATAAAAGGTTTGGAGGACAAGAACATGCGTCTTTGTCAGTCGAAACTTTGACACGGCACCAGACTGAGGCCGCTACATTTTCCAAACATTTTTCTCTTGTTTGCCCACTGTTAAAGAACCGAGGCGAGGACCGCGGGACGTGAGCGAATGTTTAATGGCGGATGGATCATTACAATGACGGTGATAGTAGGAGGCAGCTGCCAAGCTACCTCTTCTTCCTCTAATATTTTTTACATCCTCCCGGCCGCGGAATAAATGTAGGAAGACGTTTGACATAACGCCTAAAGTTCACTTGTCAGCAGTCATCCATTGCTTCTGCCTTTGGAGTAGACAACAGCCAAGCCTTTTAGTCCAAGTTCTTGTGAGTGGTCCATTGTGACCCCGATCGATGTCATGCCCGTATTAGCCGCATCAGAGTATTCTATACTTATGCTTCCAACGATGCTTGGAGCGTCTGTGGAACCAGCGCATTGATGAATCCGACCAGAATAGGTTGCTCGTCTGGACCGTCTTCCGTCCTGGATAACGACATTGTAGTGTCCGTCCAAACTTCGTGTGACATGAGCCTGGGGTTGCCTGTCGTGTCTTAGAAGAATTCAGGTGTAGGCTGCGTCTTTTGATGTGTTTACCGATTTTTCTATGTAAGGCTTGTCCTTTCTTTCTTGACTTTCGGATCAATCGGCAGGTTATCATGCATTTCGGTAGATCTTCATTTAGGACACGCGTACACGCTTGTCGTAGGTCCTTCCGGCTTCGCTGTTTTCGCCGTCTTTGTTTTGGGGTCGGGGCTATCAAATCCTCAACTTTGGCCTCGGCAAAGAGAATCAATTCTGTACTAGTGCTACCGCGATGTCGACATAAATTTGAACGCTTGGTTGACGAGTCTGGGGCTGCGTGGATGTGTCGGCTCATAATAGGGGGTTTGCGGTCAACGCTTTCGGCATGCAGGTCTTCATGAGGTTGTCCGTTGCGCATTGTGCTTCTTTTCGCCTCATGAAGACTACACGAAGCGGAAGCGTTTTCTGGTGCACCCACTGCGTTGTCGTAGCTCCGGTGACCAATTGGAAAAAGTTCGTTTCCAGGACTGAAATTGTCTGAACCATAATCAGAAGCAGATGTCTCGTCAGGTGATGCCTTAATTCCTTGTTTGAATGAAGCACTCCGTTGCGTTACTGGTGTCCCCTGATGAGCTTCTTTGAAGGGTGTCAACAAATCAATCTTCCTGTTGAGAGAGTCAGTGTTCTGTACTGCCGAGTCATTGTTGCTGGAGAGACAATCCTGTGTTTTCAGTGATATTGTTGCATTGTTATTGTTGAAATGGTTTTCCAACTCGGGAAACAATCTGTTCATTCTAAATTTGGTTAACAGGATGGAATCTTCGAATTCTAATGCAATTTCATATTCCTCGGTTAAATGATCCAAATCAACAAGTTCTTCAATACTGCTGTCAAACTTCTTTAGAATATTGTCCACGTAGGTGTTCTCATCGTGACCATCGCGACCACGTGCTCATCGCGACCATCACCATCATCAGTGGCGGCAAGGACATCATTGTACATGTTCTCATCGCTTTGCTCATCCGCTTCGCCACCCTGTCTTTACCCTGGCCTCGACCGGGACGGTCGTCCTCCACCGGGGGGGTGATGTCACGGAACACCTACGTGGACAACGCCCCATAGCGCCATAACCCGTCACCGAAGACGACGAAGAGGATGCGGCTCGCCCGAGCGATCATGGCCGCTTGTAAATAGATTACATCGCTCTGCGGCAACATCATGTAAATACATCACTTCATCGTCGCCCATGGTTCGCCTCATCATTGTCCTGCCGCCACGTAACATTTTCATGTGTTTCGAGTAGGCGTTTCTTTAAGAAAATAAGCTTAGAGATTGATGGTGACTCGGCGCTCATCTCAGTTTTGATGTCGTCAATCAGTGTGGCTACCTTCTGTCGGACGAGGCTCCGTCTTTGGCAAAGGGCTTCCAGGTCCATTCTCGACGTCGTTTATGCCTACGTGGTCGTCAGGAAGGATCACGGTCGGTGGAAGGTCGAAGCCGTTGTCGTTGACTTTCAGTGTCCGCGAGGCGTCCGCGAAGAATCGGTAAAAGTTGTTGAGGGCGTGGTATCCGGTACACGTTTGGTGCGTCCTCAATTCCTTGGGTTTTCTTCGCAGACGCTTGCGGTCGATGGTCAGGAGCCGTAGATCCCTCGCAGCCGTGTCACTCACGTCATCGTTGATGGCGGTCCGTACACTCCGTTCTTCAACTGTGGAGATCTTCTCATCCTGGTCACGGCACCATTTTGTTGAAGAACCGAGGCGGGGACCGCGGGACGTGGGTGATTCGTTTTAATGGCGGATGGGACTTTTTCAATGGCAGTTGCCAATCTACCTCTTCTTCCTCTAATATTTTTAACACCCACCAAAGTTTCATCGCTCTCTGTATTTAGTGTTCATGCGCTCAACTGCATTTTGGGAATCTCAGTGCACTAAAATCTGGAAATAAAACAAATTGCAAAGGACATCTAAGCTTGTGCTGATTAATGGAGCTAGAACGTTGCTAGATTGCTCTCGGGTAAGGAGCTAACGACTTCAGTATTTCAAAATGTTTATTCACAGCTCGCCAGCTCTCGTCGTACGTGTCTGTGGCGTCGGCTTGAAGCTCATCTCTCAACGTGTTGACGTAGGCTTCTGGGGAAGGGGAAGGGGGGAGGAGAGGGAGGCCGGATATGAACAAAAGTGGCGGACTCGTTTCTCCCTTTGTCTCCTCATCGTTTCTATGGGCTCCGCGAAAGCAGCGTTCCCTCTGGCCGAGGCGTGTGGTGGCGAATAAGTCCCTTTCCTGCCACTAGGCTTAGCTGGGTTTTACACCCGTCTCTGCAGCGCTTTTTAGTCAGGTGGGTGGTGTGGTGGAGTCACTTATGGGCACTGCTCGCAGGTAAGATAGGAGAAACTGGCGAGCCGACCAGAACCACAGAATTGGACGTAGTAACCCTTCCGCGTTAAGACGGAAGCTAAAACTCAACACCAGCATAGCGGCCGTGCTTCGCAAGCATAATCTTCCCACATACAAACTAATTGCACACACGTAGTGATCGGAGTATCACACTATTTTTTTTTCTGGTGCATGCCTAGTTTATAGCGTTTTACTTTTTTACTTTTGTCAACTGTGCAACAAATGAGAAGCCGGCAGTTGCTGCAACTTGCCCACGGGGCGCAAATGGTAATGGTAAGGACGCAGAAAACGTCGCACAAGGGATAATATTGAAACCGCAAGTGATGGTCCATTGTGTATCTTTCGAATGCGGAGCCCTATCTTCCTAGCCAGGGCGTCACGTTACGGCGCCTTTGTAACATTTCCTGTTGTGTCGCGCGTTTTCTACTGGGAGCAGTCGGGAAGCTTAGGTGGGCCGCTCATCGGTGCTGCGGCGCAATCCAGTGGCCATGCCCCTTGGCCACTGCAAAACTCGCATCTCTTCGTCAACCTCCGCTGTTCCGCCGTCGCTGGCGAACGGGGAACGCCAGGAAAGGCAACAGCAGATGCGCCGCGACTGGCGTCTTCCTGGAAATGGCGCTGTCTCTCCTCCCGAGTGCACACATCCCCGCGCGCTCACTTACGACTATTTTACGTGCTGAACACTTTGGTGGCTGGGTTGTCGTCGTAGCTCGTCCGGTATCTAGCACCCCTTGTGACGGTGCGACGCGCCCGAACAGCGGCTTCCCGCTTCCCACTGGTCGGTGTCGGACGCCAGTTCGACGCGTAACGAGGCAGATGTCAATCTCATTGCGCCACACTCGTTGCTCGCATGCAGGGTGTCGGGGGAGACCTTTGCGCTGCATCGTTGCCACGGAGGCCGCCGTTGGTAGGCCGCAAACGAGCACACGATAACAAAAACGGGAAAAAAGTCATGCGTTGAGGCATTAATTACCTTAAAATAACGAGAACTCATTGTGGTGTCTCGTTACAGAGGCCTTTTCAGGGGCTTCTGTCGGTACCAACACCACGTTAACGCTGAAACTACTCACGCGAGGGCACCACTGCATCTCTGACAAATTACTACTCCGCAATGGGAGAGCTTTCGCATTCAGGGGAACGGCTTTAATTTTTATATTTTTCATCGCCCGCTCTTTAAAGAATAACGCGAATTGACGCTGCAAATTTTCTGACGTTTCTCTTGCTCACGCAATAATAGCAGACATCCCCGTTTCGGGGACTTGTTTTTGTTGTGCCGTATATAGGCGCCCACCGGAAATATCCATGAGCGGCCCTCTCGACCGCATAATCTGAAGGTTGGCTGCATTCACTGACCAATGGTTCATAACGTTCACAATGTTAGTCTAGCCTATATTAGCCTATATTATGTAGCCTATATTATGCGGTATTTTCATTTGCCTTAAATGAAACCTTAAACGCCAAACTTTCCACGCGGTAATGAAAACGTGCCTTACCCACCAACTTGACATATTACCTCCCGCAGTGAATCGTATGAACTGTGCAAGTGCACACGAGGAGACTTAAGGTTACCGAGCGCGCCCTGAGATGCAAACAATCATATTAGTGCAATGCATGCATTGCACTAATAAATGGAACAAGTTTGCAAAGAAAAACAATGCCGCCGTCAGCAACGCACAACAGCGAGCTGTTTCGCCCATGACGAACACTGTGCGCGAGCGAGCATTCTTTACCATTCATCCAGCGCTTACATGCGCTGGGCGGCAAGGCTGACAGCGCGCAAGCCGCGTGGCGTCCAATTCTTTAATGGATCGTAACTTGTATCGCCTCGCGGCGCCATCCCCAGCCCGTCTACATGTCGGCCGCCGCGACGGCGCATCGAGGTCGGGGCGTTTCCCTGACGCGGGTGCGCCGAAATGAGCGGCCGCCGACGGCACGCAATCTGTTGTTCCACGCATGCGGTGGTCACGGCTGCGCACGGCGTGCCCGCCGATCGCCGCCGCTGCAGCCCGGCACACAGCCGGCAAGTTTGCAGCAGCAGCAGAGGACTGCTGCCACAAGGAAGGGGGCATGGGGGGGTCTGTTCACCTTTAGAGTAACAAATTAGTTAATAGTGGCGTGTATATATATTGTTACGAGGAAGGCCCACACCAAGGCGAGACACTCGCGCTCTGTGATCGAATAATTTTGCTCGGATGTGGACAGGAGACGACTCGCATATGCAATAACGCGCTCGCGACCATGTTATTTTTGTGCTAGAATGGCACCTACGCCGTTGCCACTGGCGTCTGTCCGGACCTCCGTTCGTGCGGATGGGTCGAAATGCCCCAATATAGGGGATGCTGTAAGCAGAGAAACCAAGGTTGAGAATGCTTCTGCTTGATCGGGGCCCCAAGAAAAAGTCGCGGTTTTCTCGGTGAGGGGACGGGCGATAGTGGCGAAGTCCGCTATAAAGCGGCGAAAGTGTGAGCACAGGCCCACAAAGCTGCGCACATCTTTGGTTGACTGCGGCTTAGGAAAGTGCTGTACGGCGCGAATTTTCTCAGGATCAGGTCTGACTCCATTGGCGTCAACAAGGTGGCCAAGAATGGTTATTTCGCGGTGCGCAAAGCGACATTTCTTCGAGTTTAACTGAAGACCCGCTCGTCGGAACACGTCAAGTACGTCGGCAAGTCGGTGAATGTGAGTGTCAAAATGGGGGGAAAATACGACGACATCATCTAGGTAACAGAGGCATGTGGACCACTTTAAGCCATGTAATAGAGAGTCCATCATGCGTTCGAACGTGGCGGGCGCATTGTAGAGGCGGAACGGCATGACTTTGAATTGATAGAGGCCATCTGGTGTTACAAAGGCTGTCTTCTCTCGGTCAAGGTCGTCAATCGCAATCTGCCAGTATCCGGATCGGAGGTCGATGCAGGAGAAGTATTTGGCACTATGGAGGCAATCAAGGGCATCATCTATACGAGGCAGAGGGTACACGTCTTTCTTGGTAATCTTGTTTAAGTGGCGGTAATCGACACAAAAACGCCAGCTGCCATCTTTCTTCTTTACTAAGACGACGGGAGAAGCCCAAGGACTCGAAGAAGGCTCTACTATATCTCTGCGGAGCATGGTGTCCACTTCCTCCTGGATGATTTTACGTTCAGTGTGGGACACGCGGTAAGGCCTTCGGTGAATGGGGCTGGCATCGCCGGTGTTGATGCGATGTTTCACAGCGGTTGCCTTACCGAGTGGACGGTTGTCAAGGTCAAAAATGTCTCGGTAAGAGTATAGGAGATTGAGGAGCTCACCGGCATGTGCGGGTGGTAAGTCGGTGGAAATCATCGCAGCGTAATAGTGGTCGGGTTTTGGAGTTCGTGATTCGTCGTTGGAATGATCAAGGTTATCATCGACGGTCAGGGCGGCAACGTGGTAGTCTTCGAGAAGGGAAATCGTTGCGAGAGACATGCCCTCCGGTAGGAGCTGCGCAGAGGGGCCGAAGTTGATGAACGGTAGCTCAACGTGGTTGTCAGTTATAGTGACCAGGGTGTGAGGCAGCGCCACATTCCGCGTGAGGAGCACCTCAACAATGGGCGAAACCTCGTATACGCCACCTGCAACAGGAGGGCTCGGCGTCAATGGGACATAAGCGGCAGTATACGGTAGTAACCAGATGTGGTCTGCGGATACGAGCAGTGACTTCTGCTGAATTTCGTCAATCGCGGCGTCGGAACACGGTAGCTCAAGATGGAGTAGGCCTTCGGAACAGTCAATTAGGGCAGAGTGGGCGGAAAGGAAATCAAGACCGGTCATATGGGCATTGGTCCAACACTGTGAAAAGAACAACAGTTCGTTGGTCAGCGATGTTGACACGGGCAGCACATACTCCGGCAACCAAAGGCGTACCTCCGTCAGCGACACGCACAGCACAAGAAGGGGCGGGGTCAGTACTTTACGAAGACGACGACGAAGGGCAGCACTCATAATAGAAATTTGCGCACCAGTGTCAATGAGGGCCTTGACGGGCACACCGTCTACCTGTACTTCCAGTAAGCTATGTTGAGCCGGTATCGTAAGAAGAGGATTTCGGTCAGGGGTCGAAAATGCAGCGTCACCTCAGGGAGCTGCATTTCTCAGTTTTCCGAGGAGGTGCGTCCGCCCGGAACCGGTGACTGGACACGGCGAGGCTGCGGCGAGCGGGACTGGTGGCGCTGCGGAGATGGAGAACGGCTGATTCGGGAAGCGTGGACGGAAGTTTTGGCATACGGCGACGAACCGGGATTCATGAAGCGGCGAGGTCTGGCGTCGACGGGAGAAGAATCAACAGGGGGCTGTGGGCGCGACGAAAACCAGCGGGACCGGCAGTAACGGGCCATATGACCGACCCGACGGCAGTTAAAGCAACTGGGCCTATCGTCTGCTGTGCGCCATTCAGCGAGGTTTCTTGTCCGAGAGCGAGGAAAGCCGAAATCAGCCCGCGGTTCGGCGAAGGCGGAGTTAGGGCGGACATTGCGGCAATTCGCGGCGCAGGTGGTAGGAATGCCCATGGTCGCAATTTCTTGGCGCACGACGGCCTGAATAAGGGGCAGCATATGCATGCCGCTATCAGGTGCTTGGTAGGAAAGTGCCGGGGCCATTGCCTCCAGCCCCCGACGTACGACCTGAGTGATACTTGAAGTTCGGGTAGGACTAACCTCAGCTGCCGAAGCAGGGCGTGGGGAAAGGTCCTCACACGACGAAGTCGCGGCAGTGTTAGGGAGGCGGGCGTACTGCGGCGCGATGCGGCGACTTTTTGCCTGCTCGAAGCGACGGCACTCGTCGACACTCGTGCGTCGACACTCGTGCAGTCCTTGCAGACAAGCAGGTGGAAAGCGTCGTCGGCGATGCCCTTCAACACATTCGCTACTTTGTCGTCTTCAGACATCTGGTTGTCGACCATTTGACACAGTGCGAGAACGTCCTGAATGTACGCTACATACGATTCAGTAGACGTTTGCGCACGGGAGGCCAACTTGTTTTTGGCAGCAAGGCGGTTAGCTTCGGGCTGGCCGAAAATGGCGCGGAGCTTCTGCTTGAAGTCGTCCCAGCTTGTTACCGTGGCCTCATTGGTGTCGAACCAAGTCTCTGCTGCGCCGCTCAAAGAATAGGAGACGTTCGCCAGCATCAAAGTGTCGTCCCAGCGGTTGTGAGAACTAACTCGCTCATACCGGCGGAGCCAGTCTTCAACGTCGAGGCCATCTGTTCCATTGAACGTACCGGGTTCGCTTGGATGGGACAGGATGACGACCGGTGCCGTTCCAACCGGCGGTTGGGGCGATGACATGGTCTGTAGACCGATGTGGCGACCGCTACGCTGCTCCGTGTCGGGTGAATTTGACTGATAGGGATCAGACCGCAACCTCCACCATAAGATGTTACGAGGAAGGCACAAGGATTACTGGTGTATTAACAGGTATTTACACAAAATCAGTCCTAGTGGAAATAGTCACCAGCCCGGCAAGATGGTCGCAATACAAGCGAGAGACAAATCCTCGTCTTCCTCTTCGTTCCCTGCCAGCGCTAGGCGCATAGCCGGCATGGCGCGGGCGCATAGCCTCATGGTCTCTCAGGCGGCAGCCACGAGGTTTCACCACATCATCCTCGAAACAATATATATATATACAAGAGAAGAAAAACTTCGAACAAGGTAAAAGCACGATTGTGGCCTACGTTTCAGCAAAGAGAACTTGCTTTCCTCAGGGAAGCAAGTTCTTCCCTGAGGAAAGCAAGGGAAGCAAAAGCACAATCGTGCTTTTACCTTGTTCGAAGTTTTTCTTCTCTTGTGTTCTCTACCATCTTCAAAGTTCTACTACTCCCTACATATATATATATATATATATATATATATATATATATATATATATATATACAGTGAAAGAGAAGGCTAAAGGGTAACGAACGAAAATGTAGTAACGTTTCGGCTTCGGAGAATCCTTCGTCAGAATAAAAACAAATTGCAAGTGAACTGGCTTATAAAGCAGCAGGAGCCAATCACAGTAAACATGGTGACACGTGTTGTGTTAGGCAGGACGACAGCAGTTGATAAACAAATGATTTCATATCAAGGCTAACAGGATTTAAAAAAAACCAGGTCACTAACACTGGAAAGATACAGTGACAGCTGTGCAAAAAAGGTAGATAGAGTAACGGGAAATGGGTGTAGGAAAAGGGCAGTGGATGAAAAACAAAAGTTCTACTTAACAGCGGAGTCAACAATAATATATACCATGCAGAGCGGGCAAAAAAGAGAAAAAGATAAAACAGTAACATCTGAACAGTCAACCTGTCGTAAGGAGTGCAGTATAGATAGCATCACTTGTCAGGCTAATGCCGAAGCTAAGACGGAAAAAATGATAGAAATGCTTAGTTGGTGGCACGCGCGCAACCATATACACGAGGGCCAATGCAAACACAAGTATATCTACGTAAACGGCAGTAAAAAGGTTACACAGACGCGATCAGTGCGACAAGAAAGCCAGCGCGCCAACGCTTTCATTTAAACCCGATTTCATAGATTTGAATTTGTGAATAAGATACGATTCCCTGACTTCCCTATCATGATGTGAGCGGAAACCGGATTCAAGAATTGTTGCTTTTATTTTGTTGAATGAATGACCAACTACGTTGACATGTTGGGACAACGGCAGGTTCGGGAGGGTCTTAATATGCGACTTGTGATTATTAAAACGAAGTCTAAAAGACGTGCGGGTCTGGCCAATATACTGAAGCCGGCATTTGGTACACTCGAGCAGATAAACCACGTTTTCGGTTTCGCAAGTAAAATTACCTTTTATGTTCAGTGTGAAATTGGAAGCTGTACTGCTGGCTGTGGCAGTTGTCGTCATTTGGGGACAAATTTGACATCGCGGTTTTTGGCAGGGTTGGCAGCCAATGCAAGGTGGGCGAGTGGTCTTAGACGAAGTGAGTGAATCGCGTAGGTTCGGTGCTCGACGATAGACTACGCGAGGCGGATCTTGAAAAATGCGTTGGAGCCTCTGGCTTTGCATAAGTATGTTATGGTGCTTCTTAAGAATTGATGTTACTTTATGGGCTGATGATGAATAACCGAGTACCAGATTAGTGGTTTGCTGAGTGCGAGGCTGTGTCGTCGGGAGTAAAAGTGCGTTGCGATCAAGCATGCTTGCTCGTGTCACTGCATCGTCAATAATCTGGGTTGGGTATTTTTGTCTAGTCAGGGCGGCACGGAGTACTGCGCAGTTTTGATTGAAGTCGGATTCTTGCGAGCATATCCTTTTAAAACGAACCGCTTGGCTGTAAGGTATACTAGTCTTATTATGTTTTACATGACTGCTCTCGAAGTGGAGGTACTGATGGCGGTCTGTGGGCTTTCTATAAAGATTTGTACTTAGTTTCGCATCCTTAACTGTCACTGTGACGTCAAGAAAGTTGATTACTTCAGCCGAATACTGGTGCGAAAAGGAGATACGGGGGAGGCAGTTGTTAAAACCAGAGATGAAGGAGAGAAGTTCATTTTCGCCGTGTTGCCAAATTATAAAAACGTCGTCTATGAAGCGTTTATAATAGAAGGGCTTGAGAGCGCATTTATCCAGGTATGGTGTTTCGAGAGAACACATGAAAATATTAGCATAGCTTGGTCCCACCCTCGTTCCCATTGAAGTACCATTTATCTGAATATAGTGTGCATTATCGAATTCAAAGTTATTTAGCTCGAGAATCAGTTTTAACAACGTTGCCAGTGTGTCACCATCAACTGGACTTGATTCGCAGAAGGCTTCATATGTTTCAACGACAGCTCGTATGCCATCATCGTGAGGTATATTAGTGTACAATGAGGCTACGTCCAAAGTCACGAGCAGCGAACCGGGTGGAATGTCGAGTTCCACGATATCATTTAAAAAATGGTTTGTGTCTTTTACAAATGAAGGGAACTTAGGTGGGATATTGTTTATAAGCGAGTCTACATAAAGGGATAGTTTTTCTGTCACTGTGCCAATTCCGGATACGATCGGACGACCTGGATTATCTTTTTTATGTATTTTTGGCAGTAGATAGAATCTACCTGCTTCCGGTAGCAGGTAGACAAGTGATGCTATCTATACTGCACTCCTTACGACAGGTTGACTGTTCAGATGTTACTGTTTTATCTTTTTCTCTTTTTTGCCCGCTCTGCATGGTATATATTATTGTTGACTCCGCTGTTAAGTAGAACTTTTGTTTTTCATCCACTGCCCTTTTCCTACACCCATTTCCCGTTACTCTATCTACCTTTTTTGCACAGCTGTCACTGTATCTTGCCAGTGTTAGTGACCTGGTTTTTTTTAAATCATGTTAGCCTTGATATGAAATCATTTGTTTATCAACTGCTGTCGTCCTGCCTAACACAACACGTGTCACCATGTTTACTGTGATTGGCTCCTGCTGCTTTATAAGCCAGTTCACTTGCAATTTGTTTTTATTCTGACGAAGGCTTCTCCGAAGCCGAAACGTTAATACATTTTCGTTCGTTATCCTTTAGTCTTCTCTTTCACTGTATATTTTTTACCGGCCCCATCGTACTTCATACATACGCTATATATATATATATATATATTGTAAGGAGGATTTATTCCAAGGCCGACGGACTGGGAGACCACAAAGTCAGCTCAAGGAGTCAGGAGCACGCAGTTCGCTCTGTCGTGTTGACCCAGAGCAAAAGCGAGAAACAGCTTCTTCTTCCTTCCAAGCGTTCGCGATGCGGCTGCCGTGTATTGTTGTCACTTGACTGCGATGATGATGCTCTACTGTTTCGGCAGGCACGTACCCTCTCATGGCGAGTGGACAGTGCTGCCTATACTCCGGATGCTTCTTCGTGAATTTCGTGAATTGCGCTGGCGATGAACATCCTTACAATTGCCCCCTGGGAAAAAGAGCCATCCTGTCGATCAGGGAGTCGAAATGGTGAGAGGCTCAACGTAAGGCTTGAGACGCTGGATATGTACTATATCACGGCCGCGGCGTCGCTGGTGGGGGGATGGGCAACGGGCTCGACAATGTAATTGACAGGGGAGGTGCGTTTGATGACACGGTAGGGACCATCGTATCGCGAAATGAGCTTACTGCTCAATCCAGAAGCAGTCGTTGGCACCCACAGCCAAACAAGTGATCCGGGTAAGAAGCTTGGTGCAGAGGTCTTTTCGTCATGCTGTGTCTTCTGTCGATGTTGGTCTTCCTTGGTTAGTGAACGTGCCAGTTGGCGGCATTCTTCGGCATGGTTCGGGACGTATGAGATGGGCGTGCACTCTGAGTCATCAGGGCTATAATGAAGTATTGTGTCCAGCGTACAAGAGGGCTCGCGTTCATACAAAAGGAAAAACTGAGAGAAGCCAGTCGTGGCTTGCGTGGCGGTATTATACGCATATGTAACAAAAGGAAGGATGGTGTCCCAATTAGAATGATCAGATGCCAGGTACATTGCGAGCATATCCCCCAGCGTCCGGTTGAAACGTTCGTACCACCCACAGACCATTGGTCTGTGGGTGGTACGCCGTTGTGGTGCGATGGATGGTGCGGCAGGCTGTGAGGAGGGCTTCTATAACTTAAGACAGAAACCCTTCCCTCTGTCACTGAGTAGTTCTCTAGGCGCTCCATGACGTAGAATGAAGTGCCGAAGGAGGAAAGAGGCAACTTCACGCGCAGTTGCCGCCGGCAGTGCTGCCGTCTCTGCATATCTGGTCACGTGGTCAACAGCGACAACAACCCACCTGTTTCCAGCTGCTGTGCAAGGGAGAGGCCCATAGATGTCGATGCCGACGCGGTCGATGGGTCGTTCTGGACATGGTAAAGGTTGTCGAGGTTCAATTCCTTGGCGAGGTGGAGATTTGCGGCGTTGGCAGTGCACACAGGAACGAACGAACTGACGAACGAAACGGTACATGCCGCGCCAGTAGTACCGCAGGCGCAAATGTTGGTAGGTATTGGGTACACCAGCATGGGCGCAGTGCGGCTCGTCGTGAAAATATGCGCATATTTCTGCACGTAGGTGGCGCGGAATTACTAGGAGCCACTTGCGATTTTCCGGTTGGTAGTTGCGTCGAAACAGCAGACCGTCACGAATTGCGAAGTGCGACGCTTGCCGGCGTAGATTTCGAGATGCACCTTTCGCCGATGAGCCTGAGAGGAATTTGAACATGGAGGAAATCCAGGCATCTTTCTTTTGCTCGGATGATATGGACTGTATTGTGGCGGATCAAGCAAGGAAAGCAGGACCCAGACGTCCGGTTCTCGTGGTGGTCACGGAACACTCAAGCTCGAGCACGCGAGCGCGGCCGATCTTCATCTTCTGATCGTGCCGCGCCCCCTGCCTTCGCTTGTCTCAACCACCCATTCCACCTTTATTTTCTACACACTCCCCGGCCCGCCAAGAAATCTAAGGGTTAGCTTCAAGGAAGTAGAGCCGTTGAATGGGCCGCCTGATTTCTTGACCAGTTGACAGGCGGAGTACACAGGAGCGGGCGATTCCGTCGCGTCCGGGTAGCAACTTGGCCACACGGCCGAGTCTCCAAAACGTTGGGGCGTATCTTTCATCGTGCACTACAACCACGTCTCCGACTGCGAGTTGGTGTAACGGATGTGAGGGCGCTTCGTGAGCGGACCGCAGAAGCAGCAGGTATTCATTCCGCCATCTTTGCCATAGGCGATTTGTGACGTTCTGTCGGTGCCTCCAGCGGCGTGTCAACCCGGAGCTTGTCGACGATGGCTCGAATGGCCCGAGGTTCTGGGGGAGGTGCGTGTTCGGCTTGCCGAGCCAGAAGTGAGCCGGCGTTATGGGATGAGGTCCGTCGGCATCCGTGGTCAGGTACGTCAAGGGCCGGCTGTTGATAACCGCCTCCACTTCACACAACGTGGTTGCCAGTTCCTCAGCTGTCAGAGAGTTGCGCCCAAGGGTACGTCTCAGCGTCTCTTTCGTTACCCGAATCACTCGTTCCCACCAACCGCCCCACCACGGTGCCTTCTCTACGTTGAATTTCCAAACAATGCGCTTTCCACTGCAAAAATCTTGGAGTGTGGCGTCGGTGAGGGAATGGAAGGACTTCGCACAGTGTTTAAAAGCGAGGGCGTTATCGGAGTATACCGTGGCAGGTATTCCGCGGCGAGCAATGAAGCGCCTGAAGGCGAGCAAGAAACTTGACGCTGGCATCCCCGTCGTCAATTCCAGGTGTAGAGCCCGCGTGACGCCGCACGAGAATACGGCGACGTATGCTTTAACTTTGGAAGGGTCGTTGGTACGGCAGTACAGAGGACCGCAGAAGTCGACGCCCACAATAGAGAACGGGCTTGTTTCCGTTATGCGGTCACGTGGTAATGGTGCCGTCGGTGCTGTCTCCGGTGTCAGCCTGCGCCTTCGGCACGGCAAGCACTGGTGGAGGGCTTTCTTCACTGTCTGGCGCCCTCGAATGATCCAATAGCGCTGGCGGATCTCTGCGAGCGTGGCTTCTATTCCAGCGTGCAATAGGCGCTCGTGGGTTGCCAGAATAAGCAGCCGTGTTAAATCGTTCTTTCCGGGCAGAATGATCGGATGTCGCACTTCGAAAGGAGATTGTAAGCAGTGTAGTCGTCCCCCCACGCGGATAACGCCAGCGGAGTCCAAAAAGGGCTGTAGACGAAGCAGTCGGGAAGTCCCCACACCAAGCTGGCTGTTTGATGGAGCTTCCTGGTCTTGGGGGAATGCTTCCTGCTGTACCTGGAGAATCCAGTACAGTTCAGCTTCTTGGACTTCGTTAGCAACCAGTGGCCCGGTCATCGATGGACGTTGCGGTAAAGCGTTGTTTACGAAGCGTCGAACCCAGGCCGTCACTCTAAGTAGCCGTGAGTAGCGGCTGTAATCTGAAATTTGGCATAGCGGTTCCGGTGGCGAAGACCCCACCGGGCAAGATGACGCCAAGGCTGGTGACGGGTCGACGAAGTCAGCGGCTTCCTGGGGCTGGTTCAATGGCCACAGGTTTTCTGTGTGGGTGATCCATGATGGTCCATGCCACCAAAGCTCTGAGGTTCTGAGGACTGTTGCACTTATTCCGCGTGTGATGAGGTCAGCAGGATTGTCCTTGCTGCTGCAATGCCCCCATCTGCATCCCTTGGTCAGGCGCTGGATCTCTTCGACGCGATTTCGGACGAAGGGTGGCCACCGGCTAGGTTCCCCGCATATCCAGTGTACGGCAATCTGCGCGTCCGACCAGAAGAACGCACGTGTGGCTGATAGGCGAGGAACTCGCATTAGGTAGTTGTAAAGGCGCGCTGCGATGAGGCAGGCAAGGAGCTCGAGGCGAGGCAACGTCGTCGCCTTGATAGGGGCCACACGACCTTTGCTGATCAGCAGATTTGCCTCAAACGGGTCACCATGCGCGGAGCGTCGGCGGACGTAGACAGCTGTGCCATATGCTCGCGGGCTAGCGTCCGCGAAGAAGTGGATTTCGATGGACTGCTCCGGGTAACCTTGGTTGTCTGATACGTTTCGTGGCAAACAAAGGTGTTGCAGCTCGGTTAGTTCGGAGCACCATGCGTTCCAGGCGGTGAGTTGCTCACGTTGTAGAGGACTGTCCCATGGGTGCCGCAGCTTCCATAAATCTTGAAATATAACCTTTGCCCGGACCGTGAATGGTGCCAAGAAGCCTAGCTGATCGTAGATTCTTGCAAATGTTTGTAGCAGGGTTCGCTTGGTTGTGGGCTTGGTGTTGATAAACGCGGCCACGTTTCCTGTGCTGATGAGCAGCGTGTCGTCAATGCGGTTCCAGCTCACCCCGATAACTTTCATTGTGGTGGCGTCGCCACCTTCATCCTCCAATGCGAGCTTATCTCTTATGAACAAGTCCCGCAGGGAAGAGATGTTGGAAGCCCATTTTCGGAGCTCCATTCCGGCTTCGGCCATTACAGCCTTTGCTTCCGAATATATCTGATGAGCTCGGTCGACGTCGTCCATGCCAATGATGAGGTCGTCGACATAGAAAGACTCTCGCAAGATGGCGGCGGTGTCCGGAAACTTTTGTGAGACTCGCAGATGATGGTGCAAAGTGGCGGCGAGCAAAAAGGGACTCGATCTCGCACCAAAAGGAACCCGTGTCATTCGCCACTTCACTACTGGAGGAAAGGGCTCATTCGGTGTAGGAAGGCGCTCCACCCACAAAAAACGTAGCGCGTCCCTGTCCTGTTCCCGAACAATCATCTGGAGGTAGGCCTTCTTTATATCTGCGACCATGACCACGGGATAGCACCTGAATTTAAGAATGAGCCTTAACAGGTCCGCATCCAACTTGGGCCCCTTACAGAGAATGCTGTTCAGCGAAGGTTGCCCCGAAACATGTGACGAGGCATCGAAGACCACCCTTAGCTTGGTTGTGACGGCGTCCCGACGAACCACACCGTGATGCGGCATGTAGTACCTGGTTGTCGAGCGTTGGTCGCCGTCATGCTCGGGAACTCGTTCGGCATGGCCGTCGTTGAAATACGTCCGTATTGCATTGTCGTACTGGGAGAGCAGCTCAGGCTGACCACGAAAGCGCCACATCTGCACACGCAACCGCTGTTCTGCGAGCCTATAGTTGTCAGCGCTGGCGTCCAGCCCTGGCTCCTGGATCATGAGTGGAACCTCGTACCGTACGCCATTCTTCCTCACGTCACTCTCGAATTGCTCTACGGCCGCGCGGTCCAGCACTGACGCATCAGGTCTTTCTTTGATCCCGATAGCATCCAGTCGCCACAGCCCAGGCGGCACAGAAAGTGTGCCCCAAGACCGGCCCGTCAATGGCCGCTTTCTGGCATGTCCGGCCAGCATCCAGGTTCTGGCAGCCACTGATCATGCGTTGAACGGCCAACATTCGGCAACCAGCGCTTCGGCATTTTTCCGTCCGCCCGTGTCCGGACGCACAACGGCAGCTAACCGGCTGCCAGATATTCAGTTCTCTTACGGCTGCCGATGTTGAGAAAGAGAACGGCCTAAGTACGGCCTTAGGGCATCCGTTTTTTCTTCGGGAAGCGGTAATCGGCCGAAGCACGGCAAGCGACCGGCCACAGAATATGCGTATTCTTGCGGCAGTTGGTGTTCGAAAGGAGACCGGCCGGAGCGCGGCGGCCGTGCATTCGTTGTTTCAACGGTGAACCGCGCGTCCTGCGGACGTACGGCCCCAGAATATACGTTTTGCATTCGGTTAGCTGTCTTCGGCCGAATTACGGCCAGCGAATGGCCACAGAATATTTGGCAACCGGTGTTCAAGAGGAGACCGGCCTACGTAAGGTATCTGGTTATACGTCCTTTTTTCGGCAAACGGCATCCAGCCGAACAACGGCTCGCGCCTGGGCGCCGAGAATTCATGCACAGACGTGTTTGGAAGGAGACCGACCTGTTTTTTTCTGGGGGGACAAAGAGCCGTTAGGGAGCCGAACGACGGGGACGCGTTTTTCATCCGCTCCGTGTTTCTACGTTTTAAATGAACGAACATCGTTTGTCAAACAGTATTGAGTGTTCTCGGTGAACGGGCAACGTACAAGGACTCACTGGACATTAGCAGGGAACCTTTTAGGCCATCGAAATGTCATTTATTGCCACAAGAAGACTGTGCCACACCGACGGGTGAGCTAAGCCTCGCCAGTCATCGCCGCTACCACGCTTCTGCCTCCGGCTTCGTCGACGCATCATCTCGAGGCTATTCGCCCGCTCAAGAAATGGAGAGCATTGGAGACATCGACCCGGCAGAGATGTCCGATCCGAGATGGAGATGGTTCACCAAAATAACTGGCCTTCAAGGGCGTCGAGCAAGCGGCAACCACGCAGGAGCTAAACCGCCACCATGTCAAGGACTCCCCACCAAAGAAAGGCAAGTGCGAGCAAAAGCGCAAGTTATTCTGCTTACAATTAAACTGCGACAAGTAATGTTGCACTATGTTGTTGGTGATAAACGTAGAAGAGACTCGCTCGTGCATTGGTAGGATCAACTTCATGCCCTGCACTATGTTACTTCAGGAGATTTTACGACTGCCTATTTAGAAAAACAAATTATTTTAAATTTGCGATAACAACAGAGCCTTGTCACTGGCGAAGCCTAGCTGTTAATTTAGTTCTGATGTTTGAAGGTGAGCTTAGCTACTCTTGGGACATGACTCATTTGGGTAAACATAATCGCCAGCATCCTAGCAAACACGGATTTTGTCAGGATTTTCTTGCTCAACGCAGATTGTTGAGTTCACGCACGATTTGGCTCTTGCAATAGATAAGCTTAAAGTGCTTGACTGTATATTCTTGGACTGCAGAAAAGCAAATGATGGTGTTGCATATCACCTTCTGCGTGGTACATTTCATCCTATGAACTGAATGAATTGGTTTTTGCATTGTTATTACTATTGGCCCTATAGCTTTGTTCAAAAGTACTGTGTAGTTAACCGGACTATAGCGAATGAACGTGATTCCGTATACCTGCAGCTTTATTCGCATTTAATAACATCCTGGTGTGCTGATTCAGAAAAGTTTTTGGATGTTAAACAGTGTGTTAACGGCACCTTTACAAGAAAACCTTCATTCCAATTGGATACGTATACCGTACATTATGCTGCTGTGACAACGGCCGAGGACTATGAATACCTAGGAGTTTATTTAGGGAGTGGTTAGAGGTTAAATAGGCAGGTTCACACCATAAAAGTTACAGCTGCATATGTTTTTGGCTTTCTGAGACGAAATTTCAGTGAACCTCCATCTAACTGAAAAGAAGAACCGTATTTCACTCATGTGCGCTCAATCTTGGAGTACGCATGTGTTTTCGTGGATCCCTACACCAAAGAGCTCGTTGATACACTCGAAAACATACAGAATATGTCAGTGCAATTCGTATTAGGTAATTGGCACGCTCAACTTAGCATGAGAAAGTTTGGCACGCTCAACTTAGCATGAGAGAAAGTAAAAGTAAACTGAAATGGCAGGACGTGAAAGATCACAGACGAAACCACAGGTTTAACTTTTTTCGTAATATCTATTATTCGAAAACTGTTGTAGAAGGGGAGAAGTATGTCCAAGCGCCATTCTACATATCTCAAAGTGGGACCGCTAGCTTAAAGCAAATTATTAACTTTTCTTTAAAGGTGACGCCTTGCGCGATTTATTTTATTTTACATCAATACTGCAGTGTAATTATCTTCCACGTATGACTGCATTAACTGTTTATATTGGCGATTTTCAGCACGCTTTGTAGAATTATTTTGTTATTTTGTCTCATATTTAATGCTTAGTGTTATGTATCTCCCTTCTGTAATGCATGCAAAGGAAAGCAGGTATCAAATAAATAAATAAATAAATAAATAAATAATAAAACAATGAATAAATAAATAAATAAAAATAAATAAATAAATAAATAAATAAATAAATAAATAAATAAATAAATAAATAAACTTCCAGAGGCGCAAGTTTGCCTCCGACGGGTTGAGATGAGAACCCTACGCATTCAACCTTGACCAACAAAATATTTATTGCCCTATTCGTTGCAGTATGCAAGGTTTCCTGTATACATGCTACCATTGCTATGTTATTGGTTTGAAACAAATTATGTAACTCTAATTTTACGCCTTTCCTTGCGTGAACACAAAGGGATACAACTGCAGCCACCTGAAGCAGGGCGTCATTCGCGACGGGTCTAGAATTTTTTGAACGTAGTATGACATTAGAAGAAAATTAAGTTCTTTTGGACTATTGAGTGGTGTGGACGTACACTCATGAAAACAACATTAAAATAGATTGAAAATGAAAATATTTGTTCGCTCCTTCTTAGGATCAGCCCTGCGCAAGATCATCAGAAAAGTTGATCGAGTAGAAAATGTCTTTGCAAGAAAAATGGGCAAAAAACTGGACATACTTTTTTGTGAAGGAGTTATATTAAATGCTCCTGAGTGTTTTGTTGAGAACCAAAACGCTTCGTAAAGGCATTTACGCCGGTTTTATATACATCAAAATTGGTCAAGCAACTGTTATAAAAATAGTTTATGTAGTCATAGCATGAAAGTGTTCCGGAATATTGCCCTAAAAGAAATTGGCTAAAAGCGGCGCAATTTATCTCTCTGAAATTCAACCCACTAAAGTATGCGCCCTCCGCTCCCCCCCCTCCTCTTTCCCCGTTTATTACAGGTAAGCCGCCCCACAGAGGATATCAGGATCTGGACAATACATCTATTCAAGCTCTACAAAGAACTGAATATTTTCTGTGTTCGGCAGTAAAAGAGGCACAGCCATTAAAGGACCGACAATTTGTGAGCACTGTTTAATAAATGAATTTTGCTGTCAACTGAGGCTGGTAATTAAGCAAAGCTGCGCTGAAAGCTTGACGGCTGGTGCTTGCGCGCGAACTCACTTTGATGTGGCTGCATTGGACCCAAAATGCTGGGTTTGTGCTGCTTCTGCACTGCGCAAATGAGTCATCTGCTTGCGCGACATGCAGTGACCGGCCTCAGTACAGCTAACGTACTGTGGCTGAACTCCAATGCCCGTAGCACGGCCGTATTTCCGGTAGCTGTAGTCCGGCTGGAGTCCGACGACCGCATCTCGGCTGTCCTCCGGCGGACGTACTTCGGCCGTACACGGGTGGCTTTGGAATGGCCGGAGCCCTACGGCTGGAATCTGGCCGTATGACTGTAAGCCGGTCGACTGGCCGACGGACACTGGCCGTTGGACAGCCATCGGAGTACGGCCGTATACGGCCAAAAGGCCCACATTTGGACATGGGCCGAACATGGCTGCCGGAAAACGGCCGGACAGAAAATCACCGGCCAAAGTACACCGGCCTGTTTTAGGCCGAACAGTCCTGTGCTGCCTGGGAGTGACGATAACTCGTTATCTGCCGCTTCGTCATCCAGCGAGGGCTCCATGAGGGCCAGGAATAAAGCACTAGATGATCCCGAAGTCCAGCCAGTTTCGTCGGAGTGTGCACCCTGGAGAGTCCAGCCGAACATTGTTTCGACGGCGGTCAGGTGCGGAGTCAGCCGTGAAATGTTCCCCGAGGTAACTTTCCAGTAGAAATCTGACCCAATTAGGATGCTGATGTGGTCATCCATGTAAGCCGACGCGGGCGAAGTGTCAGCGGCGAAAAGACCATGGTCGTACATCAGTCTAAGCGTGTCATCGGTGATTGGGGGACTCGTAACGACGCAGATACTTGGGACCTCGAGGGCGTCGATGACCACCTGCTTGCCGTTGTTCTGGCTGGCCACCGTGACTGACACGCGAGGATACTTCTCCGCTGCTGCGTGGTGGCTCTTGCCGAATGTGACCAGCTTGAGGTCCTCAACGCCTTCAACGGAGTAGCCCAGAGCGCGCGAAACGTCACGCCGAACGAACGTCCGCTGGCTGCCCGTGTCTAGCAGAACCCTCACCAGAAGCTGACCGTTGGGACCCGTCGCCCATGCGCGGCAAGTCTGCAGGTAGACTGGAGTGGGCCGTGTGCTTCTAGTTGACGCTGTAACCACCGACGATGCCGCATGTGACGGTTTGGGCACTGTGGGCGGGCCCCCTTGACCAGCCGAGTGGGACGACCTGGTAGCGTGCGCGGAACCTGGCTGAGCCACGTCGCAGAGTGACGTTAGATGCCGGCGTGAACAGCGGCTGCAGGACAACGTTCTAGCAGTCTGGCAAGCACGTGCAATGTGATTCTGCTTGCCGCACCGGAAGCAATGTCTTCCTGCTTGCAGTCGCCGTCGCTTCTCCTCTGGTGGCACATTCGTGGTGCATTGCGGGATCCCATGGCCTCGCCCGTCACAAAGGGGGCAACAGTCACCACGAGGAGGCGGCGATGACTCCGCATGTAGCGCTGCGGCTGACGGTGGAGAAAACTCCTCATGCGGTGTCGGCCGGGGTGCTGGAGGGCGTCGAACCTGAGGACCGGTGCTGTCCATGTACCCTTCTTCCCGAATTTCCACCTGAATACGGAGAAAATCCAAGATCTCCTGAACTTGCTTCGCATCCCCGTTCACCTCATTCGCGGCTGATTCCTTCATCCGTTGCCGGTAAAGAAGAGCGATGTCATGCGGCAACGCCTTCAGCAGGACCCGGTGGATTATGACGGCGTACCGGTCGGGCGCGATACCTAGTGCCTCCAAAGCGTTTAGGCGAAAGCTGATGTCGTCATGCAAGCGCCGCAGCCCCGCGACGTCCGCAGAGGTCTTCACTGGAGTTATGGAGAGGAGGGCATCGACATGATCCGCCATCAATAGGTCTCTGCGACCAAAACGGTCTGTAAGGATCTTGATCGCAGCGTCGTATCCATCCTCTGCAAGCCTGATGCCCTCAATCGCGGTCTTAGCGGGGCCGGTCATGTACGAGCGGAGGTACTTGAATTTATCGATTTTCGTCAAGTGTTGGTTTGCATGGATGGTAGCGTCGAATTGTTCCCAGAACCCCTGCCAATCGCGACGGTCCCCAGAGAATGGTGCAATCTGCAGCTTGGGGAGGGCGACGCGGGGAACTGGCACGGCGGGAGCAGCCGTGGATTCGCTCACCCTTCGATCTAGCGTATGTCCACCAGCAGCGGAGGTCGAGGGACCGGAGACGGCAGAAGATGAAGATCGGGCGGTGTGCACGCGGGCCCGAATTTCGCAAATGCTGAGCTCGTAGTCCCATGCTGTGGCGTAGTCCGCCTGAAAGGCCTCGTCCGAGAGTTGAGCCTGGATCTTGGCGTCCAGGGCGCGCAGCTCTGTCTGCTTCTCAGTAAGTAGGGTGACGTAGCCCTGAATTCGGGTCTCGGGGGCAGCGGGATCCTCGAGGAGAGCGTCAAGCGCGGCGATCGCCTTCGTGATGGCGGCGCGCAGGGACCCCCGAACTCGGCGTTCGTGCTCCATGAAGGAAGGAACCGGGAGCCTGGGCGGGTTTTCGGCACCAGCGTGTGGAGGATCCAAGAGGGAAGGCAGACCCAGACACCCGTTCTCGTAAGGCGATGGAACCAACTGTGAGCGAGGCAGTGGGCGTAGCTTCGTCTTCTTCCCCCCGCTATCGCCCTCTGCCTGCGCCCATCTCATTTATTTACAACACACACACACAGCGTGTGGAGGATCCAAGAGGGAAGGCAGACCCAGACACCCGTTCTCGTAAGGCGATGGAACCAACTGTGAGCGAGGCAGTGGGCGTAGCTTCGTCTTCTTCCCCCAGCTATCGCCCTCTGCCTGCGCCCATCTCATTTATTTACAACACACTCCCCCCCCGGCCAGAAAGCCAAGGACTGGCCTTCAAGCTGACCCTTCGTATGAGGCGCCTGAACATTGTCCAAGTGATCAGGTGAAAATAAATGATGTCGGACTGTTGGTGCGGGCGGAGCTTGAAGCCATGATTCTCATCTGATGCTGCGTGCCGCAGTTGCTGTGATGTTCCCTGTGCATCAGGATCACCCGCTTCGCACTGTAGGTCTTGGGGTAGCCGCCGGGGTCGTAAGGGACTCCCATGAGTCGTTGTAGCTCGATGTGCGTCTTGATGACGAGCACGTTTTTGAAGCTGCAGTGGTTGGTCGGTGTGCAAATGACAGCGGCTGTGACAAACCAAACGAGTCTAGCATAAATATTGTTGGTGGGCTGGCCACAATCTCTGGTTCTCAATCTGTGGAGTCGAAGTGACGGTGATTCTGCACTGTGCCGTATTGGACACCATCGGGGGAGGTGCCAGATTCGAAAGCGGTATGCCAGCCGGAGCTTCAAAACTTGCGAAGGAATAGATCTGGGCAGGCATCTGCGGACGCGGTGAAATGTCTGGTGTCTAGCTGGTACGCGGTCGCAGCTATCCACAGTACGGCGCAAGGCGTGGGTACTCATCTTCCTTCGGGATTGTCGGCATCGATTCACCTCCTCCCGTCGCGATTTCAAATGGGCCATTTCCTGACCTTTAGGAGCATCGTCTAAGTGCATTCTGAGGGTGGCGTCGCCAGGTGACAACAACTTGAGCACGCAAGGAAGCCCGCTGTGTTTGCTCTCCCCAGGATCACTGAGTTCCTTGATCTGTTTCGTACGCGGATATGCCTCACGAGAAGGTATGAAGGCACGGCCATCGGTTGTAGAAGAGGACGGCAGGAACGCGTATGCCTTATCGTCACCCTGCGCCTCATTTCTGTTGCTCGAAAGCAGCATGCTCTCACTGTCGGTGAATACGGCGAGGATGGTAGTTTGAGGGCAGATCGGGAGAGGCAATTGACGCTGGGTGTGGTCCTCTGCTTTCACTGTACACGGTTTCGTTACAGGAGTCTCACCGTGAGTGGCGTTGACAGCAGAGTCACCAGGCCCCATCCAAATGGACGAACTTATGTTGGCTGCGTGTTCGTCGTGCATGGAGTGCTCGGGCTGTTGTTGGAGCGTGTCTGGCTGAACCGTCGGAAGAGAGACAAAGTGGGTGTTTTCCGGTACGTTGGGAACACCCATGGGCTCTCGATTGTCACTCCTCCAGGTGGTTCGGACGTAGCCACCGGCGGCTGAATTCACAGCGGCTTTGCCGACCGGGTGGAGCAGCACGCGCGTTTGACACGAGCGCATTTTGTCGTCAAAATGCTGGGATACGGCAACGTCTTCCTTTAGCTCGTCTCCGGTCAGGTTTCCTTGAATTGCAGCGTCGAGGGCCCGTATCTCGCTCGGCGTGTCGTGGAAGTGGTAAATGTTCGCGGTAAGGTCGGTCATGTGCGGAGCCGGGTCCTGGAGAAGGGCGTCGATTGCCGTAATGAGCCCTGTGATTTTCTCTCGCAGGAGCCTGCGGCGTAGCTTCAGGCGTTCCAATGGAAGGGGTGGCGTAGAAAAACGAGGGTCGGCTTGGGCACGAGCCATGATGGGCAGCGGTCGAGGGCAAGGCCTCCCGGAACAAGTGGCGCGAAGGTTGCAGGCCTCGCGATCCTCGCAGCCGCTGCGCCTCCAAAGTCAGGTCCACTCGTGCCTCGAATCCCGGGTTTCACGGCACCAGCGTGTGGCGGATCAAGCAAGGAAAGCAGGACCCAGACGTCCGGTTCTCGTGGTGGTCACGGAACACTCAAGCTCGAGCACGCGAGCGCGGCCGATCTTCATCTTCTGATCGTGCCGCGCCCCCTGCCTTCGCTTGTCTCAACCACCCATTCCACCTTTATTTTCTACATGTATCGCCAGTGGTGAGAGGTAACAATCGGTACCCGGGAGTCACTCACTTTCATGCGGCAACGGGGAGCGAGAAAGGGCATCAGCGTCATGGTGCTTCCGGCCTGACCGATAGGTAACGCGAATATCATATTCCTGGAGTCGCAAAGCCCAGCGTGCGAGGCGACCGGACGGATCTTTGAGGGAGGACAGCCAGCAAAGCGAGTGGTGGTCCGTAACAACCTCGACAGGGCGGCGGTAGAGATACGGGCGGAACTTTGCAAGCGCCCAAACAACAGCTAAGCATTCTCGTTCTGTCACAGAATAGTTGGTCTCGGCTTTTGTTAGCGTGCGACTTGCGTAGGAGACCACATACTCGTCATAACCTGCCTTCCGTTGTGCGAGAACTGCCCCCAAACCGACTCCGCTCGCATCGGTGTGAATCTCGGTAGGGGCGTCGGGATTGAAATGGCGCAGGATTGGCGGAGATGTGAGGAGATGACGCAATTTAGTAAAAGCGTCGTCGCAAGCCGTTCACCACTCAGAGATACTGCCTTCCTTGCTGAGGAGCTGTGTCAGTGGCGCGATGAGGGATGCAAAGTTCCGTACGAAGCGGCGAAAATGCGAACACAGCCCAATGAAGCTGCGAAGGGCCTTCACTGATTTCGGCTTCGGGAACTCTACCACAGCGCGCAACTTGGCAGGATCCTGCAGGACACCAGCTTTAGCGACAACGTGGCCGAGGATGGTAAGCTGTCGGGCAGCAAAACGGCACTTCTTGAGGTTTATCTGTAGTCCTGCGGTAGTTAAGCACGTCAAAATTTGCTGAAGTCGAATGAGATGTGTTGAAAAATCTGGAGAAAAGACAACAATATCATCCAGGTAACAAAGGCATGTGTGCCATTTGAGTCCACGGAGAATGTTGTCCATCATTCGCTCGAAGGTTGCAGGCGCATTGCAGAGGCCAAACGGCATGACGTTAAACTCATATAGGCCATCTGGAGTAACAAAGGCCGTTTTTGCACGATCAGCCTCCGCAATGGGAACCTGCCAATAACCTGAGCCTAAGTCAATTGAAGAAAAAAACTCTGCGCCTTGGAGACAATCGAGGGCTTCATCGATTCTTGGCAAAGGATATACGTCTTTGCGGGTTATCTTGTTAAGCCGTCGGTAATCTACGCAAAACCGAATAGAACCGTCCTTCTTCTTGACAAGCACTACCGGTGACGCCCATGGACTCGTGGATGGTCGAATCACACCACGTTGGAGCATGTCCTCGACTTGTTCGTCAATTACGCGGCGTTCAGTAGGAGAAACACGGTAGGGACGTTGTCGTAAGGGTGCGTGACTCCCGGTCTCGATGGTGTGTTCAACTGTGGTGGTACGCCCCAGGCCAGTCTGAACAGAATCAAAAGACGTCCGAAATCTGTGCAGCAGTGCAAGACGTTGGTCTCATTCGGACGACGAAAGCTTGTCATCAACGGCGTGAAGAAAGAGATCTGCAGACGGTGGGGGTGTCGCTGCTGCAGGAGCGCAGAGTCCACTGACGTCAAGAGTTGTTAAATCATCCAGAAAATCCACAGCCACAACAGAAGCTACGGTCTCGACGTGGCCGACGCACTCTCCGCGTTGCAAGGTGCAGGTACATGTGCCCTAGTTAGAAAGGAGAAGTGTAGCTTGGCTGTTGCGGATTGGAAGCAGGCAGAAAGGAAGCGGAAGATTTCGGCGCTGGTAGAACAGGGTAGAAGGCGTAAAGAGTACTGTCGCATTGGACAGAGATAAAGAACCAAGGAGGGCGGAATGAGGAGGAATGCTAACTTCTCCCGCGAGGACCAGTTTTACGGCAGAACAAGCGGGCGGGTCATCAGCGGTAGGATCCATGGACGGGAAGAGCTCTACTTTGGCACGGCCAGAGTCGATTACAGCTCTATGTTGGGTAAGGAGGTCCCACCCCAGTATTACATCGTGGGAGCACAAAGGCAGGCCAACGAACTGAATAACGTATATGACATCTCGAATAACGGCACGGGCAGTGCACACGCCAAGTGGATCTATGGGATGAGCCGTAGCAGTCCGCAATAAGAACCCAAGGTGCGGCGTCGTGACCGTCTTCAGGCGGCGACAGAGTTTGGCGTCGATGACAGAAACGGTGGCTCCAATGTCGACAAGGGCTAAGATTTCGGCGCCATATATGACAATACTAATGATGTTTGCGGGAGAGGGAGGAGGTCTTGGGCAGATCGACAACGACGCAGTTCTTGCCTCCGGAACTGCGGCGCCAAGTTTTCCGCTTGCGTTGGGGCAGGACGACGACGCATGGGAGACAGCGAGCGTCGTCGCGGAGACAAAGTCGGCGGCTGGTGAAGTCACGGCTTTCGGAGGGCATAGATATCACCGGCGAATAAGCGGCGCCTTCCTGAATGAGTTGCGATAGGGCGTAGGAATAAGCCGTGGCAGGCTTGCGTCCAGTTGTAATACTGCCGCGTCAATATCGGGCCACATGGCCAGGAGCCGTGCAGGCAAAGCAAATTGGACGATTGTCTAGCGCCCTCCAAGGGATAGTGAGCTGCTGACCGGAGCATACCGGGGGGCGTACAGATACGCGGGGCTGGAGAAAGACGGGGCTCCGATGTATGTGCCTAGCTGCGACCTCAGCATAAGGTCGTCGTGGGACAGAGTCAAGAAAGGTCAGTGGAGCGGCCATCGGCATGGAGAATATGGAATCGGCATAAGCCAGAGTTGTGGTGACTTGGGCTGTCGGCGTAGCGTCGGAATAGAGCACGGGGGCGACAACAACAGGGGCTGACTGCAGTGCAGTTGGAAGGGACTGAGCAACTTGTTGTTGGACAATGGTCTGGAGGTCAGGGCTGAGAGAAGATTTACACTCCGGAACGTTAGGCATTAGGGACAACTGACGAGCCACTTCCTCGCGCACAAACTGCTGGATTCGCTGAACCAATGTACTGTCACTGTCGTTTGCAGCCAAGCTGGACATACACTAATCTTGTGCGACGGGTCGCCGAGTTAGAGCCCGCTGCCTACGCAGCCCGTCGAAACTCTGGCAAATGGTAACGACATCTGCCACAGTTTGGGATTTTTTTCCCGAAGAGCATTTGGAAGGCATCGTCTTCGGTGCCTTTCAGGATGTGTTTGATCTTGACCGTTTCGGGCATGGCGCTGTCGATCCTCCTGCACAGATCTACGACGTCCTCGATGTACGAAGTGATGTTTTCACCACTTTTCTGTGCACGTTCGCGCAAGCGCTGCTCCGACCGGAATGTTCGTACAGCGGGACGTCCAAATACTGCTTGGAAGTCGGCTTTATATTCTGGCCACGTTTCAGGACGTGCTGCGTTGTTCAGAAACCATTTCTCCCGTAGCGCAGTCAAAGAAAAGTTTACGTTACTGAGCTTGAGGCGGTTGTCCTAATTGTTATGAGTGCTCACCTGTTCAAACAGGGCAGGCCAGTCTTCGACGTCCTGCTCATCGGTGCCATTGTACTGGGAGGGTCCCGCTCACGGATTGGACCAGAGCAGATGATGGGTGTTGGCGCAGGCGGGGGGTTATCGTCGTGAGGCATTGTAGGAGGGTGAAGTGTCAGATTTCGGAGCCCCAGGGTAACGAAACGACTGCCGACGCAGGTCACGCCCTCTCGACGATCGCCCGAAGGCCGATGAGGTGGGAAGCTGAGGCCAGGAGAGGGAGGAACCTGCACACTCCACCAAAAACTGTAAGGAGGATTTATTCCAAGGCCGACGGACTGGGATCCGCAAAGTCAGCTCAAGGAGTCAGGAGCACGAAGTCCGCTCTGTCGTGTTGACCGAGAGCAAAAGCGAGAAACAGCTTCTTCTTCCTTCCAAGCGTTCGCGATGCGGCTGCCGTGTATTGTTGTCACTTGACTGCGATGATGATGCTCTACTGTTTCGGCAAGCACGTACCCTCTCATGGCGAGTGGACAGTGCTGCCTAATATCGTGAATTGCGCTGGCGACGGACATTCTGGCGACGGATGTTCGTCGCCAGGATGTCCCTGGCGACGGACATATATATATATATATATATATATATATATATATATATATATATATATATAGTATAAGTAAAGAGTCGGATACACAGCAAGAACAATAAAAAAGAATGTTTACTTACGTAGCGGCAACGGGACTTGCCTTCATCAGAGTAAAGTTACATGATTTTACAGTAAAATCATGTAACTTTACTCTGATGAAGGCAAGTCCCGTTGCCGCTACGTAAGTAAACATTGTTATTGTTCTTGCTGTGTATCCGACTCTTTACTTATACTATTTCTGCGCGCTTTGTGAGGTTATCTTTTTCTAGATTTATATATATATATATATATATATATATATCAAAGTTGCAGTCCTTACTGCCAGTGCTGTTTGGCGTTTTACCAGTGCTTTATAGTGCCGAATGAGGAATGATTGCATTTTTTTTGCAGGAATAAATAATTGAAAATTCAAGTCGAGAAAAAATGCGCCGTTTTTTCCGGAAGCGGGAATCGAACCCACAACCTCCGCATAACGCGTGCGGTGCTCTACCATTGAGCTAGTTCCGCGGCGACTCCCTTCTCGACTATACGGCGGGGTTTGGTATTTACGACTGCTCAGAGCCCGGTCAACTAGCGCCGCCCCTCGACCACCGCGGGAAGACGTAGAACGTCTTTTCCCAGCGGCCGCACGTAAGACGTGGTCGGAAGTCGGGGATAGCCAAAGGCATTTCAGACTGCTGAAGCCAGAACCCTCGTAATGCATTTTGTAGAACAGAGACGTACGGGACGAGGGATTCCGTAAGGACTTCCGGGCTCTGAGCAGTCGTAAATACCAAACCCCCCGTATAGTCGAGAAGGGAGTCGCCACGGAACTAGCTCAATGGTAGAGCACCGCACGCGTTATGCGGAGGTTGTGGGTTCGATTCGCGCTTCCGGAAAAAACGCATTTTTTCTCGACTTGAATTTTCAATTATTTATTCCTGCAAAAAAAATGCAATCATACCTCATTCGGCACTATAAAGCACTTGTAAAACGCCAAACAGCACTGGCAGTAAGGACTGCAACTTTGATATGTGTCCTTACGGAATCCCTCGTCCCGTACGTCTCTGTTCTACAAAATATATATATATATATATATATATATATATATATATATATATATATATTGTTACGGGACTAGGCGGGCAATGCCTCACAGCTCCTTGACCGAAGAACGATTACGACGACGACGTTCCTGGCGCGCATCTTGTTCGAGGTTTGAGTCATGGCCGCCATGCACATTCTGTAAATAGATCGCTTCACCCATCACGCATCGTTCGTCTCGTCTGTGTCCTGCCGCCACCTAACATTTTGGTAGAGGTGCGGGGTAATCCCCATCCTGGCCTCCGCATCGCATCGTCGAGGGAACGTCGGCCATGTCGGGCATCCCCAGCTCACTGCGACCTGCCTTCGACCACGTCCCCCTCCCCGTGTCCCCAGCCCGTGTGCAGCCACTGAAGACCAGCCGATACAAGCCGAGAACAGACCAAAGAAGACGCCGTGTCCACAGCTCTTTCGTCCGACGTGGTTCGAATTCCGCAGACGGTTCGTTTCCGCCTTCAAGACATTGCTTCCGTGGGGCCAGGCTTCAACAGGGACGTCATCTTTGTCTGTGGCGGCGGGCAAATCTTCACTGTATGTTTTCATAGCATCGGTCACCGCATCGCAATCCTCACGTTGCCTCGGCATCGACATTGACGGTCGGCCTCGACCCGGGGGCTGATGTTACGGGACTAGGCCGGCAATGCCTCACAGCCCCTTGACCGAAGAACGATTACGACGACGACGACGTTCCTGGCGCGCATCTTGCGCGAGGTTTGGGTCATGGCCGCCATGCACATACTGTAAATAGATCGCTTCACCCTATGCCATCGTTCGTCTCGTCTGTGGCGGAGCGCAATTAGTCTATAATTGAGCGCGAATGCATTGCTCTAGCGTATGACGTCGGAAAATTTCGCCCCTACGTGTATGGTAGGCACTTCGCAGTTGTGACTGACCATCACGCACTGTGCTGGCTCTCGTCCTTGATAGACCCTACCGGTTGTCTTGGCCGCTGGGCGTTGCGCCTTCAAGAATACTCTTTTTCGGTGATTCACAAGTCCGGCCGCCTACAAATGGACGGCGACTGTTTATCTCGAAACCCGGTCAGCCCTCCGGGATTCTCGGCGGACGACACTGACGCTTGTGTCCTAGTGGTCTCCGACTTCCTGAACATTGGCGAAGAGCAGCGGCGCGACCTTTCTCTGCGCTCTATCATTGACGGCGTTAACCTTGGTTCAGAAAACCCTGCCCTCCGCTCCTTCGTTATACACGATGGAGTCTTATATTGTCGCAACTTTCGCTCGGATGGTCCTGGTAACCTGCTTGTCGTTCCCCAACACCTGCGTCGTCCGACTGCGCTGCACCAGCTTCATGACGCACCCATGGCCGGCCATCTCGGATTGACCTGCACCAACGACCGCGTGCGACACCGTTTTTTCTGGCCAGGACTCTAACGCTCAGTGCAGCGTTACGTGCGTGAATGTGACCTGTGCCAACGCCGTAAGCTACTCTCCAAGCTACGAGCAGGCCAGCTGCAACCACTTGAAATTCCCACTGAACCATTTTTCCCGATCGGACTAGATTTGCTCGGGCCCTTCCCTTTGTCCCTTTGTCTACTTCTGGAAACAAATGGATTCCTGTCGGTACCGAGCACGCTACTCGCTTTGCTATCACCCGTGCGCTACCCACGAGCTGTGCAACTGACGTGGCCGATTTTCTCCTCTATCATGTCATACTGAACCGCAGCACTCCTGGGCAGCTTGTCACAGACCGCGGTCGAAATTTCCTGTCGCAAGTCATTGCGGACATACTTCGCTCATGTTCGATTCGCCACAAGGTGACTACAGCCTATCACCCACAAACGAATGGCCTTACTGAGCGTTTTAATAGAACCCTTACTGACATGCTCGCCATGTACGTGTCTAGTGACCACAGCGACTGGGACATTGCACTGCCTTTCGTCACTTTCGCGTATCACGACACGGCAGGCTTCTCGCCCTTTTACCTTCTCTACGGGAGCGAACCGGCCATGCCGCTTGATACCCTTCTGCGTCCCGCCATAGACCCGTTAACCGAATATGCCCACGAAGCCATCGCAAGTGCCGACGAAGCACGTCAGCTTCCCGTTCCAACCTCGCCGTTTCACAAATCAGTCAGAAGAACCGCTATGATGAACATCACCGCGTCGTTCACTTTTAATCAGGGTCCCTCGTCCTACTATGGTGTCCGACTCGCGGTGTGGGACTTTCTGAGAAGCTGCTTTCCCGCTATGCAGTCCCTTACAAAGTACTTCGTCAAGTTATGGACGTTACATATGAAAAAGTACCCGTCGTTCCTTCCAGCTCTGAACCTCGAAGGGACATCGTCCACGTCGCCCGCCTCAAGCCATACCACTCCTCTGGTTCACCTTCCACATATTAGCCGCACAGCACCGATTCGGTGCTTATCCTGCGGGGGAGCTATGCCGCGTGGAGCTGATTAGAGAAATGAGCAAGCCGAGAAATGAGCTGGCCAGACACTCGACTTGCAAAGAGCGCAATCCCCCAAAGTGGGCATGTGCCATGGTTGCGCGGCAGCCTGGCTATCCGTCGACGAAGAAGAAGACGCTCTCGTGGACTAGCGTGTGCACGAGCTGAAGGACCTAGCTGCCTGTCCGAATTAGCCTTCGTAATTATCTGCCAATAGAGACACATTCGTTTACTACTTGTGAATAAGTGTTTTATCTGCTCCGCAGCAATATCTATATATATATATATATATATATATATATATAGTTAAGAGAAAAGATTCCTGGCTATGAGGTTAGCTGTACGATAGAGAAGTCAAACTGAACAACATAACATTTATTCTAACGTTTAGACGGGGGGTCGGTCTTTTTTGAAAAAGACCGGCCCCCCGTCGAAAAGTTAAAATAAATGTTGTTATGTTTTTCAGTTTGAATGCTCTATCGTATATATATATATATATATATATATATATATATATATATATATATATATATAAGAGAAGAAAAACTTCGAACAAGGTAAAAGCACGATTGTGGCCTACGTTTCAGCAAAGAGAACTTGCTTTCCTCAGGGCAATCTCTCGCCTGGCAGGCAGGGTTTATATAGGGGTAGGACCCCAGGTGAAAGGAGAGGGAAAGATGGAAGGGAAATTGAGCAAGCTGATTGGTTTCGGAGTGTGTCGGGGGAGAGATTGAGGGGCCAAGAAGGTTGTCTAGTTTAAGCCGCGAAGTAGGTCACACGGAAGTCAGCTGGTGGCTGATATTCGTGGAATTTTTGGACAGAAAGGATGAGAGGGTGCTTATTGACCCGCCGCGGTGTATAGGGAAAGGATCTCAGAACCGCCGGAAGCAGACCAGGCGGTGAGGGTGGGGCCCTTATCAGAAACTATCTGCAAGCCTCAGGTCAAAAGAAAAGATAGAGACGGGGGAAAAACTAACTAGGTCAAGAAAAAAATAAAAAAGGAGAAAAAAAAACAGGGAGGGAAACCACATAAACCCACACACAAAAGAAAAAGCAATGGCCCGGCAACTGAAATGGCACGTGTCACCCACAGCAATATTCCTGGTACAGGCCTGTCCTGAAACTCAAAAACGAAAAGATAAAGTTAGAGTGACATACGGGGCACGAGACCACGCGGAGTAAAAAAAAAAGGAGAAATTAAATAAATAAAATTGAATTCCAAAAGCAAAGGTTGGAGGCATGAGGGCGAGTATTAAGCTAGACATTAAGGAATGAAAAAAAAAAAAGAAATTAGGTGACCAGGTACAGAGCAGAGTGAACGGTCATAGTCTTTGGATGAGGTATATGCACGAAAATGCCTAATGCTGTATTCGCGGTGAATATCGCAAGGATTCCAAGTTGCCCTTAGACGCATTAATTCCAGCAGGTTCCATGGAGTTGAATTTGTTAATTAAGTAGGATTCTCGGTATTTCCTGTCCCTAGGGGACTTAAAATTTGACTGAAGTATATATAACTTAAGGTCATCAAAATTGTGGCCTGGTTGGTTGAAATGCTGCGCTACAGCTATGGAGGATTTGCTAAGAGTATCTGCCCGGTGACCATTAAGTCGTAGGCTCATAGGTTGGCTCGTTTCGCCTATATACTGTTTGTGGCACATTGAGCATTGCAACATATACACAATGTTGGATGAAGTGCACGTAAAACTTGAATTAATCTTGTGGACATAATTACTGGCTGTGCTTTTTACAACGCAGTCTGTTTGCAGGTGCCGACAAGTCTTGCATCTGGGGCGGGAGCAGCTGGCTATGACTGGTTGCTTTGAAGGCCCTGTTTTAGCATGCACTAAAATATCTTTTAGATTCCTGTTTCTCCGGTAGGTAACCCTTGGTGCTTCCGGGAAAGTCTTTTTAAGTCGGTCGTTACTGGCTAAAATGATTGATTGATTGCAGGGTTTAACGCGCCGACGCAACGCAGGCGATGAGGCGCGCCGTAGTGGAGGGCTCCGGATTAATTTTGACCACCTGGGGATCTTTAACGTGCGCCGAAATCTCGTACACACGGGCGTTTTTGCTTTTCGCCTCCATCAGAAAAGCGGCCGCCGCGGCCGGGAATCGAACCCGCGACCTCGTGCTCAGCAGCGCAACACCATAGCCACTGAGCCACCGCGGCGGGTACTGGCTAAAATGGGGTAGTACTTCCGCAGTATATTGTTTACGTTTGGGAGGGCGTTTGAAAATTTAGTTATTAGGGCAGGTGGCCTGGCACTTTCGTTTTGCCGCTGTTTCTTGAGAACGTCATCCCTTTTGAGATTAGACACACGTTGGTACGCCTGATCGAGCGAGCTTTCGGGGTGGTTCCTGTTCATAAGGGTGGCCTTTAGTTCGTCTAGGTGCTCTACGTAGTCACTGTCATCACTGCATACTCTTCTAAGCCTGGTGGCTTGTCCTACAAAGATCCCTTGTTTGCAGTGTCTGGGGTGATGGCTTTTATAATCTAGGTACTGCTGTCTGTCTGTTGGCTTTCTAAAAAGCGTGGTTTTAAGTTTACCGTTGTCTAGAATGACGGTAGTATCTAGGAAGTTCACTTCTTTTTCAGAATACTGGCAGGAGAATTTAATAGTCGGATGCGAAGAATTGAGATGTGATATAAACGTTTCTAGAGTCGCGCGACCGTGTGCCCAAATCATAAAGATGTCGTCTATGTAGCGGAGGTAAACCTGAGGTTTATGCGGAAAAGAGCTTAATAGGGTAGCTTCAAGTTGCCCCATGAAAATGTTGGCATAGGTCGGTGCGAATGGAGTACCCATGCTAGTTCCAAAAACTTGCAAAAAGTAAGAAGAGTCAAATTCAAAATAATTGAGAGTTAGAACTAGTTTTAACAAAGTTATGTACACTTCTGGTGCATGTTGGTGCGGGTTAACTGATAGAGATTTTGAAATCGCTTCAATTCCTTCGGCGAACGGAATGTTTGTATACAATGCAGCAACGTCAAGAGTAACAAGGAGGGTTCCACTGGGTAGGCGCCCGCCCATATTTATCTCTTCTATTATGCGGAGGAAGTGGGGGGTGTCCTGAACGAATGAAGGAAGAAGAGCCGGGATGTCAGATAGGTGATGATTCAGAAACAGAGATAGTGCTTCGGTTGGGGTATTGTTATTCGAAACTATGGGTCTGCCAGGAATGTCGGCAGTGAACAATAAGTCTACGGGGACTTTATGGACTTTTGGGAGGAGGTAAAAACGTCCTGCATGCTTATTATTCGGTTTCATGAAATTTAAGTCAGTAGTCGTTATTAATTCTCTAGATCGTAGATCTGTGAGGGTCTGAAGGATTTTTAGGCTGTATTCCTGGCTCGGATCGTTATCTAAGGGCTTGTAGTGGCAAGGGTTATTGAGCTGCCTATAAGCTTCATCTTTGTATTTTCCCATAGGCAAAACAACTCATCACGCAACATCACTCACTTCGTTCTGCACTTTGGCACTAACGACTTAAAGAACGACACCGCAGAAAGCACCATCGAGGCCATGAAAACTCTTGTTCACGATGTTCAGACCAACAGGCCCAAAGCAAAGATAACCCTGACAACAGTACTTCCCAGGATCGAAAACAAACACAAGCCAGACATACCCCAGACACACAGACTTCTAGCTCACTCACAAAGGTCAGCTAAGCTTAACGACTTCCTCATGTACCTTGGACACAACACAGGAAACGTGGACATCATCCACCACGCAAAAATTCACCACGACCCCCTAGGACACCTGGCCAAGGACGGACTACACCCTAACTTTCGAGGCGTCCGACTGATTTCCGAAAACATCAAGCACAGGCTGAGGAACACATTTAAGGTGACGCTCCCAACTTCACGTATCAACCTCCCGTCTCCGGCCAGCACAGAACAACAGAACCAACCCAACACCCCCAACGGTAGCGAAATGCCATGTCCACCTAAGAACAGCACATGTGACGCCAGCACACAAACCGTGGACGTGGCCGCAACACCAGCTGTACAGCACGTGAGCGAACAACAACCCGACCCACCAAAGACAACACGCTCATGGTTTACGCAGACCCCAACACGCAGTATAACGCAAACAGGCACCCAAACAGGCATCGATGTGGACCTCACCCCTAGCAGCCCCCCTAAACTACTGACTCCAAGCAAAAAAGTGTCACCCCGGAGGTCTGCTCGGAACAAACACAAATGACTACCACCGAGTAGGCCGTATGCTCCAACCCCTAAATCCCGCTCTTTCCTCAAAGCTCGAAAACTAGCCGGCAAACAAACCAACTACAGATTTCATCTAAAAACGTACTCCTTGTATCTCCAAAGCAAAAAGATCCCCAAAGGCCTCCGCCTAAAAGTTAGATGTGCCCTTGGTGAGCTCCCTCCTGAACTAGCTGCCAGGTGGCAAGATATTCTGAATAATGCTTCTCTTTCCCTCCTAGAAATTCTTAGAGAACACTGTACTAGCCAACTCCGCATAAACCTCAGGTTTACCTCCGCTACATAGACGACATCTTTATGATTTGGGCACACGGTCGCGCGACTCTAGAAACGTTTATATCACATCTCAATTCTTCGCATCCGACTATTAAATTCTCCTGCCAGTATTCTGAAAAAGAAGTGAACTTCCTAGATACTACCGTCATTCTAGACAACGGTAAACTTAAAACCACGCTTTTTAGAAAGCCAACAGACAGACAGCAGTACCTAGATTATAAAAGCCATCACCCCAGACACTGCAAACAAGGGATCTTTGTAGGACAAGCCACCAGGCTTAGAAGAGTATGCAGTGATGACAGTGACTACGTAGAGCACCTAGACGAACTAAAGGCCACCCTTATGAACAGGAACCACCCCGAAAGCTCGCTCGATCAGGCGTACCAACGTGTGTCTAATCTCAAAAGGGATGACGTTCTCAAGAAACAGCGGCAAAACGAAAGTGCCAGGCCACCTGCCCTAATAACTAAATTTTCAAGCGCCCTCCCAAACGTAAACAATATACTGCGGAAGTACTACCCCATTTTAGCCAGTAACGACCGACTTAAAAAGACTTTCCCGGAAGCACCAAGGGTTACCTACCGGAGAAACAGGAATCTAAAAGATATTTTAGTGCATGCTAAAACAGGGCCTTCAAAGCAACCAGTCATAGCCAGCTGCTCCCGCCCCAGATGCAAGACTTGTCGGCACCTGCAAACAGACTGCGTTGTAAAAAGCACAGCCAGTAATTATGTCCACAAGATTAATTCAAGTTTTACGTGCACTTCATCCAACATTGTGTATATGTTGCAATGCTCAATGTGCCACAAACAGTATATAGGCGAAACGAGCCAACCTATGAGCCTACGACTTAATGGTCACCGGGCAGATACTCTTAGCAAATCCTCCATAGCTGTAGCGCAGCATTTCAACCAACCAGGCCACAATTTTGATGACCTTAAGTTATATATACTTCAGTCAAATTTTAAGCCCCCTAGGGACAGGAAATACCGAGAATCCTACTTAATTCACAAATTCAACTCCATGGAACCTGCTGGAATTAATGCGTCTAAGGGCAACTTGGAATCCTTGCGATATTCACCGCGAATACAGCATTAGGCATTTTCGTGCATATACCTCATCCAAAGACTATGACCGTTCACTCTGCTCTGTACCTGGTCACCTAATTTCTTTTTTTTTTTTTTTCATTCCTTAATGTCTAGCTTAATACTCGCCCTCATGCCTCCAACCTTTGCTTTTGGAATTCAATTTTATTTATTTAATTTCTCCTTTTTTTTTTACTCCGCGTGGTCTCGTGCCCCGTATGTCACTCTAACTTTATCTTTTCGTTTTTGAGTTTCAGGACAGGCCTGTACCAGGAATATTGCTGTGGGTGACACGTGCCATTTCAGTTGCCGGGCCATTGCTTTTTCTTTTGTGTGTGGGTTTATGTGGTTTCCCTCCCTGTTTTTTTTTCTCCTTTTTTATTTTTTTCTTGACCTAGTTAGTTTTTCCCCCGTCTCTATCTTTTCTTTTGACCTGAGGCTTGCAGATAGTTTCTGATAAGGGCCCCACCCTCACCGCCTGGTCTGCTTCCGGCGGTTCTGAGATCCTTTCCCTATACCCCGCGGCGGGTCAATAAGCACCCTCTCATCCTTTCTGTCCAAAAATTCCACGAATATCAGCCACCAGCTGACTTCCGTGTGACCTACTTCGCGGCTTAAACTAGACAACCTTCTTGGCCCCTCAATCTCTCCCCCGACACACTCCGAAACCAATCAGCTTGCTCAATTTCCCTTCCATCTTTCCCTCTCCTTTCACCTGGGGTCCTACCCCTATATAAACCCTGCCTGCCAGGCGAGAGATTGCCCTGAGGAAAGCAAGTTCTCTTTGCTGAAACTTAGGCCACAATCGTGCTTTTACCTTGTTCGAAGTTTTTCTTCTCTTGTATATATATATATATATAAGACAGAAATAAGGGTTGGCAGTCAAGAAAACCTCGGAAAGCAAAGGGGAGGATGTGGTAGGTAATTGAAACAGATATAGAATTTGGATAGAAAGACAGATAGTGGAGAACAAATGCCCGCCAGGAGGGATCCGAACCGACGACCTCCAGAATACCGGTCTGGTGCGATAACCACTACGCTACCCGCGGGGCTATATTTCCCCTCCACTTTTTCGGTATTTATGTAAGTATGTTTGTTTCCTGCACTTGGGGGTGGTAGCCAGCGCCACCCTGACTACTCGGGGTGAAGGGGACCTTCTTTATAACCCCCGGGCCGTGACTCGAGTGTCTACGACATGTCGAGAGTGGTCGACCAGCGTTGAACCCTCTTAAGCTCCCTATGGCACCAAGACTGCCAGAACAGAGGCCCTCGCTATGCATGTAGCGAATCAGAATAGGAAATGAGGGGCTCGTTGAAAGTAAGACAGAAATAAGGGTTGGCAGTCAAGAAAACCTCGGAAAGCAAAGGGGAGGATGTGGTAGGTAATTGAAACAGATAAAGAATTTGGAAAGAAAGTTAGAAAGTGAAGAAAAAATGACCGCCAGGTGGGATCCGAACCCACGACATCCAGAATACTGGTCTGGTGCGATAACCACTAAGTTACCGGCGGGGCTATATTTCCCCTCCACTTTCTGGGTATTTATGTTAGGTATTTTTGTTTCCTGCGCTTGGGGGTGGTAGCCAGCGCCACTCTGACTACTCGGGGTGAAGGGGACCTTCGTTTTAACTCCCGGGCCGTGACTCGAGTGTCTACGACATGTCGAGAGTGGTCGACCAGCGTTGAACCCTCTTAAGCTCCCTATGGCACTAAGAGTGCCACAACAGAGGCCCTCGCAATGCATGTAGCGAATCAGAATAGGATATGAGGGGCTCGGTGAAAGTAAGACAGAAATAAGGGTTCGCAGTAAAGAAAACCTCGGAAAGCAAAGGGGAGGATGTGGTAGGTAATAGAAACAGATAAAGAATTTGGAAAGAAAGATAGAAAGTAGAGAAAAAATTCTGGCAGTCTTGGTGCCATAGGAAGCTTAAGAGGATTCAAGAGGGTTCCCCATCACCCCGAGTAGTCAGAGTGGCGCTGGCTGCCACCCCCAAGCGCAGGAAACAAAAATACCTAACATAAATACCGAGAAAGTGGAGGGGAAATATAGCCCCGCCGGTAGCGTAGTGCTTATCGCACCAGACCGGTATTCTGGAGGTCGTGTGCTCGGATCCCACTTGGCGGGCATTTTTTCTCTACTTCCTATCTTTCTTTCCAAATTCTTTATCTGTTTCAATGACCTACCACATCCTCCCCTTTGCTTTCCGAGGTTTTCTTGACTGCCAACCCTTCTTTCTTTGTTACGAGGCAGATGCGGACTATTTACACGCTGTGCTTAAAAGCGGTCTATACTCAAAGAATGAGGCGTATAGTCCGAAGCCGAGGACACCAGCGTAGCTCGAGCCAGTCTGTCTCTGCGCGCTCTCTTCGTCTTCGCTTCGGCTTGCCTTGCGCGACCCACTGATGCGGCACGTACCCATAGATGAAATGTACGATGGATTGACCACCAGGTGATCCAGTGCATTGCCATGTGAAATGTCAAGAGGGCCGCGACATGACCCCCCTCCGGCGGAGAAGCGCCGTCTCGGTGCTTATTGAAATCGAGGGTCAGGGAACAGGTGGGGCCGCTGAGTAATACGCCTTGAGGCGGCCAACATGGACGAGTTGAGCTGATGGGTCCAGTGACGGTGAGAAAGGAGCGGCGGGAACAATTTCGTACGTCACAGGTGTGACCATACGCTTAATCCGATAGAGGCCTTTGAAGCGAGGCAGCAGTTTCTCGGAGAGACCAATGCGGCGGCAAGGGGTGCTGACAAGAACCAAGGAGCCGGGCGTAAAGTGGGCGGTGCGGTGTTGCTCGTCATAGCGGTGTTTCTGAGAGGACTGGGAAGCCGCGAGCTTGGCACGGGCAACCAGGTGGGCGACATCAGCGTGAGCGACAGCATCCCGGGCATATTCGGTAGCCAGACGTGTCGCATCAGGAAGTAGGGTATCTAAGGGAAGAGTGGGTTCACGGCCGTAGAGAAGAAAGAACGGTGAATAACCGGCGGTGTCATGGCGGGACGAGTTGTATGCGAATGTAACATACGGCAAAGTGACGTCCCAATCCAGATTGTCCGCGGAAACGTACATCGCGAGCATGTCGGTGATGGTCTTGTTAAGGCTTTCCGTCAAGCCACTCGGTTTCTCGGGGATGGTAGGCGGTGGTCAGCTTGTGCTTCGTGTGGCAAGAGCGGAGGAGGTCGTCAACTACCCCAGAGAGGAAGTGCCGGCCACGGTCGGTAAGGAGCTGACGGGGAGCACCGTGTTGTAGGATGACGTTGTGAAGCAAGAAATCAGCAACGTCGGTTGCACAACTGGTAGAGCACGCGTAATAGCGTAGCGGGTCGCGTAATCGGTCGCAACAGCGATCCAGTGATTTCCCGAACGAGAGAGAGGAAAAGGGCCGAGCAGGTCCAAACCGACCCGAAATAAAGATTCGGAAGGAATCTCTATCGGTTGGAGCAGTCCGGCTGGGCCCAAGGAAGGGGTTCTCCGGCGCTGGCACAGGTCACATGCCGTTACGTAGCGGCGGACTGATCGGTAAAGTCCGGGCCAGTAAAATCGCTTACGTACACGGTCGCAAGTTCATGCGACGCCAAGGAGGCCAGCCGTCGGCTCGTCGTGCAGCTGATGGAGGACGTCAGATCGGAGGTGTTCAGGAACAACGAGAAGTTCGTCAGGGCCGTCTGCGCGAAAGTTCCGGCGGAACAGCACGCCGTCGCGGAGCAAAAACGCGTTCAATGCAGGGTCTGACGGCATGGTGGTGAGACGTGCAATGATCGACTGCAATGATTGGTCGCGACGCTGGTGGTCGGCGATGTTGAGAAAGTCAGTTAGTGCAAGGACACAAGAATCAAGGTCGTTGTCAGCTGTATCAGGTCGGTCGACCGGTTGACGCGACAGGCAGTCGGCGTCGCTGTGGAGCCTACCAGACTTGTAGGCCACGGAGTAGTCAAACTCCTGAAGGCGTAAAGCCCAGCGACCAAGACGCAGATAGGCTATTGAGGCCAGACAAAGCCAGATGGAGGCTAGACATGGCGACCAAGCCGAATGCAAAACTCACCGAGACCCTCGCAGATCCCATCAACCTCGCCGCCACAGAACTCAAATAAAGAGTGTAATCGGTCATGGAGGGGGACCATAAAGAAGTCAAAATATATCAGTGGAATTGCAGAGGTGTCCGCCATAAGAGGGAGAACCTGTTGCTCCACATTAAAAGTTTGGACAACTCCGAGGCCCCATACATTATTGCTCTACAGGATAACCTAGCCAGAGTCAAACTTATAAATTATAAAGCTTATAAAATATCCGGAATGCAAAACCCACGCGTAGCCGTCCTAGTTCACAGGAATCTCACAGCTATTGAGCACAAGATTGATATAGTAGGCGTAGACTGCCTACTCGTCGAGATAATACCCCAAACGAGAGGGAGCGTTAGCCTATTCCTGTTTAATGTATATAGTTCCCCAAAAGAGCCCCACCCCGCAATCCTCGAGGCCATAAGCAGGACTCTCCGACTCTGCGGAACCAAACCTCTGGTAGTAGTGGGAGATTTCAACGCGTGCAACATGAGTTGGGGATACCGAAAGAACAACAAAAAGGGAACCGCATTGTGGAATTACATCCAAGACGAGGGTCTCTCCCTGCTTAATGACATGCTGCAAGCCACCCGGATAGGCAATAGTGCAAAGGCAGACAGTAGCCGGGATCTCACTTTATGTACAAGTATTGAACATGGAAAGTGGAAAAACATAGCACAAAGGCGGGGCAGTCACCACTATGTAATTAAAACCGTTATTCCTGTTTTATCCCTCAAGAGAAAGGGAAGGAAAAAAATTAAATAACAGACTTGGAAAAATTTAGGACACTAAGCTCACAAAGTGCCGAGGAATCTGAACATCTCGACAACTCGGTTAATCAGCTAGAGAACGATGTCGAAGCAACAACCGAGTGAGTCCCGGTTACGGCAGAGATGCAGTATCGATAGCAGACATTACATATGTGGCAGGCACACGAAAGTTTTAAAAAAAGATGGCTCAAACAAAAACACAAACAGAAACTCACAATCAAAATCGTGTTTCTGGTAAAAGACATGGAAGCATAAGCGCAAAAACTAGTACAACACAAATGGGTCCAAACCTGTGATCAGATGAAAAGCAATCTACATTCTTAAGATACATGGCACCTACGTAGGTTCCTACGAGATCCGGAAAACTGTAAGTCGGCACACATTGAGCAAATCATTCATGGTCATCCGCTGGGAAATAAGGAACTCCTACAGTCGCTCAAAGACAAATATTAAAACACATCTAGTCCTAAAGAACTTTCAGAGTACACGGGTCGTCAAATCCGGAGATGGATGAAGATATCTCGACAATGGAAGTTATGGCGGCGATGCACAAACTCCGCACCTCCTCTCCCCCTGGAGCAGAGAGAGTTGAAAATAAAACTCTAAAAAACCTAGATTATAGCTCAATTACGGTGATCACTAAGCTTTTCAATCATTGCTGGAAAACAGGAGAACTGCTTGGAGACATGCCGAAGCCACCTTTATTCCTAAGCCAGGTAAAATCCTGGACATTCAAAATCTGAGACCTATCTCCCTCACGTCATGTTTAGGGGAGCTTTTTGAGCATGTTATCCTTAACAGGATTTAAACACCCATGGAGAAACACCATCTCTTCCCAGACACTATGATAGGTTTCAGACCACACCTATCTACACAAGATATCATGCTCAGAATATCGGAAGAGGTGGTAAATCCATTACATATAAACACACCCGTGCAATCCTCGCTTTGGATTTAACCAAAGCATTTGATAATATTGAGCATGAAACAATTACAGCAGCATTGTCAGCCTTACAAGTCGGTGAGCGAACCCATAGCTACATCAAGGCTTTCCTGTCCAGCAGGAGAGCTCAGATTCAATTCGGGCCACTCAAATCCAACCCTTTCACAATAGGCAGCAAGGGGACACCGCAGGGCTCAGTGCTCTCCCCCTTGTTATTTAACATCACGCTCATGGCCAAGTTGCTAGGGAAAGTGCCTAGTTTGTCACACTCCCTGTACGCAGACGATATTACGCTGTGGACAACGAAGGGCAGCGACGGAGAAATAGAGTACACATTACAAACTGGAGCAGACATAGTCTCGGAACAGGCTAGAGCTATAGGCTTGTTTTGCTCTCCTAAAAAGGCAGAGTTCATGGTAATGCATTACGCGTCTGGGAAACAAGCCAAAGAAACACTAATCCCAATAGAAATCCACATGAATAACACACTAGTACCCGAACTAAAAACAATCAGGATACTGGGGATGTACTTGCAAAACAATGGTACGAAAGCCTCCCACGCTCAGTAAACTGACAGCTTGCGTTCATCAGACGAACCCACTCGTCCCATCCAGGGAACGAGGCGGCCCACAGTTGTGTCCGCGAACTCGTCAACTGGGCGGCGGACCAATCGTGCCTGCGAGGGTCTAAGGAGCGTACGGCTACTTTTCAAGAGATTACATCTCACTACAAAAATGAAAGACTAGTTTATCCTGCCCTCATTATTCCCTGACGAAAATCCAGCAAGCGACATACAGGCAACTCCAATCTCATGGTTTCCTGAACCCTTATAAATTGGCCCTAATGTACCCGGGTCTGCACACCCCAAAATGCAGAATGTGTGAGGCCGAAAAAAACCGACCTAGACCACATCCTATATGAATGCCTTGAGTCCAACTTAAAATCGAATGATATCTGTTAACCAAAAGAATGGGAGACTGCGGTGACCAGCTCTGAGCCTGAGACTCAAATTAAGGCCATGGACTGGGCTTTGGAAGTCGTAACGAAGCAAGGTTTCTGGCCACGTTACGGAGTCAAGAACAAGCCCATCATTTATTAAAGAACTCAAAAATGTTTGACTAAATAAAGTTATTCCTTCTCCTCCTCCTCTAGGGGCACACACATGGTCTGTTGACGGAGTCGGATGTCCGCAGTGGCGGCAATTTGGGATGTCTGGGGTAGGGCACACGTCCATGCGGTGCCCCAATTCAGCGCACACACGACACACTTGCACCGAGCGGCAGCGGAGAAGCATACTGCCCCCTTCACGTAGAACAGCACGCGAGTCCCTCGGAACGTGAGAAGCGCGGAACAGGTGTTGCCCATCATGCGTGTGTAGAGGAGGGTCGGGTAGTTGCCTTGGAGGTAGGCGCCTAGGTTGTCATTGTTTCTCGAAGAGTCAAGGCCATGGATGGCCCCGCGACAAGTTCCTTCTGGCGGCTTGATATACGCAGAAAACTCTTAGGTCGAAGTTGAAATTTGTAGTTGCTGTATCTCGCTCAGCCTTCCGGCCAGCTGGGGATCCGCGGTGCTTGCGACGAGCACATTGAGAGTAGGTTTTACAAACAGAGTGACGGCTCGGTAGAAAGACTGACGTTGCAGCTCAACTTTGGTTGACAGAGCTTCGGTCAGTGCAGCGGTGGTAGCAACATTGAGGCCGGCTCGTGGGAGGAAGACGACCGCGTAGTTGGTAGGCGGTAGACGTTGCGGAAGCTCCCGGAACGAGGGCTTCAGAGTCGGCGCTTTGTGTGCCTGGGGTTTGCCGGTGGCTTTTTTATTTTATTTATTTATTTATTTATACACATACCTACATCGCCCTCAAGGGCATTAGTGTAGGGGGGAGGGGGAAGCAAATAGGAATACAAATACAAATACAGTTGTGAAACTGAGAGGTAGCGATTTTTTTAACAGTGATTTGGACTAAAAAGGTGCGACTACAGATGTGACATAAAGATACAGTATATCGAAAAAAAATGAAGTAACACAGAGAGAAGAAAAAAAAAGGCATGTACAGAAAGCAAACACCATCGCAAATTTGACAAGTTCCAGTAGACAGAACGGCATGCTATTGCTTCAGCAAGAAAGTTTGCAAACTTTTGATGAAACATGACGGGGGTGCGCAGACAATTTCCTGCGGCAAACAATTCCAATCGTGTATAGTTCTAGGAAAGAAAGCATGTTTAAGAACGTTAATCCTAGAGTTATATTCGCGAATTTTTAGGCAATGATCGGTACGAGGGGATATATATGTTGGTTGTTTTAAGTACGCTTCTTAGTTGATGCCAGTTCTTGAGTTGAATATATTGAAAAAAAGCGAGAGTCTTAGGTATTTACGTCTTACTGCGAGCAGAGGCCATCCTAATTCTTTACAAATGTCAGCTGATCTTCTCACGTTGCTGCTGATCTTCTCACGTCTGCTGATCTTCTCACTGCTACAACCTCACGTCGTGGTTGTAGCAGTGGTCTTCTTGGCGCGTTTCTTCAGAACCGCCATTCTTGGGTTGTCTGGCTGGAGGTTTCTCCCGCTGTCAGGCTCAGTATCCATAACAAAACTTGTTGCTGAGCTAGTTAGTACATAATTTAAGACAGAAGAAAACGTGGCGCAAACTAGACGCGGACGAAGAAAACAAGGTAAGACATATACATTGGCGCCCGTATATGTCTTACCTTGCTTTCTTCGTCCGCGTGTAGCTTGCGCCACGTTTTCTTCTTTCTAAGTGCCCATGTCGGTTCTTGGCGATGCGTGTGCAGGAAGCGCATTGTTCATCTCAGGCGCGAGGCTCCGGCGCTGGTTCGAAGCGATGTGCCTAGGCATACATTGTAGGCCTAGAGCAGTCGGCGTGGTCGCAAATCTTGGGCGGTGATAATTTGGGTAGCAAGGGTCCAATGCGTCTAACCGAAGTGTGGAGTTGTTCCTTTCATTGTAGTAAAGACGCTTGTGGCAGTGCTTGGGCCGTATACTGTTGTAATTCCGCAGTTCGGCAGCATAAATCGGCAGCCAAATCTCTTTAGTTAAAAAAAATGTGCGGCGCAGTTAACTGTAGCGACGTAGCTTAAGTAGGCGGGTACTATATATTTCTTCGACTCGCATTGTACAGATCCCGCTGTGGTGCCCTTATGGCGTACTTGCGTGGTCGGCCCCGCTTAGGCGGCGCAGAAGCAGGCGCTACACCCGACCTCGTACCAGCCGCCATCCGAAACACGGCGGAATTCTCTGCGACTCGTCAGGCGTACACCAGGCAGCGTCGGGCGAGCTATGGATCCACTAGTCACGCGATTTTGTGGAGCACCCAAGGGCTTTGTGTTTCTTGCAGAGGATACTCTTCCCTGGGGTACATAAACGCGGAAGTTACTGCCTGTCTGTAGGTATATCCATCTGCACCTCGATTCATCTTTCGGGCCAAAAGTTGTAAAAATACAGTCGGCAAAAGGCTTGTCTATAACACTCGAGTGGCGTGCTCCGGACTGCGCGGGAAACACCTAGTGAGAACGCCTGGTTTGAGATAGGTGGAATGTGAGGATGCGCGGCCCGTATCAGTGCGATGGCTGTGTCCCTCCTCGCCGTGCCCGTCGCCTCGGCTTCCACACCATCTTTGACCGTAATAAGCCATTCATGACTGCGCTGCCGGGCCGGGCATAGAGTTTCATACTAATATATAAGAGAGAAATCTGGCGCTGCATTCGCGGGCCGCCGTGGGCGGCACAACTGCAGCGAGCGATGTTCCTCGCCTCGTTGGCGTGGTTAGCCACAAGGCGTCTTTTTCGTCTTGAAGCCAAGATCAATAAAAACGGGTAACATTGTTTTTGTTTATCTTGCATGAAGCTTCTAAACAATCCCTGACAAATGCTTCTTTCTGCGGCTTTAATTTTATAATAATAAAACCAATTTGATTAATCTGCTGTAGTAACATTGTTGTATTTTGCAGCCAAGGCAACTTCTCAGCCTGTTCATGAGCCATGCCAAGGACAAGTGGAACGTGCCTGCCCGGTACATGAAGGAACGCTCGCTGAAGCGCGGCTCCCCTAGACAGTGGCGCCAGATTTCCCTCTAGTGTATATTAGTATGAAACTCTATGGGGCCGGGAAACGAAGGGGAGATTACTCGCCTAGCGCACGCTGCTGCATTAGCTTTGGCGCACAGCTGTTCATTACGTCATGGTTCTGCCAATACGCTGCATGAATACCGCGTGCACCACTACACGGTTTCTGCGCTTGGCTTTGAAGGTCACTGCTAACGGGCTAACGCCACAATACTTAATGCACTGTGCACACGATCACGGACCGATATCTAGTCACTCCAGAACTGCAGTAGCGACGTTTTTTCAGCGATGGTTGTTCATTTTCTCGCATACAGAAAAAAAAAAAACAGCTCCTGTCGAAATTCCGTAGGGTGCTACGAATATTAGGCGGCGTTTCACGTAATTAAACGGAGCCAACGATGTACTAACAATCTCTAATATCCACTGTTGTTTCCCGGCCCGGCAGCGCAGGCAGCGCTTCTGATGGCGAAAGAAGGTACGGAAGCCAAGGCGACGGGCACAGCGAGGAGGGACACAGCCATCGCGCTGATACGGGTCACAAATGCTCACCTTCTACCGGTCTCAAATCAGATGTTATCACTAGGTGTCTCCGGCGCGGTACGCAGCACGCCGCTCGCGCGTTATAGACAAGCCTTTTGCTGACTGTGCAGAAACGAGAGGCCTGTATACGAGAAACATTGCCAAAACAATCAGGAAGCACACTTCATTTTTGTCAACATTCTTCAACAAAAAAGAACATTAGGCGTACTTCGGGTAAAAAGCCCACCGCAAGTAGTGCTAGCAGTCTCCTTTGTTGCCAATATGATTGATAGAAACCAAATAAGAAATACACGCTGGAAACAACACTTTCCCCGCAAATAAAAAATAGCTCGGGCAATTTTGGATATCGTGGCCGTGTTCCAACAGTAGCAAACGGTGCCATTAGATGGTGCCAGAGGTGGGACGCGGTAAAGTGGAATTTACTTCAGCGAACCTCCTACGTGTTTATTGTGGGATGAGCGAAACGGGAGGGGGGAGAGCGTGAGAGATGTGTTGGGGGAAAGCAAAGGCAGGGGCGGCACAAGGCTATCGTCTTGCGACCACATTGGCAGCGCGTGGCCAATTTGCCTGTTGTCGATTTGTTAAGCCGAGAGCCTTCTCCGTCTCATCCAACGCCGAAAATTAACCGCCCTATTCAAGATGAATGGTACCGCAACGGCCACCTCTGCAAAGACAAAGTAAACAGACCTTTCGTTTAGTGTAGGATATAAGCCGAATCTCCAGAGCAGCAGCACAGTGCGTTGCCACTGCACTAACTATACACCCTGCCCGGGTGAAACAAGAACTTGTCTGGTGAGTGACCCTGTGACAAAGAGTGTGACGGCGCGGGAGTAGAAAGGGTGGACGCTTAAAGCTCTTTAAATTTACTGTGATAAATTGCAACCAGTCTTCCTTTCGTGGTAGCAACACGAAGAAACAAAAACGGAGAAACCGAACCCAACACGATGTATCAGTAGGGAAGACTAATAATCGCTAGGATTTCCCCTTGAAACTTCGTAAGTAGACTTTAGGGCCCGAGTAGCTTTTCTCCTCTGGGCACCTTTAGTTCGAAATCCGTATTCCAGGCGGTTTGGCGCCCTTGCGCACAACGCTGTTTTGCGGCGTTGGCTGCTCATGACGCCGGATTTTTCGCTTCATGGATCCCATTTCGTTTGCGACTTTAAAACACACACGAGGGAACATTTTCATGTGCATCTAATCAACTTTCCTCATCATCACCTCATACCCCTTATGCATGCCCTGTGGCAAAGTAAACGCTCTTAAAAAATACTCCCTGACTGAAAGCTAGACATTCGAAATATGCGAAACGTGATTAGCGAGCGAAACGAAGTAACAACATTTCGAGTGGGAAAATAAAGGCAGACGGGAAAAAAGTTATCGAGAAAACTTGACCAAGCAGTGCAGACAGTGTAGAATTGTGAAATGCGTGCTGGTCGTTCGGAAGTGTGGGATGAGAGGATGACGGGGGAGGGTGGGGCATCCCATCGAGGGGAGGGAGGCCTCCCCGAAGACGCAGCGACGGAATAAAGGACATTTAACGGGATGCCCTGCTGAAGTCGCAACGTTTAGATAAGTTCGTATTTTTAGCTGACTTATAAACGCGGGCTTCACTTCGACATCTGCAGCTAACATCAACCTTGCCTTGTGAAGACAGCTGCGCAATGTACATCGCACACAGTCTACGAGACCATTTTAATTTCCCAGCAAGCACACTCGTTAGGCTTCAGTGCCAGCTTTGACCGCAATGTCACTTGCTTCTCACTGTGAAGTTAAATTGAATTTGAATACCTGTAGAGGCAGGAGCCGTAAGCACACCATCATCAAGTCGGCACCGAAATCTAAAGCGCTGGCAAACTGGTGGCAGAATTACGCTGGCGCAACGTGACGATCGGAAATAGCGACCAATGGCGTTCATGCCACTCTCTAATGCCTGAAGGGCCGATATAGATATGGCTGCGTAGCCACATTGCTGCATTTATTCAGGCACGCGCAGCTGCTTGTGGAGCTGTCTTCAAATGAGTAGTCAAGGCATATCCCTGCTTCCACTGCTGCCTCTTGCAGACGTGGAACCAGAGCCGCACTTTTGGGTACTTACCGATGCTGGGGTGACATTACCGCTGTTCTGTGCAGAAAATGAGAAACAATCAGCACGGGGAACCGCTGCAGTAACCTGCGCAATCTGTAGAAACGTGCTGCCTCTGCGGGCAACGTTCCATTGCTGTGAAATGGTCAAAGGAGTGTTACAGAGAAATAGTGTATTCTCTTAGGGAAGCTTTGGCAGCGTTTCTGCACGATCTTTGCTAATATCTTGCAGGCAAGGAAATGCTTTCAATTTGACCAATGTGTTGTTCGTCGCAAGCGCACAACTCTAAGAGATAAACTAACCAGCCCTGCGTGACTCCGGCGGAGAGACGACGAAACATGGCTTATAACAGCTCCGCTGTTGCATAAAACATTTAAAGCAGTCTTAGTCGTGCAGAGCTGGCCGCCCCTCTCCCTTCGTCGGAGACCTGGCTGTTGCACCTGACATGGATTTCCAAAGTGGCCGCTGGAAGGTTTTTATGATTGACATGCCTGGGTCGTCTTGTCCGCAGCCTTTCACATCTCTCCAAAGTGGACTGCGGTAGCACGCGCTAGAAGCGGTGGCAAACTGTTTCGCGGACTCGGTGTCTGTATTAGGGAGCTCTTCTGAGCTTCCCACTACAGGGGCGAATGCACGTGAACTGGCGAGTAGAAGAGCACGCGAGAGATGACGCCACGAACGCTGGGAAAGTCTTCTTGAAGGTCGAGTGGTGGCGGCAGGCGCGATGACGGCATAGGAAGGCAAGGTGTGGCTCCCCCTATGCGGCTGGGCGAAAATCGTGGCGTAAGCCTGGCGCCGGCGGGGTTTTCTCTCCCTGTACTTTTAAATGCATAGCATTTTAGTAACTCACAAAGTCACGCGGCGTTGGCGTGCCTTGTCGTAGTCCGCAGGCGCGCCTTGTCGTAGTCCGCAGCCAGGCCAGTACACTATAAAAGAAATAGCAGTTTCCGGCGCCCCGTTTCGAACCCATGACGCCGTGGGCGGAGCGCAAGGTGCCCGGCGCACTACCGGCCGAGTCACGAAACCGACACAGACTTTGATGCACCGAACGCGCCTTATATCCTTCACTCATTTCTGGTTTGTTTCGAAAGCGCCACAAGTTGTCCCGCGCCTCCGAAAGATGGCGACACGGGTCCCGCGATCGAGAGATACGACTTGCCGGCGCACCCCCTCGGAAATGCTGTGCATTTGATCGTGCCCCTCGCGAGGGGGATGTCTTTTTAGATAATGAAAGCACCACAGATTCAAGCGCAAACTCATCATCGGACAGCAGCAGCAGCAGCGACGACGACGTCGATTTGACATTGCATGAGTTTATGTTAGAGCACCTGTTTTGTGTGTGAACGCAAAGTGACCAAGCTCAAGCTTAAGCCATTCTGCTTTTAAAATTTCCGTGGTTGGACATGGTTACACCAAGGTTTTCCAGCGATAACTGAGTTTTCGCGCCGACAGCGCGCCGTGGACGCGCACACAATGGCACGGTAATACAAAGCAGAGACTATACTCCGCGCAAACGCCACGAGGCGCAAACGCCGGCTAAAACGCGCAGTGAGCTTGGATGCGGCGAGCGCATTTTTCATCGTTTCCTTATGGCACGCCCCCTTACTACAGTCCAAAGTCCATGTAACGGAACCCGATGTCATGAGCTTCCAACTTCATGAAAGAATTCCGATACCCTCGAAGGTGCGTGTACGGCACAATACTTTTATGCACTTGAACAAACCAAATAGATGTAGCGGCATTCCCGATTTAACGAAGTATGTGGAGAAACAGATATCACAAAGAGGAGCAATTTCGAATGTGCTTAGTCGGAATGCCACGAAGAAAATTGCGCCACGTCAGAAAAAAAAACGAAGAAAACACGACGCATTTAGTTTCGTTTTTATGGAGCTTTACGAGATAAACTGATCAGTTCCGTGGCCGCACGCCACGGCATCCTGGTCAGCACCCTTTCCACACAATTGGAGGGAAAGGACGCCAACATCCATGCCACTTCGTCGGGAAGTGTGGTGTTGCGGCGCGGTGGGCCGCTATCTCGGAAGGAACAAACTGGCACACATGAACGCCGCCGCGGGCTACCGACGACTGCCGATGTTTAGTGAACAATAGACATATATACACGACACGACAACAGATTGCAGCGCCATCTTTGATGGTGTCACGAAACCAATACGAATATACAACAGGAAGCGCGTCGAATAAAAAGAACCTCAGTACCGCCCCGCACGACAAGTTGGAGGAGCCCTGTTTAAGAAACTTCCTACCAGTGACCTTCGGCTCAGCGGGGAAGTGGTACAACAAAAAGCGCTTTGTTTCGCGAGTGTGCTGAGGTGCGACGAGTTCAGGGGTGCTATTCTAGAAGGCCAGAGTATGGGCGAAACTCGAGCAAGGAGGATTGGCGTTCATAATAATAGGCTCGTGATAATATTTTGAGGAGCCTAATAAACGCCTTTAAATGCGATCCATACTATTTGTTGATTATACAGGTGACGTAACAGATCCAGGGCAGCGCGCTCCAAATATGTGCGGCTAGGGCGTGGCTCATCTTACAGGGCGTTCTGTCGCGCCACTGTTGCGCCAGTGGCTACTGGGGGCAAGCGAATCCAAGTACTTTATTTTATTGCACTTTTACCTTATTCACTCCAAAGTGCATTTATTTTTTATTCCAGGCGTTCATTAGAGTTTAGAAACAGTTTCGACCGTTGGTGGAAGACAATGCAATCACTTGAATATGAGCGACTGGCTAAAAAGAAAGCGGGTGATGGAAGCGTGCAACATTCAAAACAGTTCCTGCTCGTATTACGTTATCGAAACCTCCGCTTTTCGGTACAAAATATCCTCGGGCGACTCTTCCAAGCTTAAGCCACTCTGCTGTTAAAGTTTCAGGGGTTGGACACGGTTAAACCAAGTTTTTCCAGCGATAGCTGAGTTTTCGCGCCGACAGGCGATACGTATTAACCACTTCTTTCCTGGTACATTGTACTTGCACCTTTTTCCTCGGTTTATGTTCGTTGTCTTTCGGCACGAATTAGTTCTACCTGCTTCTTTTTTCTACAACGTCTGTGCGTCACTTTCTTCTGATTCATTTGTTCATCTTAGTGCGTGAATAACGTCAGCAAATCGACTGGAACACGCCGGACCCTCCATAGAGTCGGGGTTCTACCCGTTCGGTGCGCACCTGTCCCACTCCCGCCATTCAGGCGTCAGGCGGCCCGCACTATTCCGGAACTTTTACTTTTCAAATTCGCAGTGCGATGACGAATTTCGCGAACCGGGCACATCAGCTCTCCAAATCTCCCAATCGCGGGCCGATCTCACAAGTGGTCATGTGATGGAAGGAAGGAAGGATATAGGAACGGCAACAACTTGTCAAATTTCTTTGCATTATTTCCTTTTGCTCTTTACCGCTCTGGTTCGAGGAAGCTTTCTAACGTCGTTGGTTTGTACAGTTTAGTCCCCGCACTCCCCCCTTTCCACTCCCGCTTACCCTCCCCCTGGCGTCACGTGGTTACTTAAATTCTCAATTCTCCCCTTTACTCGCTTGCTATGCTCTGCTTCCTGCCATACGACGGTAGCCGGTGTGGTGGCTCAGGAGTTAAGGCATTGCGCTGCTGAGCGCGAGGTCGCGGGTTCGATTCCCGGCCGTAGTGGCCGCTTTTCTGATGGAGTCGAAAAGCAAAAACTCCCGTGTGTACGACATTTCGGCGCACGTTAAACATCCACAGGTGGTCAAAATTAATCCGGAGCCCTCCACTACGGCGGGCCTCATCGCCTGCGTTATGTCGGCGGGTTAAACCAACAACCAATCAGCCATACGATGGTTAAGCTGAACGAAACCCGTTGTATTTCATCTGTTTTCACTAAGGGGTATTATTGCAATGTGCCTACATTTCCTGAACTTGATGACGCATATATGGAACCCATTACGGTCACTGTTGGAGGAGTTGAATCGCTCATTAGTAGCCTGAAAATATCCACATAGGGCCGGTATCGATAACATTATTTCGAAGATACTGAACAACACCGTCGCCATATCAAACAAGACCTTATGCCAAATTTTTGAACACGCTGCAACATCTGGCATGCTACCTGACGACTCGTTAATAGGAAAGATAAAACCAATTCACAAAACTGGAGATATTCCCTCGCCTGACAACTATCGTCCCATATCATTAACTTGCATATGTTGCAATATGCTCGAGCACATAATCAGTTGACACGTGTACAATCACCTCGAGACTAACAATTTCTTTTTTCCTGATCAGCATGGTTTGAGGAAGGGATTTTTGCGTGACACACAATTGTTTGAATTAACCTCAACCTCGGGTATAGATGGTGCCTCGTGCTTACGGCACAAGAACAAATATACATGATAACTTCTCGAGTACTGCGCCCATGCGCAGTACTCGAATTTACAACCAATGAATAACTATTTGTATGAATTTGTTCCTTTGTGTTCTATTTTTATCGTTGTGTATACCGCCTCCCCAATGACATTTTTGTTTGCATTATGAAACGGGAGGTCCTCCTGTCCGATTTTTTCCATGGGACCTCCTTGTGTAAAACCCTCTTTTTGTAAAAACTGTACCGAACTACTTAATAAAACAATGTGAATGTCAATCTCAATGTCAACCACAGACTCGCACTTTAACATGACAGAAACCTCAAACGGACTGTATCATTCTTGATTTTTATAAAGCCTTTGATCGCATGCGCCACTGCCGACTAATCTCTAAATTATCTCCTCTACGACTTGACTATTTAACGTTATCCTGGATTCGAAACTTCATATCGTTTCGACAGCAGTTCACTGTTGTTAACAATTTCTCTTTCCCTCTGTCTTCTGTTAGTTCGGGCGTACCGCAAGGCAGCGTCCGTGGGCCCTTAGTCTTTATATTCTACATTAATGACTTACCCTCCGAAATTTCCTCTTGCATGCGTCTTTTTGCCGTTGACTGTATAATATACCGTTATATTAACTCCAGTGATGACTACTTAACCCTTCAAGCAGATCTTAACCGTATTCGTAACTGGTGCCATTCGTAATGGCTCATGAAATGAAACTTTACGAAATGCGAGGTTATGTCCTTCAGCCGCAAACAGGTTAACTCTAAATTTTCTATTACTTGAATAACACAATGCTTTCCCACACTTCTTCCTAATACCTTGGTGTTCTTCATACATCCGATCTTTCATGGGCCTCACATATCGTGTCTACATGCGCCAATCCATCACGCTCACTGGGCTACCTACGCCCCAACTTGCGCAATTTCCCTACTAACATTCGAAAATTCACCTTCCTTACCTTTATTCTGCCAATATTGAAATTCGGTTCAGCAATTCGGTCCCCTCACCAAAACTACCCAATCGTACTGAAAGAAAGGACTCAAATTAGAGCTGCCCGCTTCATATCGCGTAACTATGGTATCAGCACAAGCATAACCCAAATTAAATTAGACCTTCAACTGTTGCCAATCCCATGCATGGGCTTGGCAACACCACAGCTATCGCCATGGCTTTTTACCTGCAACGCCGCTTTGTTCTGCAGGTAAACAATCGGTACTCACTGTATGCACGTCGTACTCGTTACGCGGCCATTCTGGTGTGGCCAAGCCCACAGTGTTGGTTCAATGTTGTGCTTGATTGCGCGCATGTCATTAAGCAATTGCTAGCTTTGTCAGGCGGCATTTAATTATACCCCGGTCCTACTACTCGCTCTAGCGTACTCGACTCTAGCGAAGCGCTATAGTCGAGTGACGTAGTGACAGTACTGAAAGACATCCAGTCTGGTGAAGCTTCAATGCTAGAGGAACTTAAGGCAGAAACTGTATCAAAGCGATGATTGGATCAAGGAGATGAACAATAGACTAACTAAAATAGAAAAAGACTGTGAATCAGTATGGTGCATAAAAACGCAATTAGACAATATCAGTAAGCTTTCAGAGCAAAAAGCACAACATGCCACGGCAATCATGACCAAATTGGATGACTTTAATACCGAGCACGTCGATCGAACCTTGTTCTTTTTGGTTTACAAGATCGCGAGCGTGACACTTTGGCCAAATCGGAAGTCTCAGGGCTCCAATTTTGTAGCAAAGAATTAAACATCACTATTGATGCGATGGATATCGAAAGGGCTCGTCGCTTAGGTAAATATCAAGCTAACAAAAAAATCCCGCCATCTCCACGAAGTGAATGATGATGAGACGGGCGAAGCTAAAATGCTTATCGGTAAAACCATCAAACATTGGCCCACACATCATATAAATGCTCGACACATCAAGCTTTCCACCGCTCCGTTGACAAGCCCGTCGACGACGTCGATGTTTGTGGTGATTACGTAGGAATTGTTTCGGATGATGAGAATCTCCATGGGTAAGTTGGCGAATTCGGTGTGTGACATTTGAGCCACCTTGGCCGCCGCCTTCTGCAGAGCGTCTTGTGCGCGTACCCCCGGTAGGTGTCTTAATCTCGCAGGCGACGAACGATAACCTTTTCTTCTTCCTCTCCTCCTTGTTGGGTAGCAACGAACGCGTTGAACATTTTGACCTCTTCGGCCAATCTTTGTTTGGCCAATCCCTATGGGGATCCTGCCACAATCATCATTAATGGGCCCTGTACAGCACCAACGAGGGACGGGACAGGGCCCGAGCAAGAGGAGCTTCGCTGCTAAAACCGACCAGTCATCATTAAATTTGCACACTTTAAGGTTAAGGAGAACGTTCTTTAGAGTGGAAGCAAGCTAAGAGGTTCTAAATATCGTATATCGCAGGACTACTGACCTAACACAGTTAAAGCGAGAAAACTTCTCGGTGAATTTGGAAGGGCACAGCAGCAACCATATAAACTCCGTCATGACAAGCTTGTAATGGCCAACAAAACTTTCGTTGACGATTACAAGACGAACAAAGTCCTTCTGCTCCCTTTAAACACATAGGCCCCAGCAGTACTAACCCAATCCTTTCTTTATACTATACTTTATACTCCTTTCTTTATACGAACATCAGAAGCATTATTCCGAAAGTTGATCACTTACAGAACCTAATTAGCTCATCAGGGTCAGATTTATTCATGATAACGGAAACCTTGGCTTAACCTTTAAATAGCAGACTCAGAGCTGTTAGAATATTTCCGGGGCTTCAACATTTTTCAGCGTGACCGTACTAACAAACGTGGAGGTGGAGGGCTGATAAGCAGCCATAAAAGCCTTCAATATACAGAAATTAGTGTATCGTCGTGCTCACAAATTACGTTCATTCTCTACATTGCATCGCAGTGTACTGCAGTGCAGTGCAGTGCAGTGCAGTGCAGGGGGTTTCGACCCGCTTTTTGTACCCAATTTCCGCGAGGCTATTCACCCCATAACTAAAACTTTCCGTCATTATCCGATACTTCTCTTCGGCGATTTTAATTTTCCAGCAATATCGTGGAACAATCTGGCAAGCAGAGCCGCCAAACGTCGTCCTGAAAGCGATTTCGTCAACTCATGCCTAAGATTTGGATTAACGCAAATCATCACTGAACCCACACGTCAAAACGCTACCTTCTCCAATACTCTTGGCCTTATCCTCACTTCTGAACCTGACAAGGTTTCCAAGATGACGTTCTTACCTGGTTTAAGTGCCCATTCAGTGACCCATGGTCTGTCCATCCTCTGTCAACTAACACGCTAGTCTGAAATAACAAAGGAAACTTTTCCGCCCTGAACAAGGAATTCGCAGAATTCGCTAGTTGCCTGCTAGCCGAATTTTCGCAGCGCTGTTTCGAGACTAATTGGTTGCTCTTCAAAAATAAAATCCATGACCTGTTCATAAAATACGTGCCCACTATTACCGTCACCGAAAAAAGACATCCCCATGGTTCACTGACACGCTAAAACGACTTACAATGAAAAGAAAATACTTTTTAGATCAGCAAGACGACCTAGTAACATTTGTGCGTAGAACAAATACTACGCTGCAGAAAAAGCATTCAGTGCGCAGGACAAGAAAGAAAACGTTCTTTTATTCACATACTTTGCCGGCTAAACTGACGAATAACTCGAAGGAATTTGGGAGCGTTATCAACCCTCACAATTCCCAACCACTAGCATTGTTTGAAATCATAACCCCCGACAATGAAGGCGCCGAACAACTTAATCATTTTTTTCTCTCCCATGTTCACTACTGAACCTAACAACAACTTACCTTCATTCCATCCTCGCGATTACGACATGATGACGGACATCACGTTTTCTCAACAGGGCATTGCTAATTAACCGACTCAATAAAGCTTACATCTTCTTGTGGCGCCGATGGCATCAAGGCTAAAACGTTAAAAAAACACAAAACCCAGTGTGAGTATGATATTCTTACGGAACAAACGGACGATTCCAGACGTCCCACCATCGACGACGACGAGGGAGTGGCTGACGTGCAGCCTGTGGGAGCTCTGCGATAGCCGCCATGTAAATAGTGTAAAATACATCGTCCGCCCCTCATGGTTCATGTCCCGCGCCACGTAACAATATTATGCCACATTTTTCAGCAATCACTGTCATCAGGAGGGGTGCCGGAAGACTGGAAAGTAGGTAAGATTGTTCCAGTCTCTAAAAAGGGCCCTCCATCCTGCAGCCGAGCAGCTAGTCCCATGTCGCTCACTATCATTTGCTCTAAACTAACGGAACATGTGATTTACTCTAACGTCATCAAGTTCTTAAACCACCACAACTTCTTTCATCCAAGTCAGCATGGCTTCAGTTCCAGCGTTGGCCTAAATATACCCACCCATTCCCTCTTTTTAGACTTCCAAAAAAGCATTTGACAAAGTTTTGCATCAACTGCCACTCCTCAAAATTTCTTGCTTAAACATAAAAAATTGACGTTCAATTGGATTCGTAGTTTTCTAACCAATCAGCAACAATTTGTGTACGCTAACAACCATTCATCTAACCACCTTCCCGTAATATCTGGTGTCCCACAGGGCACAATACTCGGACCCCTGGTTTTCCTAATTTATATAAATGACCTTCCAGCTAACATTTAATAAAATATTCGCCGCCTGTTTGCAGATGACAACGTCGTGTGCCATCCAATAAAAAACCCCATTGATATCGTTATACTCAATAACGACCTTAACCTCATTGAATCGTGGTGTAACGACTGGCTAATGACTTTAAACGTAAATAAGGCATGGCTAATATTATTCCTCCGAACGCAACATTATCAGCAAGCGAGTTACACCATCTCCGGCTCTACAATCTTAACAGCAGAATCCTCTAAACATCTCGGCGTAACATTCTCAACCAACCTTACCTAGTCCACTCACGTTAACAACGTAGAATCCTCCGCTAATCGTGCGCTAGGTTTACTTCGTAGGAATTTTAAAACTTGCTCCCTCATCAGTGAAGTTTTTAGCTTATACAACATTTGTTCGCCTTAGATTAGAGTACGCATGCTCGGTTTGGGAACCTCATCAATCTCATCTATTCGAATCTCACCTTACTCGAATCAGTACAAAATCGCGCAACCCGGTTTATCTACTCTGAGTACTCTTATCATTCCAGCGTTTCCGAACTTAAAGCTCGTGGCCACCTCAACAACCTAGAATCACGTCGTCATATTTCTCTACTCTTTCTCACAAATTTTATCACGCTCTTTTTAACGTTCCATCCATCTTGACTGCTCATCGATTATCCAGGCGTACAAGCCATGACCGAGCCGTTTATCCACCACAAGCACAAACTACTGCTCGTCTTCGCTCCTTTTCTGTTGCAACCTCCCCGGACTGGAACAACTTACCTTCCTTCGCCATGCACCACTCCTTCCCAAAGGGGTATTCCAAAGTAAGGCTATTAAGGCGATCACCTCAAATTTCAATCTTGTCAAGGATGTTTCTCTAAGTAAGGTAAAAAGCGCTGCCGAGAAGATGTGTACCAAGCACAACTTCACAAATTTAGTGCAACAGATTAAGAAAAGCAACGCCCTGAGCCTTGACATGTTGTTCACGGTAAAGACACATAAAGTAGATTAGCCCCTCAGAGTTATAGTCACGGAGCAGGGAAGTTGGCAGAAGAGTTTCGCTGTGTTCCTCCAAAAGAACCTGAAATTATTAACCATTGATGATCCGTTCTACACACAGAATTCAGACCAAGTTGTGAGCTTTCTTAGAGAATGCTGTGAAGAAATGTTTAACGCTTTTTCAATTCAATTAACATAAAAGACCTGTACTATTCTTTGCTTCATAATCAATTGTTGGATTGTGTCGAGGCTGCCGTAGAAAGCTTTGTTGATGTGGCGTTTCAAAATTCCTGCGGTCTTACGGTTGCGGGTTTTCTGGAATTGTCTGTATATTTGCGGTCAAAGTATGTCAGATGGGAGGATTCAGTGTACCTACAGAAGCAAGGAGTTTGCATTGGCTCTTCAATTGCTCCCCTCTTGAGCGACTTGTGGTTGGCGCATTTTGATAGGATGTTGGCTATTCGTCTGCCATAAAGTGCACGATGTGATCCGTGTGTTTAGGTTCGTTGATGACTATCTGATGTTGTTTAAAAGTAATGGTAATAGGGTTGTTCCGGCCACAAAATGCATTCTGGGGATTTTTCAAGATAGCCTTAGCTCGCTGATTGTGACTCACGAAATGCCAGTTGAAGGGTCCATTCGTTTCCTCGCCTGTTGTTCAATGATTCCCACGTGTGTTGGTGGTTTGAACCGCGTGCTAACAAGTCGTTGCTTTTATATGAGTCTTGTCATTTTAAGCTTGTCAAACAGGGTATTGTTCATACTTGTTTGTCAAATGTTATAAACAAGTCATGCCCTCATGCGATGTCGGATAGCTGTAACGTTCAAACCTCCCGTCTTCTGTCAGCAGGCTACCCTCCGTTTTTGATTAGTTCCGTTGCTGAAAGATTGCTGAAGTATCTTAAGCACACTAAGAAAGAAAACACTGATAAGACATCCACAAGAAAGAAAATTGTTGTTATGCCATACATTCATGGAGTGTTGCACAAACTGAAGAAAGTTGCTGAGCGTGTGAATCTTCAGGTCCTGTTATCTGCGCCGCATAAACTGTCTAGGCTGTATAAATAGGCCCAAATCTAAAACGGATAGTGGTTGCCCCGCAAATCACCGCAAAAGTTTCGTTTGGTGTGTGGAAGGGGTTATCTACAAGATATCCCTTTTTTGCGGTAAGAATTACGTAGGGCAGACGGGCCGCTGTCTGAATGACAGGTTGCGGGAGCATTAATATAATGTTAGGCGCAGTTTGGAGGGTAATCTCAGCCGGCATTGTCGTTCGTGTGAAAAGAAAGGTTGCACGCCACTGTTTGATGAGTGACTTGTTGTCAGTCGTCATGGCCGTGCACTTACCCGAGAGATTATTCAGGCAGCGGTGATAATAAGTGAAGGAGATAAGTGCATAAGTGCCCCGTCCATTCTGGTGTCAAAAAATGAGACTACTTACTTGGGCAACCAATTCTGAACCTTCCTTTAGATGAATGTGTAGTCTTATTTTCCTTGTCATTTGTTTCGATGTATGGGTCAGCGGGTTTTTATATGTTTTGTGCACGTGGCTGGGTTGCAGCTGCGGTATCTGCCAAACCTTTGTGATATAATGAATATTTATGTGTGCGTTTCTTTTCATTAAATTTCAGTTGGAAGTCAGCGCTTGTTTGTCGTCTCTGTCTCGTCCTTGGTTTTTTTGCGCTGTGTTGCTAATAGATTACCAACTAGCCGGAACCCTCACTTTATATTTCTCTTGTCTTTTATTTGTTCGAAATATATCCCTCCTTCGCAATGTTCAAGCAAACAAGTGGTGTATTGTTTCAAATTTACCCCAGCATGTATCGCGAAATAATGATTTCATTCATACTTTTTGTTGTTGCACTGATCCTGCTTGTAAAAGTGTACGTTATCGTTATCTGTCTGCAACTTTCCGAATTCCCCCCTTACACAATGCCCTGTTCTGGAGTCTGTAAGGTTTTTTTTTAATAAAGAATAAAGAATAGGTAGAAGTTCGGTTGAAAACAAAACGCGCCGAGTGAGCGTACTGCAGTACGATTGGAAGTGCCCTGTTTCAGTTTGTATATTGTCAGCCAGGTCCTCGAACATTTGGTTAGTTTCAGTTAGTGTTTTTTGTCAAATGAGTTACCCTGTAGTACTAGTAAAAATATTTCTACAGGTGAACGCAGGAGCTTCTGCTTTGTTACTGCCGGTGTCTGTTCGTACACGCCCAGTCGGTGCCAAAGGACTGAGACAACAGGCGGATGCGGCTACGCCACCTGTATACACGGCCGTGAGCCGCCATTGTGGAGAATCGCGCAGGAATCGCTTGATATTTTCAACTTCTTCAAACAGGAGGCGACACCGCCCTTTATTGGTAGGTGCTGCCTCCCAATGTACGGGCTGTTTTCACGATTGCAAACGTGCGATTTCCTTCACGACAATCAAGAAAAACAAGGAGAAACCGGGGAGGACGGGTTGTACTTGTTTATGTTTAAGGAACCACATCACCGTCCTTGCCGAAAGAAGAGGAGACAAGCAGCTTTGCGAGGTGCATTATTTCCCTTAAAAGAAGACGTCGTTCAGCTTTACGCATCCCTATGTGAGGTTTGGGTCACCTAAGCCAGCATCCGCGCATATCGTGTGCAGGCAACCACCGGCACAACAACTGCGGGTGCGAGCGAGGGCAGCTGCGGGGCGGTTGCCCATTGTGTCGGAAGCGTCCTCCTCGCACCGTGGAGAGGAGGCCTAATGGAGCCGTCAGCCAGGCAATCAGGCTCGTCGGCTAATCATCGAGCCTGCCGCCATCAGCCGGCCGCGCAGGCGGAAACACAAAGCTGCGCCGTTCCGGGCCAGTGGCCGCGCGCCCGCCCCGATCACTGGGGACCCGCAGACCCGCATCGCCCGCCCGCCGCCGAGGTGTTAAGGAAAACGTGCCGCTTCGTCTCCGCCACTCCGCCCGCAGTGTACAGCGCAGCACGTTTGGCTCCTGGCGCCCATCCACTGGAAACTCTGTTGCGCCCCGCCCCATTCTAGCAGTCCGTTAAGGTAAATGCATTGGCGCAAACGCGAGGCTTCGCCGCTTCTTCTTCCCCCCTTTCTTTCATTAGTTTATGCTTGCGGGATCCGACACCTCTGGAAGATTGCTCCGCAAAACATTTGGCTGGTGCATTTTTCTGGTCATTCTGTCCTCAGAATCCCCATCGCACAGGTTCCTTTAACGTGACCCCTGATTTTACGAGTGCAAAAACGGTGTAATTGATTGCTTGGCGAGTGCCGTATTCTTTTTAGTAGGGGGTCTTTTTTGGCTAATCATGGCTATTACCACTTTTCTGCTTCTCTCTTAGACAGAACGACCGCTCTACAGCTCAAAAGAAACACTTCTGTGGGAAACATTGCTTGCCGCTCATTTCTTATATTTTAAGGCAACGCATTCTATGTACGATATTATCTTACAAAGGACGAGACGACGACACAGTCAATAACGTTTTCCGCTGTAATGCAATGTAATTCAGTCCGTGGCGACTATTTAAGAAGATGGAAGCGCGCAGAGGCGGTGAAGGGTGGATTCATTCATGGGCTTTAATGCTAGGGCATGGGAGAGCAGCAGTGTCAGTTCTACGTACAAATTACTTCTGCTTACTCACTTTTTTGTAAACAGAACAGTAACAGGTGCTTGCTGCACGTACCATGCCCACATGCTATGTCACGGCTAGTTGCCAAATGTGTTCTTGTCCTAAAATTGCTTTTTATGTCTGGTGACATAGTGTTAAACCCCGGACCTGTGAAGGAAGTGTTCGCTGCAATACAAGCTCTCCAGGAAGGAAGTAGAAACTAGGCACCCCTCAGTTACGGCTGCACTACACGGATTGAAATCTAGTCAAGAAGTATTGGAAGAAAGGGTATTAGATATCAACCCACTATTGGCAGTAGTTGAAGAAATAGTCGCCGCTCTTGAAGCTGACAACACTCCAACAATGGAGCACCTTATAACCGAGCCGAAAAGGTGAAAGCGTTTCATACAATCGCCTGCGGAGACCGCTCTCGTAGAGACCTTATAATTTTTTTGGGTATTGACCAAAACCCTGACGGAACATGGGCCCAAACTGAAGAAAAAGTACAATGCCTTTTGCAACAGCACTTTTCCTTGGAAGCACCGGAGGAAGCGATTGCTCCGGCCCACCGTTGGGAAGTTCTGTTTATAACAAGTGTCGCCCGATTGTTGTAAGATTAGGTTGCTTTTAAAAACCGAGAAAAGGTCACAGAAATAGGCACCGCGCTTGTCCGTGAAACCGATTCTGCCGTGGAATTGCAAAGATAGCCCAGAAAGAAGTGTCAGCAAGGTTGCACTAAACCCTTTCCCGCTAAACCAGCTTCACGCCTCTCGGTAACCCTTACTAACATACGTAGTTTATTGCCAAAACGCGAATACCTTTGTTCTTTACTAGAAGATAACGACACGGATGTTGTGGTTCTTACTGAAACTTGGCTGCACCCAGATGTGCGCGATAGTGAAATTTTTCCTGACTTCAATAACTACAACCTTTATCTGCGAGATCGTGTGGGACGACGGGGAGGCGGTGTGCTGATAGGCATTAAGAAATCTCTGTCTTCCTTTTCTATTCCTACAAACTCCTCCCTTGAGATAGCCTGGGCAGGATGCACGACTGCAGCAAAAAGAATACTGTTTAAGAAGAGTTGCAAGCTGGGCGAGTTGGAAATGCATCTTGAATGAAACCAGGCGCAAACGTAACAGGACGCAGAAAGGAGTACACAATACAAGCGCTGGTCTAACAACTGAAAAATTTATTAGGCAGAAAAGAAATATATAGGCAGAAGATACCACACCCCCAAACACCAAAAAACAAACAAAAAAGCGCAGAACACTGCGCAAACAAGATGAAACATTCCATGCCAAAATGGAAAAACAAACGTGCGCCAAAATCAACTCACGAGCCCCTGAGATACATGATCTCTTTTGCATGAAGCATTACACTTGCTTGGCTAACGCACTTATCTTTCCTATCATTAATGTGGTACGCCTCAACGATTTCCCGTGTTATCTGGCGATTATGCTTGAACAAAATGACAGTCTCAGAAAAATTCGGAGTGCAGCCACATTTCTTGCAGTGAGAAGACAAATGCGACGAGGCTGCCCCTTTCAATGATAACTGATGCTCACGTAAACGCACATTCAGGCACCGTCCAGTTTGTCCCACGTACGTGCGCCGACACGGGAATAGGGGAATACTGTAAACGACACCCATAGCGCATGACACATAGCGGTTATCATGTTTAACCTTGCATCCTACACTTTTTCTGCCAGGACCGCCGCTTGCCCTACTAGCAACTCTGGCACAAATAGAGCGTAGTTTGTTGCGGGCGGTTATAGCAACCTGAACACCGTATCTCGAACCAACTCTCTTCAGCCTGTGCGTAATGCCATGAACATACGGAAGGACAGCAATGTTTCTTTTGGTTTCAGCCACATCTTCAGCAACCTCTTTCTTTGTTCCAGACTTAACCAGTTTCACAAGTTTTTCGCAAGCCCATGACAACACTGCTTCAGGAAATCCAGCCTGCCGCAACTTTCGCACTTGCTCTTTAAAACTGTTTTCCATCAAATGCACACAAGACTTAGTGACGGCAGATCGCAGGCATGATAAGGCAATCCCGTTCTTTACTAGCTTGGTGTGACCAGACGAAAACGGCAACAATGGCTTCACAGATCGTGGGGCGTACATCCAAGAAATTTTCCCGTTCCCCAACCGCACAGACAAATCTAAATACTGAATACACCCTTCTTTCAATGCTTCAAAGGTGAATGATAGGCCAAGCCCCCTTTGTTTGAAAACCTTTAAGATGTCAACCGTTGACCGGAGGCAGGAGGCTTTGTCAAAAATGACCAAGTAATCATCCACATAGCGGAAAACTTTGTGCACCATACCTTTTAAATCCTTATCAGAAGTCGGTCAATTTTTGCAAGGAAAATGTCGCTCAAAATGGGGGCTACCCGAGAACCTATACACATCCCCGACTTCTGCGCCAGCACCTTATCATCTCGACATATTACCAAAGAGTTTAAATAAAAGGTGAGTAGCTCCATAAATGCCGAGACTGTAATGCCACTAGCATTCCTGAAAGCCATTCCATCGTTTTCTATGTTAATGCACTCTTTAACAGCAGGCAAGAGGTGTACATGTGGGAGTGAATAAAACAAATCCTCTACGTCGATGCTAATGGCAGAGAAATCGAAAGGACCTGCGTATTAAGGTACTCCGCCACTGCAAATGAGTTGGGAACCAGAAAAGGATCATCAACACGCAAAACAGATAGACACTTTTGAAGATACCTAGAAACACAGTGCTGCCACGTGTCTCGCTCCGTGACAATGACACGAAAAGGAATGCCAGGCTTGTGTGTCTTGACAGTAAAGAACACATCAAGATGAAGCTTACTCGCCCTCTTAACCTCTTGAGCTAACCCAGTTAAATTAATATCTGTCAACAAAGAGCAAGCTTCCTTTCTTCTTGCTATCAGGGCAACACTGGTCTTGCGAAAGTTTTTCTCAACTGCAGCTAATGCCTTCTCTCCAAAAAGATCTTCCGGCATCACTACGAAAGAGCCCTCCTTATCCGATTCACTGTTTGGTGCTTGTTTGGTGTTTGTTGGTGCTTGTTGGTGCTTGTTGCCGCTTGTTGTTTGGTGCTTGTTGTTTGTTGCCGCTTGTTGCCGCTTGTTGCCGCTTGTTGTTTGGTGCTTGTTGCCGCCCACCAGCGGCCGATCCAAAATTTGCTGACAACCTTCGTCAGAGCCTTGAAATGGCAACCCACAGTTTTCCTTCAGATTATGTATACCTTCTCGGTGACTTCAACTTTCCTCAAATTGACTGGCTTACGTTGTCTTCATCATGTCAAAACTCAACTAATTTTCTTAACTTTTCGTTATATCTCAATTTGTTCCAGGTAGTTAATGAACCCACTCGGGAATCTAATACACTCGATCTCGGCACCCGAAACGGTTGATACGTTATCTTGCCTGGATGGCTTCTCTGACCACAAATTACTCCAGCTATCACTTCGCATCCCACTAGCTCACGCCGGCACCGTTACGAAAAAAATTCGCGACTTCAGCAGGGCCAATTACGTTGAAATGAACTCGAATCTAGAACATTTTTTTCATGAGAAACTTCTGCCCAATTTCACTGACCGCACAATCGAAGCAAATTGGGTACTGTACAGGAATTATATGGCTACTTTGATCGATATTTATGTTCCATTAATATCCATTACAAGCGACAAGACAAATCCCTGGTTTAATCGATCACTCCATAGACTTCGAAGCACAAAAAACCGCGTGTATAAAGAAACAAAACGTGGCTCCAATCCTTCGGCTTTCATAAAATACAAAGAATTCCTAAAAACGTTTGCCAGTGCAATATGTGACGCAAAAAAAACTACTTCAGCGACTTGCCCTCTCTTCTTCAGCGCAATCCTAAAACGTTTTGGCGGACTATTGCACCTGAGCAGGATTATCATCACATTACATTACACGATGATAACCAAGCACCAGTGTCTGCCGGTGAGTGTGCAGCTCTGTTTAATAACTTTTTTTCTTCTGTGTTTACGCGTGAAGACTACTGCAATGTATCATTTGTACCGGAACTGGACTGGCGCTATATGGAACCCATTACGATTACTGTTGATTACATTTCACGTCTCATTGCTAACCTAAAGGTCTCTACATCCGCCGGTATTGATAACAATTCAAAAATACTGCAAAACACTTCATCAGTTTCTAGTCAAATATTATGCTATTTGTTTAATCAATCCTTAGAGTCAGGGAACCTACCGGCCGATTGGAAGGTTGCTAAAGTCGTCCCCGTTTTTAAAAGCGGAAACAAGCACTCACGAGATAATTATCGTCCAATAGCCCTCACATGCATTTGTTGTAAGATGCTTGAACACATCATTGCGTCGCATGTTTTCAGTCATCTAGAAAGTGATAACTTTTTCTTCCCCAACCAGCATGGATTCCGGAAATACTTTTCTTGTGACACGCAATTACTAGAATTTACTACCGACATACACTTTAACATGGACGCAAATCAGCAAACCGACTGCATTTTCCTGCACTTCTCAAAAGCCTTCGATCGCATAGCCCATTGTCGACTAATATCCAAATTATCAGCCCTTAAACTAGACTCACTATCTTTAATGTGGATACGTAACTTCCTGTCTCTCCGTCAACAATTTACAGTAGTTAATAATTTTTCCTCCTCCCGTTGCCATGTAACTTCCGGTGTTCCTCAGGGTAGTGTTCTCGGACCCCTTTTATTCTTGATTTATATTAATGATTTACCACGTAATATATCATCCAGAATGCGTTTATTTGCAGATGACTGTATTGTATACCGCGCCATCACTAACGCCGCTGACCACATAGCTCTTCAAAACGACCTTAACGCTATTTCCCATTGGTGTTAAATCTGGCTTATGTCCTTTAACCTGTCCAAATGCACGTTTGTATCATTCAGTCGCAATCGTAACACTTCCACCTTTAAATATGTCCTAAACAACTTACCTGTCTCCCAAGCTTCCTCATACAAGTATCTGGGCGTGAATCCAACTCACAATCTTTCCTGGTCCCTGCATATAACTACTGTTTGTGACGTAGCCTCCAGAACCTTGGGATACTTACGTCGTAATTTAAAACACTGCCCTACGAATGTCCGTAAACTGGCCTATTTAACGTACGTCCGTCCTCAACTTGAGTTCGCTTCATCTGTTTGGTCCCCTTATCAAAAATACTTAATCTCTATGATCGAAGCAATTCAAAACCGTGCTGCCCGTTTCATCTCTCAGAAATATAGCCGTTATTTTAGTGCAACTCAAATAAAGATTGATAACTCTCTCGAACCCTCGGAAACACGTCGCGCTGGTGCCATCGTTTGCTTACTTCACAAATATGTAAACTGCTCTTATCTACCCCCCCTTCCCCTAGAAGCTTCCGTGCGCATGTCTAATAGACTAAACAACCAGCGAAGTTTCAAACGCCTTTACGGACACACCCAAGTATTTAACTTATCAGCACTGCCCACAGCCGTAACATTATGGAACGATCTTCCTAACACAATAGTTTCAATCACTGACCATACATTATTCCGCAACCAAGTATACCGGCATTACTTACCATAACAATGTTGCTCGTATATCTGTACATATCTGACTATGTGTACTGACTTTGTATGTAGTGCTCATGTTTTTGGCATCATTTCTTTGTTTGAGTAGCTGTCGTATTCTACGCCTTTGTATTAGACACCATCATTGTAACTACATTATGTTTTTCCATGCCCTTCCTCTTTAAGTTATGGTATATTACCCCATTGTAATGTTTTGTACAGCCGGTAAAACGCTTGTCTATAACAGCGATTTCAACTTGAACCAGCTACATCCGAAAACTGCCGAAACATACTCGTTCCAAACATGTCGGAGGCAAAAGCGAAGGGCTAAGACTTCAGAATTCCGCAGTAGTTTTATTCAAATCCCGCTCCGGCGAGGCAGGATAAGGCTAAGAGTACGAACGCTGTGTTATAGACAAGCCTTTTACCGGCTGTACTCTGTTTGCTTCTGTTATATTTTGTGTTTTTGCTTTTCTCGCCCCCCCTTACTCAATGTTCCTACGGGAACCTGTAAGGTAACGTGAATAAATAAATAAATAAATAAATAAATAAATAAATAAATAAATAAATAAATAAATAAATAAATAAATAAATAAATAAATAAATAAATAAATAAATAAATAAATAAATAAATAAATAAATAAATAAATAAATAAATAAATAAATAAATAAATAAATAAATAAATAAATAAATAAATAAATAAATAAAAATAAATAAATAAATAAATAAATAAGTGGCACGGTTTTTTCTCATGAGGATAGTTATCCGAAATGGGGCTCCGAAAGTTATTACGGCCCGTGGAACCGCATTTACCGCGAAACTGCTACACAAGTAATCACATTCAGCGGCCCATCTCAACGAAAAGCCAGTTCGTACCACCCTGTGACGAAGGGCTTTACGGAACGGCTCAACAAGACCATCACCGACTTGCTCAGCATGTACGCTGATGTTGAACACCTCACCTGGGATGCAGTCCTCCCCTACATCATGTTTGCGTACAATACGGTCCAGCAGGAAACGACTCGAATGGCACCGTTCACCCTCCTCTACCGCAGAGAAGCAAAAACGATGCTCGCCGCCATGCTGCTTCAGGACATCAACGACGAATATGACATCACCTCCCAGCAATTCGTGCATCTCGCTGGGGAAGCCCGGCAGCTTGCCCACGTCCGCATCACCGAACACCAACACCTGGACGCCTCCCACTACGACCTTCGCCGCCATCACGTAGCATTTGCACCGGGTGACCTTGTTTGGGTTTGGATACTGGTTCGATGTCTGGGGTTATCGACGAAGCTTCTGCGCAATTATTTTGGGCAGTACAAGGTACTTCGTCAACTTAGCGAAGTAACTTACGAGGTGGTACCCGAGAATTCTGATTTTGCCGGTCGTCGTCGATCTCGCCCCTAGGCGGTCCATGTCGTGCGTTTGAAACCGTATGTTTCGCGCTAAGCCGACTTCACGACCATTCTGCTTCGGACCATGTTGACAGTGATCATCGTCAGCATCGGGACGATGCTGTTCCGGTAGGGGGATAGTGTTACGTGTGGAATGAGCGACAGAGCGCAGACGGCGCCGACGCAGCGCCAATCGTTCGGAGCGGATGTGCGCAAGTCTGGCGTGTCTCCATCAACCCCAACGTCATTATAGAGATCGCAAGCATGATCATCACAGCCTCAGCCATGAAGAATACAAGGACGTGCCCCTTCGTGAGCGCGTGTTCTTGGTGTGACTGCTATCAGGCACAAGTTTCTAGATATACATCCTCTTTTCCGCTGTCCTACTGGCCTTGATCAATTGTTGCACCGTTACAATATGTTCTAGGCTGTATTTCCCGCTGATATTTTGCACGTGATTTATGTGTGTTCACGCCAGTCTATCTCTGAAGCTATCTCGCCGTCAAAAGTTTGTGTGAGTGCCCCTTTAAGGCGCCGTCTTTTTAAAGCGAAGATTGCTACCTCTGTCGCGACCGTAGACTGTCGGTTCTGTCCGTCGGCGTCAACAGACAAGTCCCGCGAACAAATAGAAGAAATTGCTGGTACCGCCAGGAATAGAACCTGGAACAATAAGGAAATGGAGCGAAAGCCTCTTTTTTTACCAATTCAGCCGCGGGCACACGCGGAGACGAAAGAGACAACTGGTGTACTCACCGAGCCAGTTGCGCGTTTACCCTCTCCGTTCTCCCTGAATACCAGTGATAGCTTCACGCGACCGCTCGTGCCGCTGTGTGCTCTGCCCACGGAACGTAAAGCGGCAGTGTGCGCACCTTGCACATACGCTAGGTGTGAGTAAAAATTAAAGGAAGCTCGTACCAACGCATAAAATCTCACTTGTCCCCCGTCTCTGCCGCCGAACTCGTCGCCTTCGTGGGTTGCGGCGAGGTGGAAGAGAAGTGAGATAGAGCTTCCTTTAATTTTATAAAAAAAAGAGTTTCCGGTCATGTGCTTCACCAATACAACTCAAGAAACCACCATGCATAGACCATTCATTCATATAACCTTCCCATATATCTCAATTAAGTAATAAAGGGTGTGGTTAAGTACATTTCACTTGTCTCTGGTTTCACTCTTTGCAGAGCCACATGTGTGAATTCAAGTGACATTGCATGGGTAATTTGTTGTGGGTGTCGTTTGCAGCTTCACTTTCCAACCACCGTCACAGGTAGAGTGGCACGCATTTGTTTCTTCGTGAACGGAACCGGGGCAACACAAGGACGTTTCGAAGGCTTTAAGATGTCGTCGATGAGCGTGTCGTCAATTTGTGTCCGGGTAGCTTCGCGCTCGTGAAGACACGTGGTAAGGAGACCGTCGCATAGGCCTGGCGCCCTCTTCGGTAATTATTTCGTGCTTCAGAAGAGTCGTCTGGCGTAACTTCGAAGTCCGCGACAAACAGTCACTGTAAATTTTCTCGATGATCCTGCGTAAATGCCGAGTTTACATCGAAGAAAGCGTAAAGGTTGGACGCTTTGTCGTGCTGTCGTCCCAAGCCAGTGAACGCGATCACGTCACTTGCTTCGTGCATTTCTGCGAGGAACGCAATTGCAGCGCTCCCGATTAAAGTACGATACTCCTCGGTGAATTTGGTGACGAGAACGTGTTTGTTTCTTTTCTCGAATCACACAATGCCTCGTCCGATGAAGACACCACAGTAGAGAAGCAAGCTCTGGTCGCTTTGCATGATTGCATCGGTGTCAGGATCAGATTCGTGATAGTAGACGGAGATCATCAGGTTAGCAGGAGGAGCCAGGTTGACGGTTTCAGCGGGAATCATTCGCGCAGCACGTTGTTGTGGGCTTCGCTTCAGCATCTTTGCGTGATCGGCCGAAAGAGGTACTGACTTGGCCGGTAGCTCAATAGTATTGCCCATGCGCACGCCCTGTCGTAGAAAGGAGTCGCGGGAGCAGTTGGGAAGTGTTGCAAGAGCAGCCCTAAAGAAGGGAAGCGTGGCAGTGGGTGGCAGCAAGTGAGATGAGACACCAAAAAGTTTGCGGGGATAAACTGGTCGCAGTTAGCCCAGAGCCGCGGTAATTAGAGATCCACGGGAGAGTCATTTGCCCTGCAGTGGGTGTAGATAAGAAGCAGGAGGAGGCCGAGGAAAAACGTTTATTTTTATTATTTTAGTGGTTGGGCGGCACTCCACGGAGGGCTCGTGCCACGTGCGACAGTTCCCAACGGGGTCAGCAGGGGTGGTACCCTTGGTCCGGGGCTCCAACGGCCTGTGCTGCTTTGCGTTCCCGCTGAATCAGACAGATCTGGTCTTCACGGCAGGCGGTGGCCAGCAGTGCCTCCCATTGCTCCGCATTAGGGTTTCTGATTTTGGGAACAGCCGTTGTGCTTCGGCGTTCCCCTGTGGTGCGGTAGAGGGTGGGTTTTTCTTGGTGGCACAAAGGGCATGCGTCTGCATATCGAGTTGGATAAATTTTGCTCAGCAAGTTTAGGTTAGGGAAAGTGCCTGTCTGCAGCTACTCGTGATGGTGATGATGATGATGATGATGATGATGACAAGAGCAGCAGTGCACTGGGTGCCATTTATGGGGACGCGCGATGTTCACGTTCCACTTGGCGTGGCGAGATGACCTCCTGCTGTGCGGATACGCAGACCGTCCGGGTAACATTCTTCAGTTTCGTCGTGAGTGAAGCACTAATCACTGAGTAGTGAGCTCGCGTGTCAGTCAGAGCTACCACAAGCTGTACCTCCGACGTTGTGGCCTTCGTATTTCGGGTGCTTTGAGGCCTCTTATGCGTGTTCATGGTCGGTCGGTATGCATCGTCGTTGTCGTCGTCTTGATAATGGCGGGCTTGGTCATGTCGGGTGTGCGTCGCTTTTTTTTACTGTCATCCGGTTTGGGGGTCACGTCATGGTTAAATCGGGTTGTTGACTGAGGGCGTGAAGTGAATAACCGTCTTCGATGCGTCGTTAGAGGGTTTCCGTTTTTTCGCCGTAGAGCAACTTCACCTGAAGAAGTTGCTGCTTTCGGTTCCCCGACGTTGGCTGGGGGATCTCTCAGCCGTAAAGTTAGCGTTGCGGCGACGGCTTGGTGATCGGTATGGGTGAGGCAATGGCAGTGAACGGTGGAAGCACGCTGGACCTCGTTTGATGTTTCAGAGGCATTCTTCGATGTCACTGGGGCGCTGACCGGGAAGGGGGCGTGGTGCGTCGCCGGAGGACCCTCTTGTATGGGTAGCGACGGTAGATATGACCGGCTTCCCCGAAGTGGTGCCATGGCGGTCGACGATCGGGAACCCGCCACGCGTGGGTCTTCCTCAGGGTCGACCAACCATAGTGGTCGACGACGAACGGTAGTACGGAGCCTCCGAGCGACGAGTCACAGGCATTGCCTGCACGTATCAGCAGGGACGGCCGCTGCCTGCTTCTCCGCATGCGGCTCGACAGCTGCAATGTGGCTGCAATGTGGCAAGGACTCCCTTACATGTGTGGACTGTTCGGAACCAGAGACGCGGGAGCACATACTCCGCTTCAGACCCCACCACGCGTGGCCGAGAGCAGAGCTCCGATGAGAGCTCCAGCGTCGAGGCCTTCTTTATACATCTCTCTTTATACATCTCTCTCTTTCTCTGTCTCCACTTTATCCTGTCACTCCCTCTCTACTTCCCTTCCCCTGCACTGGGATATAGGCAGGCGAGCTCCCTGCTGAGCTCAAAATATCCCCGGTGTATTTACTTCCCTTTTCCTCTCCCGCAAACCACAATCACAACCCCCAATGTACAACAGCCACGTAGGCCATGGCTTGCGGCTTTCGGGGTGCTTTCGGCGTTGTAGGAGACCCCAGTGCTTGCTGCACTTCCTACCGGATGACGTCGGGGATGGACGCCACAGTGGGTTGCGGTGTTGTCGGGAAACGGTTCTGAATTCTTCGCGAACGACGGCGCTGATTGTTTCCGTAAGGGATCCCGCGCGAATCCAGGGGAGTCGATGAGTGGTCGACCGTACTTCCTGGAATATATCTCAAGGGTCTTCTCGATCATGTAAGCCTCGGTAACGAACTCAACGACGGTTTTCGGGGGAATTCGAATGATTCCAGCAAAGAGGGGTTCTGTAAAGGGACACTGAAGTGTTTTGTAAACACTGCGGGATTACTCGCTCAAATTGCTGTCCAGAAAACATAGACCATGTTTCGACTACTATGAGCGCGTTTACGCGAATTTATTTATTAGAAAAATCAATTCGGAAATTCTGTCCTCCTCTCTGCACCCTCGCCCATTTTCTTTGGCGTTTTCGTGTGACGTCAGGAGCAGATAAGCTGGCAATTGGCTGCGCTACTGCACGGCTCGCCGACCTTCCGACAGAGTCAGTAGGCCTAGCGTTTAGCTCGCCGGCCACCGACTTGTCGTCGCAATTCGCTCGCTCAGTTGAAACTAAGCCACAAAACGTTTGCGAATGGAAGAATGCGCATTTCTTTATTTCTTAGTTTGTACACTGTATCAAGCTCCGAGCCCGGGTCGCTCCACACAAGTGCTGCACAAGTGCACATGCGACGCTTCGCTGACTGGTACGCTAGTAGGAAAATCTAAGGCCACTTGAAGGCATGGAGAAGAGTCAGCAAAGTCAATATAGGTATTACGGAAATAAAATGAACTGAAACTTTTACCGTACAGCGCATAACTAGGAACCAAGAAGCACTTTTTTGCGCTGGGTGAAAAAGCACAGCGTACAGCATCACGACCACACATCTGCGAACGCTTTTCCGTCTAGACGTGAGATATTGTGGAAGTTTCGGGGACGCTTACTGCACGAGCGCAATACAACAAATAGTCAACAAATACAACAAACAAATACAACAAATAGGTACTTGAAATGCTAAAACTAAATAAAAATGTAAACTGGTTATATATTATATATCTTATATATCCAACCTCGGCCGCGCTGGCTCGTGGCCGAGTGGTCAGAAGCGCTACGATTTTTGTTCGAATCCCCGAGGGTACATGCTTTTTTTTGTCAATTGATTTTTTTTCGTCTTCGGCCGATGTTTTCTAAACTGACTTCACCATCTTTGGGCCGTAACGTTCACTGCTCCACGAGCGACTTCGCAGAACGCGCGCAGACTGGCACTGACGCGCTAGCGAGTTCTCGGCGTGCTGTTCTCTCAAGCACCGACTACTTGCGGGCAGTAGGCACAGGCCAGAATCAGCACACCCTTGTCCTGGTGCGACCACGCTTTTTACGATACAGGCATGAGTGAAAGAAGCTCCAAATATGCGGGAAAAGCGCATGGCATTTGAGCGTCTGCGGTGACGAGGAGGGCGTTCATCCACTGCGTAGGCCTCGGCTAGTGATCGCTACGATTCCAAGCCGTCCTGGGAGGCTTATCTTACACATTTTACAGCCGAAAACATGGCAGAAGCACCGTATGACGATCCCTGAAATATCGAGAATGCCCATCCAATGATGCCGTTTGATGTCAAGCATGTTGTTTTACAGAATCGAAACCGAAACTTGTTTGAATGCTAACCTTGGACATCGTCCAATCAAAGTGCATCTCCTCCTATTGTCACAGCCGCTGGCGCGGCCGCCACAGGTTGGTGCTGCCGCCACAGGTAGGTTTTCTTCTTCACCGGTTTATAAAATAATTACCGACTTATCAACCGGATAAGCGATGAGAAGTGTGGTAAGTTGAGCCTGTCTACGCAGTGCGAGCAAAACCGGGCGCTTGGCAAATTCACATCAGTGTCCCTCTCACACCCCGCATCAGCCTCTTCTACGCAGCCTCTTCTGAGATTGCTATCTGCAGAAAGTATTTCTTCATTTCTCCAACGAACACAGCAACATCTTCGTTGGGTTCACGTCTGCAGCAACAGCTCAGCTCGTTCCGTACTCACGACGGTTGTAAACGTTCTGTTCATAAACGTGTACTTCTAGAGCAACACATTTGTGGTTTATAATGTCTCAAAGATTTCGCCCGGCGAAGATATCATAGATGAGAACCAAAGTAAACATGAGGGAAAGAAGCACACCGATAAAAGTCCCAGACATTCGGTTTTGCGTTTGTACTGTAATCATCCATGCGCAGCTTCACCGAAATATATTGCGGTACACAACGTGTTTCGTATGTAACATGAAGTCATATGACTTTCGGCCTCCGCTTATATTGCCCCTGGAAAATGTCTTCCCAGCAATGAATAGGGCATAGTTCGGAGCCCACTGTGAAAGGATCCACTCTGTCCCGGCCAAGCCCATTATACGGTCACTTGGACTTTGTCGCGTTGGTATTCCCACTTCGATTCCCACGCAATCAACGAATAGTGCAAGAAAGGCTTGGTGGGAATAGCGTAAGCGAGGTGGGTGCTCGTTTTGTGACGGCTTTGTGAATGTGATCCACGAATCAAGGCCATTGATTTATCCCGATGCTGTTCTATGATTTCGAGCTTATAGGGAGCATGTGACATTTGTAGTTATATTATTCCCACTTCGATTCCCACGCAATCAACGAACAGCGCAAGAAAGGCTTGGTGGGAATAGCATAAGCGAGGTGGGTGCTCGTTTTGTGGCGGCTTTGTGAATGTGATTCACGACTCAAGGCCATTGATTTATCCCTATGCTGTTCTATGATTTCGAGCTTATAGGGAGCATGTGACATTTGTAGTTATATTATTCCCACTTCGATTCCCACGCAATCAACGAACAGCGCAAGAAAGGCTTGGTGGGAATAGCATAAGCGAGGTGGGTGCTCGTTTTGTGGCGGCTTTGTGAATGTGATTCACGACTCAAGGCCATTGATTTATCCCTATGCTGTTCTATGATTTCGAGCTTATAGGGAGCATGTGACATTTGTAGTTATATTATTCCCACTTCGATTCCCACGCAATCAACGAACAGCGCAAGAAAGGCTTGGTGGTAATAGCATAAGCGAGGTGGGTGCTCGTTTTGTGGCGGCTTTGTGAATGTGATTCACGACTCAAGGCCATTGATTTATCCCTATGCTGTTCTATGATTTCGAGCTTATAGGGAGCATGTGACATTTGTAGTTATATTATTCCCACTTCGATTCCCACGCAATCAACGAACAGCGCAAGAAAGGCTTGGTGGTAATAGCATAAGCGAGGTGGGTGCTCGTTTTGTGGCGGCTTTGTGAATGTGATTCACGACTCAAGGCCATTGATTTATCCCTATGCTGTTCTATGATTTCGAGCTTATATGGAGCATGTGACATTTGTAGTTATATTATTCCCACTTCGATTCCCACGCAATCAACGAACAGCGCAAGAAAGGCTTGGTGGTAATAGCATAAGCGAGGTGGGTGCTCGTTTTGTGGCGGCTTTGTGAATGTGATTCACGACTCAAGGCCATTGATTTATCCCTATGCTGTTCTATGATTTCGAGCTTATAGGGAGCATGTGACATTTGTAGTTATATTATTCCCACTTCGATTCCCACGCAATCAACGAACAGCGCAAGAAAGGCTTGGTGGTAATAGCATAAGCGAGGTGGGTGCTCGTTTTGTGGCGGCTTTGTGAATGTGATTCACGACTCAAGGCCATTGATTTATCCCTATGCTGTTCTATGATTTCGAGCTTATAGGGAGCATGTGACATTTGTAGTTATATTATTCCCACTTCGATTTCCACGCAATCAACGAACAGCGCAAGAAAGGCTTGGTGGTAATAGCATAAGCGAGGTGGGTGCTCGTTTTGTGGCGGCTTTGTGAATGTGATTCACGACTCAAGGCCATTGATTTATCCCTATGCTGTTCTATGATTTCGAGCTTATAGGGAGCATGTGACATTTGTAGTTATATTATTCCCACTTCGATTCCCACGCAATCAACGAACAGCGCAAGAAAGGCTTGGTGGGAATAGCATAAGCGAGGTGGGTGCTCGTTTTGTGGCGGCTTTGTGAATGTGATTCACGACTCAAGGCCATTGATTTATCCCTATGCTGTTCTATGATTTCGAGCTTATAGGGAGCATGTGACATTTGTAGTTATATTATTCCCACTTCGATTCCCACGCAATCAACGAACAGCGCAAGAAAGGCTTGGTGGGAATAGCATAAGCGAGGTGGGTGCTCGTTTTGTGGCGGCTTTGTGAATGTGATTCACGACTCAAGGCCATTGATTTATCCCTATGCTGTTCTATGATTTCGAGCTTATAGGGAGCATGTGACATTTGTAGTTATATTATTCCCACTTCGATTCCCACGCAATCAACGAACAGCGCAAGAAAGGCTTGGTGGTAATAGCATAAGCGAGGTGGGTGCTCGTTTTGTGGCGGCTTTGTGAATGTGATTCACGACTCAAGGCCATTGATTTATCCCTATGCTGTTCTATAATTTCGAGCTTATAGGGAGCATGTGACATTTGTAGTTATATTATTCCCACTTCGATTCCCACGCAATCAACGAACAGCGCAAGAAAGGCTTGGTGGTAATAGCATAAGCGAGGTGGGTGCTCGTTTTGTGGCGGCTTTGTGAATGTGATTCACGACTCAAGGCCATTGATTTATCCCTATGCTGTTCTATGATTTCGAGCTTATAGGGAGCATGTGACATTTGTAGTTATATTATTCCCACTTCGATTCCCACGCAATCAACGAACAGCGCAAGAAAGGCTTGGTGGTAATAGCATAAGCGAGGTGGGTGCTCGTTTTGTGGCGGCTTTGTGAATGTGATTCACGACTCAAGGCCATTGATTTATCCCTATGCTGTTCTATGATTTCGAGCTTATAGGGAGCATGTGACATTTGTAGTTATATTATTCCCACTTCGATTCCCACGCAATCAACGAACAGCGCAAGAAAGGCTGGGTGGGAATAGCATAAGCGAGGTGGGTGCTCGTTTTGTGACGGCTTTGTGAATGTGATTCACGACTCAAGGCCATTGATTTATCCCTATGCTGTTCTATGATTTCGAGCTTATAGGGAGCATGTGACATTTGTAGTTATATTATTCCCACTTCGATTCCCACGCAATCAACGAACAGCGCAAGAAAGGCTTGGTGGGAATAGCATAAGCGAGGTGGGTGCTCGTTTTGTGGCGGCTTTGTGAATGTGATTCACGACTCAAGGCCATTGATTTATCCCTATGCTGTTCTATGATTTCGAGCTTATAGGGAGCATGTGACATTTGTAGTTATATTATTCCCACTTCGATTCCCACGCAATCAACGAACAGCACAAGAAAGGCTTGGTGGGAATAGCATAAGCGAGGTGGGTGCTCGTTTTGTGGCGGCTTTGTGAATGTGATTCACGACTCAAGGCCATTGATTTATCCCTATGCTGTTCTATGATTTCGAGCTTATAGGGAGCATGTGACATTTGTAGTTATATTATTCCCACTTCGATTACCACGCAATCAACGAACAGCGCAAGAAAGGCTTGGTGGTAATAGCATAAGCGAGGTGGGTGCTCGTTTTGTGGCGGCTTTGTGAATGTGATTCACGACTCAAGGCCATTGATTTATCCCTATGCTGTTCTATGATTTCGAGCTTACAGGGAGCATGTGACATTTGTAGTTATATTATTCCCACTTCGATTCCCACGCAATCAACGAACAGCGCAAGAAAGGCTTGGTGGGAATAGCATAAGCGAGGTGGGTGCTCGTTTTGTCCCGGCATTGTGAATGTGATTCACGACTCAAGGCCATTGATTTATCCCTATGCTGTTCTATGAATTCGAGCTTATAGGGAGCATGTGACATTTGTAGTTATATTATTCCCACTTCGATTCCCACGCAATCAACGAACAGCGCAAGAAAGGCTTGGTGGTAATAGCATAAGCGAGGTGGGTGCTCGTTTTGTGGCGGCTTTGTGAATGTGATTCACGACTCAAGGCCATTGATTTATCCCTATGCTGTTCTATGATTTCGAGCTTATAGGGAGCATGTGACATTTGTAGTTATATTATTCCCACTTCGATTCCCACGCAATCAACGAACAGCGCAAGAAAGGCTTGGTGGTAATAGCATAAGCGAGGTGGGTGCTCGTTTTGTGGCGGCTTTGTGAATGTGATTCACGACTCAAGGCCATTGATTTATCCCTATGCTGTTCTATAATTTCGAGCTTATAGGGAGCATGTGACATTTGTAGTTATATTATTCCCACTTCGATTCCCACGCAATCAACGAACAGCGCAAGAAAGGCTTGGTGGTAATAGCATAAGCGAGGTGGGTGCTCGTTTTGTGGCGGCTTTGTGAATGTGATTCACGACTCAAGGCCATTGATTTATCCCTATGCTCTTCTATGATTTCGAGCTTATAGGGAGCATGTGACATTTGTAGTTATATTATTCCCACTTCGATTCTCATGCAATCAACGAACAGCGCAAGAAAGGCTTGGTGGTAATAGCATAAGCGAGGTGGGTGCTCGTTTTGTGGCGGCTTTGTGAATGTGATTCACGACTCAAGGCCATTGATTTATCCCTATGCTGTTCTATGATTTCGAGCTTATAGGGAGCATGTGACATTTGTAGTTATATTATTCCCACTTCGATTCCCATGCAATCAACGAACAGCGCAAGAAAGGCTTGGTGGTAATAGCATAAGCGAGGTGGGTGCTCGTTTTGTGGCGGCTTTGTGAATGTGATTCACGACTCAAGGCCATTGATTTATCCCTATGCTGTTCTATGATTTCGAGCTTATGGGGAGCATGTGACATTTGTAGTTATATTATTCCCACTTCGATTCCCACGCAATCAACGAACAGCGCAAGAAAGGCTTGGTGGTAATAGCATAAGCGAGGTGCGTGCTCGTTTTGTGGCGGCTTTGTGAATGTGATTCACGACTCAAGGCCATTGATTTATCCCTATGCTGTTCTATGATTTCGAGCTTATAGGGAGCATGTGACATTTGTAGTTATATTATTCCCACTTCGATTCCCACGCAATCAACGAACAGCGCAAGAAAGGCTTGGTGGTAATAGCATAAGCGAGGTGGGTGCTCGTTTTGTGGCGGCTTTGTGAATGTGATTCACGACTCAAGGCCATTGATTTATCCCTATGCTGTTCTATGATTTCGAGCTTATAGGGAGCATGTGACATTTGTAGTTATATTATTCCCACTTCGATTCCCACGCAATCAACGAACAGCGCAAGAAAGGCTTGGTGGTAATAGCATAAGCGAGGTGGGTGCTCGTTTTGTGGCGGCTTTGTGAATGTGATTCACGACTCAAGGCCATTGATTTATCCCTATGCTGTTCTATGATTTCGAGCTTATAGGGAGCATGTGACATTTGTAGTTATATTATTCCCACTTCGATTCCCACGCAATCAACGAACAGCGCAAGAAAGGCTTGGTGGGAATAGCATAAGCGAGGTGGGTGCTCGTTTTGTGGCGGCTTTGTGAATGTGATTCACGACTCAAGGCCATTGATTTATCCCTGTGCTGTTCTATGATTTCGAGCTTATAGGGAGCATGGGACATTTGTAGTTATATTATTCCCACTTCGATTCCCACGCAATCAACGAACAGCGCAAGAAAGGCTTGGTGGTAATAGCATAAGCGAGGTGGGTGCTCGTTTTGTGGCGGCTTTGTGAATGTGATTCACGACTCAAGGCCATTGATTTATCCCTATGCTGTTCTATGATTTCGAGCTTATAGGGAGCATGTGACATTTGTAGTTATATTATTCCCACTTCGATTCCCACGCAATCAACGAACAGCGCAAGAAAGGCTTGGTGGTAATAGCATAAGCGAGGTGGGTGCTCGTTTTGTGGCGGCTTTGTGAATGTGATTCACGACTCAAGGCCATTGATTTATCCCTATGCTGTTCTATGATTTCGAGCTTATAGGGAGCATGTGACATTTGTAGTTATATTATTCAAACTTCGATTCCCACGCAATCAACGAACAGCGCAAGAAAGGCTTGGTGGTAATAGCATAAGCGAGGTGGGTGCTCGTTTTGTGGCGGCTTTGTGAATGTGATTCACGACTCAAGGCCATTGATTTATCCCTATGCTGTTCTATGATTTCGAGCTTATAGGGAGCATGTGACATTTGTAGTTATATTATTCCCACTTCGATTCCCACGCAATGAACGAACAGCGCAAGAAAGGCTTGGTGGGAATAGCATAAGCGAGGTGGGAGCTCGTTTTGTGACGGCTTTGTGAATGTGATTCACGACTCAAGGCCATTGATTTATCCCTATGCTGTTCTATGATTTCGAGCTTATAGGGAGCATGTGACATTTGTAGTTATATTATTCCCACTTCGATTCCCACGCAATCAACGAACAGCGCAAGAAAGGCTTGGTGGGAATAGCATAAGCGAGGTGGGTGCTCGTTTTGTGGCGGCTTTGTGAATGTGATTCACGACTCAAGGCCATTGATTTATCCCTATGCTGTTCTATGATTTCGAGCTTATAGGGAGCATGTGACATTTGTAGTTATATTATTCCCACTTCGATTCCCACGCAATCAACGAACAGCGCAAGAAAGGCTTGGTGGTAATAGCATAAGCGAGGTGGGTGCTCGTTTTGTGGCGGCTTTGTGAATGTGATTCACGACTCAAGGCCATTGATTTATCCCTATGCTGTTCTATGATTTCGAGCTTATAGGGAGCATGTGACATTTGTAGTTATATTATTCCCACTTCGATTCCCACGCAATCAACGAACAGCGCAAGAAAGGCTTGGTGGTAATAGCATAAGCGAGGTGGGTGCTCGTTTTGTGGCGGCTTTGTGAATGTGATTCACGACTCAAGGCCATTGATTTATCCCTATGCTCTTCTATGATTTCGAGCTTATAGGGAGCATGTGACATTTGTAGTTATATTATTCCCACTTCGATTCCCACGCAATCAACGAACAGCGCAAGAAAGGCTTGGTGGTAATAGCATAAGCGAGGTGGGTGCTCGTTTTGTGGCGGCTTTGTGAATGTGATTCACGACTCAAGGCCATTGATTTATCCCTATGCTGTTCTATGATTTCGAGCTTATAGGGAGCATGTGACATTTGTAGTTATATTATTCCCACTTCGATTCCCACGCAATCAACGAACAGCGCAAGAAAGGCTTGGTGGGAATAGCATAAGCGAGGTGGGTGCTCGTTTTGTGGCGGCTTTGTGAATGTGATTCACGACTCAAGGCCATTGATTTATCCCTATGCTGTTCTTTGATTTCGAGCTTATAGGGAGCATGTGACATTTGTAGTTATATTATTCCCACTTCGATTCCCACGCAATCAACGAACAGCGCAAGAAAGGCTTGGTGGTAATAGCATAAGCGAGGTGGGTGCTCGTTTTGTGGCGGCTTTGTGAATGTGATTCACGACTCAAGGCCATTGATTTATCCCTATGCTGTTCTATGATTTCGAGCTTATAGGGAGCATGTGACATTTGTAGTTATATTATTCCCACTTCGATTCCCACGCAATCAACGAACAGCGCAAGAAAGGCTTGGTGGTAATAGCATAAGCGAGGTGGGGGCTCGTTTTGTGGCGGCTTTGTGAATGTGATTCACGACTCAAGGCCATTGATTTATCCCTATCCTGTTCTATGATTTCGAGCTTATAGGGAGCATGTGACATTTGTAGTTATATTATTCCCACTTCGATTCCCACACAATCAACGAACAGCGAAAGAAAGGATTGGTGGGAATAGCATAAGCGAGGTGGGTGCTCGTTTTGTGGCGGCTTTGTGAATGTGATTCACGACTCAAGGCCATTGATTTATCCCTATGCTGTTCTATGATTTCGAGCTTATAGGGAGCATGTGACATTTCTAGTTATATTATTCCCACTTCGATTCCCACGCAATCAACGAACAGCGCAAGAAAGGCTTGGTGGTAATAGCATAAGCGAGGTGGGTGCTCGTTTTGTGGCGGCTTTGTGAATGTGATTCACGACTCAAGGCCATTGATTTATCCCTATGCTCTTCTATGATTTCGAGCTCATAGGGAGCATGTGACATTTGTAGTTATATTATTCCCACTTCGATTCCCACGCAATCAACGAACAGCGCAAGAAAGGCTTGGTGGTAATAGCATAAGCGAGGTGGGTGCTCGTTTTGTGGCGGCTTTGTGAATATGATTCACGACTCAAGGCCATTGATTTATCCCTATGCTGTTCTATGATTTCGAGCTTATAGGGAGCATGTGACATTTGTAGTTATATTATTCCCACTTCGATTCCCACGCAATCAACGAACAGCGCAAGAAAGGCTTGGTGGTAATAGCATAAGCGAGGTGGGTGCTCGTTTTGTGGCGGCTTTGTGAATGTGATTCACGACTCAAGGCCATTGATTTATCCCTATGCTGTTCTATGATTTCGAGCTTATAGGGAGCATGTGACATTTGTAGTTATATTATTCAAACTTCGATTCCCACGCAATCAACGAACAGCCCAAGAAAGGCTTGGTGGTAATAGCATAAGCGAGGTGGGTGCTCGTTTTGTGGCGGCTTTGTGAATGTGATTCACGACTCAAGGCCATTGATTTATCCCTATGCTGTTCTATGATTTCGAGCTTATAGGGAGCATGTGACATTTGTAGTTATATTATTCCCACTTCGATTCCCACGCAATGAACGAACAGCGCAAGAAAGGCTTGGTGGGAATAGCATAAGCGAGGTGGGAGCTCGTTTTGTGACGGC